>NC_091979.1:310568912-310868912 GCF_044704955.1 Pristiophorus japonicus
TGCGAAAACACTGACAGCTGCAGGAGGCATGCCTCAGGTGGTGGGCCACTTTGCGGGCGATAATTAAAGGCGAGGTGGCCGAGGGAAGTAAAAAAATAACTTACCTTCTCTCGCGAGGCTTTTTTCGTGGTTTCCTGTCTGCAATCAACCAGCCTGGCACTCTGATTGAGTGCCAGGGCTGATCGTGTGGGTTCGCAGCTGCTGTCATTGGGACGGTAAGTTTGGTTTCAGAGCCTGAAGTGCTGGCCCTTCCCTTTAAGGGAGGGAAGGAGACTTCCAATGCCGCAGCGTTGCACAGCCCAGAGTGCAGAGCTGCTGAACTCACTGCCCGCCTGCTGCCAATTTTGCTCCAAGAAGGAAGTGGAGCACTTGATTTAGTGATGCACGTCCTTCTTGGAGCGCAAATGCTGAATTGTTTTAAAAGTTTGAAATGATTAGCGCTTGGTGCTAATTTTTCAAACTTTCAATAATAATCCAATGGTTGTAAAGTGCTTCAAAATGTCCTGAAAACATGATGAGGTGCTATGCAAGTGCATGTTCTGCCTTGAATACTGGTGAATAATAAAAGATGTGGTGATCTGGACAATCCTTCTTTACTCATTTCCCATCTCATTATTCTGATGTATTGAATTAACAAGCTTTTTAACCAATGGAGGGCGTGGTGTATGGGGATGCAGCCTATTTATACCAGTCTTCTGTGGGACAAATCAACTTCAAAAAAGATTAAAATCTGTTTTTTGTTTGCATTATACTTGTCATTGCTGCACCTAAGATATGGCCTATGTGCAAGGCCAAAATTTGAGGAGTCTTGACTGTAAGGGAAATAAGTTCCACACCAAGTCCAAGTACAGTGAAAGAAAGCACCACAGCTTATTCGTACAGAGCGCTCTGAGAGAAGTGGGAAAACTCCACAGCTTCACCACACCCTTCTCTCCGAGCGAAGTTTTCAAGTTACAATTATACCTTTGGGGGCGGTCCCGCCCCCTTACACCATTGTCCGATTATCTAACATTTTTGTAACGTCTTACCCTATATGGTAATGCTGTGACAATCTATCTTTACATTGTGGTAAGTCAAAGGTTAACTAGCATACGCACACACAAGTGGGGTTAGTTCCCCGTTTCAGCAGAAAAACAAGGAACTGTCTTCCTGTTATGACATAAAGCGAGGTACATCTGTTTGCATCTCCAACCGTTCGTTGTTCTACTTCCCTATCTTCATGACTCAGGGTCAACGAACGTTGGGGTCTAAATGTGTCTTTTGTTTTAAGCAGACAATTTGTTGCTTGAACATTTACATGGTACAGAAACAAGAGTATTATAAACATAAGAAATAATTCTCCTCCAACAGTCCCTCCTGTTGATCTTTTCCCATCTCATGCGGATAAGAACAATCCAATCCTACATTCGGACTGTCTCGTCGTCTTGTGCCAGGATTCTTGGGCGAGCCTGGAGTTGGTGGTACTGCTGAAAATGGAGGAGCAGCTTCTGATATGTTGCGGGTGGAAGTTGGGTTGTTGTATCATTGATGCGGGTCCCGGCAGCTATGGGTATCACGGTACACAACTTGGACATACATATCTTAATCATCATTACCGCAAGGTACAAGGCCAGGCATATGCCCACAATCAAAATCAGCCCCTGTACAATACTTTGTCCCAACTTAGGCATCCATCCCCCCAGCCAGCCAACTGCACCATCCGGGGTGGTTAGTTTCCTCATTTCTCTCCTTATATGGTCGGCTAGGTTGGTTATATTCTCCGAATTATCGGGTATATAAGTGCAACATTCGGCCCCAATCAATGCGCAAGTGCCTCCGTTCTGGGCCAATACGTAATCTAGGGCCATTCGGTTCTGAAGTACGGTAGTACGTATGGCTACCATTTCAGCTGTTATGCTCTCCATTGCCTCGGCAGTGTCTGTTCCAGTATTTGTTCCAGAACCCTCTCTACGTTTCTTAGTTCATCCATGGTGCGCCCTATCCCGTATGGGAACATCACAACTCCAAAGAGTCTTTCTACCGGGGTAATCGCTCGTCTTCGTCGACCTGGTGTACGCACCTCTGCCAGGGTACGTACCTGTCTGACAAAGGGGACCACATATCCCAAATAACAGGACCCTGTCCATCGCCTGGGTAACCAGGGATATGCCCTATGCCCGCACACAAAATACGCTGCCATTTCATATATTGTGTCGGGGTCCCAAGACTGGGCTCACAGACCTCCACCTGTTTTATTCGGAAAGCGTGAGAGGATAGTGACCCGTGCACCTGTTGTGATATTGAGGTTGTGTGGGCAATCGTTGTATCCTATGATATGTCCCTTTCTGCTGGTGTCGTTTTGGGTTAAAGATACGGTCCCCGAGGTATTGGTCAGAACTAGGAATGGGGGCTCCCTTGTATGGACATAGGGTGGTTGGTACCATCCCTGGAACGTTTGACTAATGGGGTACCCAGCACTCTCCCACTCGGTGACGTCCCCGTGGTTGTCCACACGGTAGCGGTGTGATGGTCCTCCTCCCATCCATGATCCCTCTCTTGACCCGCCTTTCATCCTTCGTTCTTGCATTGGCCCCCCTCCTCCCGTGCCATTCTGGCTCAGAAGCCACTTGACAGTCTCAGTTAGGGTCAGTGGAATGGGGCACAAAGGAATTCCCCCTTTGGAATGTATAGGGATATGTGAGCACACCCAGCAACTAGAAAAGTTCCCATTTCGCGCATAAACATAAGACATATACAGAAAGGTGTTTACATGGAGCTCTCGCTTCCGTCTCGCTTCCCACGTGCCGCACTTGACGTACACCAATACTACTATACAGACTGTGGCACACAATTTCATCTTATCACTTTATATTAACAACTAATCAAAGGCAAAATGGCCGTATATGTTGCTTGTAGTGTCTCTATTGACCTGTGGGCGAATCAAAGAATGGTGGATACAACAGGCATTAGTTTTTCGGCTCGAAAACCTTAAGCTGGGTCCAGTGTTTCCACTGCCCCCGTCCTCTCATGTCGACGCAGGCACATGTATCTCCGCTAATCATAACCTCGTACGGTCCTATCCATTTTGGTGCAAAGCCAGGCTTCCCAGGGATGACCTTCACCATTATGCGGGTCCCTGCCTGGGGCACATCCGGGAGGGCGGTGGATTCTAATTTCTCGACCTGTCGGAGCTGCTTATCCCTGACCTGCGTTCTCATCTCCTTAAGACTGTTGCTCATTTCCAGGACGTACCTCCTGATCCTATCCCTTTAGGGTCCCACATCAGTCCCCCCTGTAACGATCCCTTCTGGGAGTTGCATTGCTCTACCTGTCATTAGCTCATAGGGGGACAGCCCAGTCATCCTGTTTGGGATCGCTCTTAACTTCATTTAGAATGAGGGGCAACACGTCAACCCAGGTCCTCCCGGTTTCTCGGATTTCCTTTGCAATCGCCACCTTGAGAGTTCGATTCATCTGTTCTACCATGCCCGAGCTCTGGGGATGATATGGGATGTGGGATTTCTGTCTTATCCCCATCAGTTTACATACTGCCTTTATCACCCCTCCCGTGAAGTGGGTGCCCTGATCCGAATCCATTTGCACCGGCACCCCCCATCTGGGGGTGATCTCCTCGGCCAGTATCCTGGCCACTGTAGTGGCCGTACAATTTCGTGTGGGGATCGCTTCCACCCACCCAGTGAATTGGTCAATTATCACCAAGCAGTATCTTTTCCCCCGCGAGTCCGGCAGTGGCCCGGTGAAATCTATCTGTATATTTTCCCATGGCCCCCTTGGTCTCGGTTGATGGGCCATCCGTATCCTAACCGGCTTGCCAGGGTTATGTTGCGCACATGTTATACAGTGCTGACAGTGTTTGGCTATTTCCCGGCCCATTCCAGGCCACCACCATTCACATGGACCCCCTGCCCAGATGTGCCACACCGTGGTGTAGGTCCAACAAAGTGTGCTCAATACAATTTGGGGCTGTGACCTTCCCCTCTTTCCTCCACACGGAAGTCTTTATCCGGGGCGCCTCCCATCGCCTTCCACTCTTCCCGCTCCTCGGGGGAGGTATCCGTGTGAGGTTGGACTATGTCCACCTTCTCATGCGCCACACTACCCACTCCCTCAGTTCTCTCCTCTAAATCTTGTTCCAGCGCCCTTTGCACGGCAGCATCCGTTGCCTGATTACCCTCTTGTTCCGGGGATCTGACCTTCTGATGGGCCCGAACCTTCATTACGGCTGCCTGTAACGGCTCATCCGTTGCTTTTAATAACTCCTGGACCCTCCCCTGGTGCCGGATTGGTTCCCCTCCTGTCGTAATGAACCCCCTTCTTCCCCAGGCTACCATGTAGTCGTGAACTACGCCGAATGTGTATCGGCTGTCGGTGTATATATTAACTGTCTTCCCCTCAGCTAACTTCAGGGCCTCCGTGAGGGCCACGATTTCGGCAACCTGCGCCGAAAGTCCCTCCTCTAGCCGTCCCGATGCGATGGTCTGCAGCCTGTCGTCTACCACCGCCCGCCCCGTTCTGGGCGTCCCCTCCACGTACCTTCGAGACCCGTCCACGTAGAGGGTCATCTGTGCTCCCACCAGGGGTTCATCCACTGCCTCGTTACAGTCATGTGATTTCCCCCATCCGCCAGGAGGCCCTCCACCGGGTTTCCTCCCGTATCCCTTATGATCACTACGGATTGATCGACCGGCAGCAGGACCGCCTCCCACCGTGCTCTGCACATATTGGAGACCGATTTCAACCGTCCGGTATTCAGCATTTCGACCGAGGTGTGTCTCGTGTGCAGGACAATCTCCCCAGTCAGCACGGTGGGTTCACTGACTTTCACTGCCCATGCAGCACAATCGAGGGCGGCCATGCATTTCGACAGTCCGCCTACTACGGGTGACTGTTGTGTGGAATAATACTCCCCCGGCCGCTTCTGGTCCCCATGCTGTTGCGTGACTACCGCCGCATAAAACCCTCCTTCGTTTTCACAATAAATGTGGAAGGGCTTCCCCATGTCGGGCAGTCCCAGTCCCGGGGCAGAGGTCAGGGCTTGTTTGAGTCGCCCATATGCCTCCTCCTGTTCTGTTCCCCATTCTATGGGTGCGGTGGCGGGCTTTCCGCCTTTTACCAACCGTTGGATTGGCTCGACTATTCCGGCAAACCCTGGGACAAAATTCCTACTATAGTTAAACAGTCCTAATATCTTCCTGACTCCTCGCACTGAGATCGGTCGGGGCATTGTCTGGATCGCCACCTTCCGATCGCTAGGCATGGTCCTGATTCCTTGGGATATTTCCTGTCCCAGGTACGTCACAGTCTCCTGGCCGATCTGAGCCTTCTTGGGGTTTACTTTAAACCCTCCATTGCTCAAAGCTTCCAGGACTGCAATAAGTGCTGCCTGGTGGCCTTCCGAGTCCTCTGACGCTATCGATAGATCATCCACATACTGCAATACTGTGCTACGGTGGGGAATCAAGTTTTTGGTCTCCAGCACCGAGTCCATGACCCGGTGAAAGATTGCTGGGCTATTGTGAAATCCCTGCGGCAGTCGGGTCCAGGTATGCTGTCTCCCACCCACCGTAAAGGCCAGTTTCTCCTGTGTCTCCTGGTTCAGGGGAAGGGACCAGAATCCATTTGCAATGTCCAGCACCGTGAATATCCTATGCCGTGGGCTCAGGCCATTCAAAATGGTAGCCGGGCTAGCCACTATGGGATGTAATTTAGGGGTAACTTTGTTCAGGGCAGTGTAATGAGGCCGAGAGTTTGTGGTACTCTCCGTTTCCGGGAGTAGCCCTTTGCTGACGAGCTCGGACACGATTCTTAATACGGCTTCCGCCGCTTCCGGCTTTATTGGGTACTGTTGGTGCGCCTGATGCTCAAGTCCCGCAATATGGATTGGTGTTATAATTACCCGTCCCGTGTCCTGTTTTGTTTTTGCCCAGACCTCTCCTAATCCTCACATTTTATCCCATATATCCCCAGCTCCTGTTTCCAATTTCGGACCCTTAGGGTGGTGCTACCTATCGTTGCAATGTTTCATAAGGCGATGGATGAGTTATTTTTTCGTCCGTCCGCCTCTGGCCAAATTATTTTATTGTGTCCGGCGTCTACCAGCTATCTAAATTCTCTCATCAGGTCTATTCCCAAGATAGTTCCCTCATTATTTTTACATACCCAAAACTGGGCTAACAAGAGTTTATTCTCCAGTTCCACCACCTGCATCTCGCTTTTGAACGCCGGAATTTGTCCCCCCTCCCAGTCCCACTATGTGAATCTTATGCCGAGTCAAAGGCAGGGGTAGGTTTGTGATTGAGACGGCGGCTCCGGTGTCCACTAGCATTTCACATGGCCGGCCCCCTACTAGTGCAGACACAAACATTCGCTCGTCTCCCCGCCCACGGGCCGGGGCCGCCGCGCGTCAGCGAGTCCCCTTGGTCTTTAGGTAGTCCAGGAACTGGTTATATTCCTCGGCTCCTACTTTATCGCGCAAGGTGTTTCCGGACGTTCCCGCGCCCTTTCCTTTCTTCCAACAATTCTCCTCTCCACGGCCTTGCTTATTGCAATATGTACATAATTTGGCAGAGCGGCAGTCTTGTGCCATGCGACCCATCCTTCCACATTGGAAACATGCCCCACCCCCCCTTGGAGGTTGTCCCTGCCGCCCCCACCCGCTCCTGTTTCACCACTGTGAGCTTGTCCTCATGGTCCTGAGCATCCACCGAACATGCCCAGCGGACAACCTCATCGTATACATTGTGGGTCATTACTCCCAACTTTATTACCGCTTGGTGTTTAGCGGACAACCCGTCTTTATACATCTGAACGAAGGGCGGATCGGTCAGTTGCGGGTCGGCCTGTCCGGACGACTCCTTATAGGCCTCGAATAATCGTTCCCCGAATTCACTACTCCCCTCACCCTTCCTTTGCTTACATGTTATGATTTTTCCCCAATTAATCTGAGGATTGCCCAGGGCGGTTTGGAGCGCTGTTTTAAAGAGGAGGAACGCAGCGACCTGCTGGGCCCGAGTCGCGAGTAGCATCACCGCCGTTGCCCATCCTCCGTCCGACATCCCAGCGCCCTGTAGATTCCTCCACTTGTCTCGTGGACAGCTGGCGCGTATGATGGCGTGAATGTCTCGGGGGTGTAGGTCGTGTAGGTCCCATAACATGTCTAATTTTGCCCAATAAGCCTCGTTGTTCGACCTGGGTGTTAAGGGTCCCAATACGGTCATGACTATTTGTTTTTCGGCCGGGCTGAATGGCCAAAATTTTGAGGTAGGGACTACCGTCGTTCCTCCTCCATTTCAGAGGGGCGGCTTTCGCCTCCTTGGTGTCTGAGTCGTCCCCTGCCGGTGGGGCAGTTAGACTAACTTCTTCTTCCTCCTGATACCCGGGTGGCCCTTCTCCTCCGATTTTGCCCGCTGTTACGTTAAACCCCAAAAACCGGGGAGGATTGTACATTTCCAATTCTTTTTCCAACTCCCGTATTCGCTTATTTTTTTTCTGTCAGTTTAGCGCTTAATTCTACACATTCTGTCATTTTATTCTCCACCGCATCAGTCAATTTGACCAACCGGTGTACCAACAAAACAGCACCTTTCTTCATTTTCTTTTGCTTCTGTGTTTCCCACCACTCCCGTTGTTCGTGTACCTTCTTTGCCGGGTCCCAACCCTCCTTTTGCATTCTATCTATCAATCCCTTTTGGTCAACTAGGTACAGTCTGGTCAGGGACCCCGGGGGGCCACACTCCGTTTCCTTACCGGACATCGCAGTCTTTCCCGTCGCGGTCTTACTACTGTCAGCGGTCCGTTCGGGACTTGCAGTCTCTGTCGTCAGAGGTGTTTCAACACACTTGCGATTCGTTAAAAATGGCGCCTCCGCGACCGACTACGATCTTTTCCAGCTGCACCCGCAACTTACTACAACCACATTAATTGTTCTACACACGACCCCCAATGTCCCGACCTGCGTGACTCAAAGTCGCAAGGAGATTAGTCCCTACTTCACTCACTGTTCCACTTTTCTGTTGCCACTTTGTCCTCTCTATGTTCCCTTCGACCTCAATCCTTGGCCTTCACATGGGGCATTCGCCCTCTTAATTCCGGCTCAAGTTAGGTGACTGAGATAGTTTGTGACAATCGAGGTGGCGGGGAACACTCGTTTCTTTCACACAACACTCATACCAAGCGAGCTTAGCCTCTAACCCGCAGTTCAACTGTGGTTTTTCTCACCGGTCATGGACGTTTTGTTCTTTGGTGAATCGGGGCTCGGGGGTCACCCTTTTCCCGGGGCTCAATTGACTGGATGGTCAAACCTTGACTACTCGTCCCTCTCCACCGGCTAGGTGACCCGAAGCGACCGTATTCACCCTGCTCGCAGCGCCAAATTGTTAGGGAAATAAGTTCCATACCGAGTCCAAGTACAGTGAAAGAAAACATCACAGTTTATTCGTACAGAGCGCTCTGGGAGAAGTGGGGAAACTCCGCAGCTTCGCCACACCCTTCCCTCCGAGCGAAATTTTCAAGTTACAATTATACCTTTGGGGACGGTCCCGCCCCCTTACACCATTGTCCAATTATCTAACATTTTTATAACGTCTTACCCGATATGGTAATGCTATGACAATCTATCTTTACATTGTGGTAAGTCAAAGGTTAACTAGCATACGCACACACTAGTGGGGTTAGTTCCCCGTTTCAGCAGAAAAACAAGGAACTGTCTTCCTGTTATGACATAAAGCGAGGTACATCTGTTTGCATCTCCAACCATTCGTTGTTCTACTTCCCCTATCTTCATGACTCGGGATCAATGAACGTTGGGGTCTAAATGTGTCTTTTGTTTTAAGCAGACAATTTATTGCTTGAACATTTACATGGTACAGAAACAAGAGTATTATAAACTTAAGAAATAATTCTCCTCCATCATTGACTGTGTCAATTTCAATTATCCACATGGAATCCCACTTCCATTATGGTGGATAATTGAGTTTCCTTTATATTTGTGAAATTCAGTCACTTATCTGAAATTGAATGAGTTGATCAAATATACTTAGACGTATGCAAATTCAAGACACAATTTCACTCCTTAACCATGAGAGCTGCTGTGTGTTGCATTTGTCTTGGGATTAGCATATTATTATTCGGAACATTGTCTGACTACAAATGTTGGTTGAGGGAGGGATGAACAACACAGGTCTCTGTGTTTGCAGCAATGAGAAATAGTATGAATTTGTGAGTATTACTTGAGCTGGGAAGAGGTTGGAGATTCATACTCTGTCATGTATCTCACATTACTGTATATAACTGTATTTTATCATGCTATACATGACTGTAACTGGATATGACCTGTAACAATAAGCATACCTTACCACCAAGGGTGCACTTGCAGGAGACACTCCATACCTGTCCCACTGAGGTATTTAAAGGAAGGTCTCAGGCAAGTGCAGCATTGGAGAGCTGGAATTAAAGGTGCAGGTCCTGAGTGACCTTGACTTCAGCATGTGTCTCGAGTAAGTCAGTACATTAGAGTCAGGACTTAACATACTCCAGCAGGCTGGGACTGAGAGGAAGTCTCAGGCTGTATATAACCACTGATCCATTTAACAGAGCAGAGAAGTATCTATCTGTGGGGCACAGCTATCACTTGGGTACAAACAGGAAGAAACAAATTAGAAAGAAGGAAACAATCAAAGATTTGCATTTATATAGCGCTTTTCACAACCACTGGACATCCCAAAGTGCTACACAGCCAATGAGGTACTTTGGAAGTGTAGTCACTGTTGTAATGTAGGAAATGAAGTTAACTGGGTATGGGCGGGAGATGTTGCAGCACCAATGTTCTGGGCAAAGAGCAGCAAGGTAGAGGAAAAATATAGAAAATACTCTCAACGTTGACACATTTATTAAAGTCTTAAGTAAAGAATAGCATTGAATTATAAGATTAAAACATCACTACATGCAAAAAAAATGCAGAAAAGGAACAACACATAATTAAACTAACCAGCTTCAAAGCATAATAGATGCAGAGCTAAATATGAGACACTTAATAAGGTGAAACATTAATCCTCATTCTTCGCTCAATTTTGTTAACAGCATGAAGCACAGTGAGAAAGAAACAACACATTGATATAGAGCGTTTAAAATCCTCAGAATTTCTCAAAGTGCTTCAGCAAATTACTTTTTAAAGCGGATTCCCTGTTGTAATGTAGACAAGCACGGCATCCAATTTGAATACAATAAGTTTCCCATAAACACCTATGAGATGAATGACCAGGTAATCTGCTTTTGATGGTAATGAGTGACCGATAAATGTTGGCCAGGACTCCCCTGCTCTTCAGCAAATAATGGCATGGGATCTCTTACCTCCACTTGAACAGGCAGATGGGTCCTCAGTTTAACATCTCATCCTAAAGGAAGCATCTCTGGCACTGCGGCGTTCCCTCATCACTCATTACTGCACCGAAGCGTCAGCCTAGATTTATGAGCCAAATTTAGCATTTATATCGCACTTCTCATGACCTCAGGACGTCCCAAAGCGCTTTATAGCCAATTAAGTACTTTTGACATGTAGTCGCTGGTAGTTGTAATGTAGGAAACGTGGCAGCCAATTGCACACAGCAAGCTCCCCAAAACAGCAATGTGATAATGACCAGATAATCTGTATTTGTCCAGGACACCGGGGATAACTCACCTGCTCTTCTTCAAAATAGTGCCATAGGGTCTTTAACGTCTACCTGACAGAGCAGATGGAGCCTTGGTTTAACATCTCATCCAAAAGACAGCACCTCTGACAATACCACCACAATCTGTCACTTCATGGCCCAGCTTGACCCTCAGTCTTCAATCAAGCCATGAGACCAAGCCCGGTTCACTGGATAGTGTCAAAGGGAATGCCAGGAACAGTTCCAGACATACCTGAGAATTAAGTGCAAGAATTAAGGGAAGTTACTACAAAGGGCTACCTGTATGCAAACTGCTAAAGGCACCAAGTTTTCGACAGAGCTTAGTGCCAATAACCTGGCACTCAGTTTGGGTTTCACCAGAGCCACTCTGTTCCAGATCTCAATATGGCCTTGATCCAGATTATAGATGCAAGGGCTAAATGGCAAAGGAGAGGTGAGAGTTGACCCATCTTCAGCTGCTTCATCAATGAACTTCTCTCCATCCTAAGGTCTGGAGACCTCCAATAATGAAGCAGTCCATGCCAGCCTACTGTCATTGAACTCAATATCCACACTCTCCATCACTGATGCACTGAGGCTGCAGTCTGCAATGTCGGCAAGATGCATTCTTGCAACTCATCAAGCATACTTCAACAACAACTTCCTTCCCTGTGATTCTGCCACTGAGAAGGACAAGAGCAGCAATGAGTTGGGAACACATAGAAACATAGAAACATAGAAAATAGGTGCAGGAGTGGGCCATTCGGCCCTTCTAGCCTGCACCGCCATTCAATGAGTTCATGGCTGAACATGCAACTTCAGTACCCCATTCCTGCTTTCTCACCATACCCCTTGATCCCCCTAGTAGTAAGGACTTCATCTAACTCCTTTTTGAATATATTTAGTGAATTGGCCTCAACAACTTTCTGTGGTAGAGAATTCCACAGGTTCACCACTCTCTGGGTGAAGAAATTCCTCCTCATCTCGGTCCTAAATGGCTTCCCCCTTATCCTTAGACTGTGTCCCCTGGTTCTGGACTTCCCCAACATTGGGAACATTCTTCCTGCATCTAACCTGTCTAACCCCGTCAGAATTTTAAACGTTTCTATGAGGTCCCCTCTCATTCTTTTGAACTCCAGTGAATACAAGCCCAGTTGATCCAGTCTTTCTTGATAGGTCAGTCCCGCCATCCCGGGAATCAGTCTGGTGAACCTTCGCTGCACTCCCTCAATAGCAAGAATGTCCTTCCTCAGGTTAGGAGACCAAAACTGTACACAATACTCCAGGTGTGGCCTCACCAAAGCCCTGTACAATTGTAGCAACACCTCCCTGCCCTTGTACTCAAATCCCCTCGCTATGAAGGCCAACATGCCATTTGCTTTCTTAACCGCCTGCTGTACCTGCATGCCAACCTTCAATGACTGATGTACCATGACACCCAGGTCTCTTTGCACCTGCCCTTTTCCTAATCTGTCACCATTCAGATAATAGTCTGTCTCTCTGTTTTTACCACCAAAGTGGATAACCTCACATTTATCCACATTATACTTCATCTGCCATGCATTTGCCCACTCACCTAACCTATCCAAGTCGCTCTGCAGCCTCATAGAATCCTCCTTGCAGCTCACACTGCCACCCAACTTAGTGTCATCCGCAAATTTGGAGATACTACATTTAATCCCCTCGTCTAAATCATTAATGTACAGTGTAAACAGCTGGGGCCCCAGCACAGAACCCTGCGGTACCCCACTAGTCACTGCCTGCCATTCTGAAAAGTACCCATTTACTCCTACTCTTTGCTTCCTGTCCCGATTTAGACATATATCACTGTTTCTTCGTGTTCATATCCTAGAATTCCCTACCTGACACTATTATGGGAGCAATATTACCTTCCAGGGAAACTAGAGATCGGCAATAAATTTGGCCTTGCCAGCATCGTCCATATCTTTTTTTTTAAGTTGCATACCTTATTCTTCTGCATAATTTGCATCATACATTATGCTCTATTTCACCTATCATATTGCCCATTGCTGCTAATAGCCTCTTCAACTAGCTCAAGGATGGTCAAATGATCACGAGAGAAAAGAGGAATAAATTTGCATGTATCATTTCACATCACCTCTGATGCAGGGCTAAATTACAAATGTATATGATGTCCTTTACTGGGCATTTATTTGTCATTTAGACCCTTAATTCAAGATAGTGCGAATGCCCGTAAATCATTACTGCCTGTCCAATTTTACTTTAAAGATCCGATAAAGTAATTCATTTTTGGTCATAATTCTAATGGTTTGAAGCTTTAATTAGGACTGACCTTTAGTACTATTTGAATGTTGCTCCATGCTTGGCTTTCATTCCTGTTGCTGAAAATTAAGGTGTTGTCGTACTGCCACTTCCATGTCCTTCTAAATCAGTTTTCCTGACTGTTAACGCAAAAGAAGTACTGTAACTCAGGAACCTGCCATGCACATTAAAGCCACGAGGTATAAAAAATCCTGTAGAAGAGTCGTTAATACTGGTTTGAGTTGGCATCGAATGCAATTCAGATGCAGCACCTAAAGAGCAGAACCATCGGGACCGAGGCCGTTCCAGATTCCGGGCTTTTCCGGACTTTTGATTTATTTTCTGATGTCACGAATCCGTAAACACCCGAGCCCAGGTTTGGGTATTTCCGGATTTCGTAACGTCAGAAAGGCGGGGGTTGGGGGGGTGGGGGGGAAATTCGCGCCAAAGAGCTATTCGGGCCACCTGGCCCCACCAAGGAGGTCGTTGTCGGGCGGGCCCCACCAAGGAGGTATCGTCGGGCCGGTCCCGCTGAGGTTGTCGTCGGGCGAGCCCTGCCAAAGAGCTTGTCGGGCCGTCCGGCCTTGCCGAGGAGGATGTCGAGCGGGCCCCGCCGAGGAGGTGTTCGGACGGGTCAGCCCCACCCAAGGAGGTTGTTGTCGGGCGGGCCCCGCCAAGGAGGCATCGTTGGGCTGGCCCCGCTGAAAGGTTGTCAGGCGGGTCCGCCCCACCGAGGATGTGTTTGGGCGGGTCCCGCAAAGAGATTGTCGGGTGGGCCGGCGAGGAGGCCCCAAGGTAAGGGCCACGACGGTGGGGCGAGGCGAGGCGAGGCCCGAGGTTGGGCAGCGGCAGAGCTCCGAGGTCAGCAGGGTCGTCGGCTTCGGATTCCGGAACGTTTTATGGATTCCGGACGACCCTGCCACCGATCGGTCTGGAGTCTGGATTCCGAACATTCTGGATTCCGGAATTCCGGATTCTCAACGCTGCACCTGTATAACTCCAGACTAACTGGAAGGCTAGCTTTGGCATAACAATCATAGGTTAGAAAATGAACATATGATAAAATTGTAATAACGATAATCAGGACAACAATGAGTGGACACATGTTTGTACAGAGAATGAAAAATTAGCAATGCAGCAATTGACCACTACTGCTTTTCCGGACCACTGATCTGCACTGCCAAAACATACTTTTGTTCATAACAGATAGGACAGAGGCTATTTTACAACAGCAAGTCTTCAGCAATGATATGTTTCACAAGAAATGGAAAAATTAAACTATATAGTTTCAAATTAGAATTATATCGTAAGATTAATCACCAAATAAAAATAAATGTGCTGCAATCCTCAGAATATTCATGAGATCCAGAAAAGGCTTTTTTATTTGTATCACATAAAGGTCATATTTTCTCAACATTAATCAGATAATGTCAAAATAGCCACTAAGCTTTTGCACTGAGCTATTACTTCAATTTGTAGATATTTGCATCTTTTTCATTAGTTGTTGCACAGCATAACCAGAATGTTTCAATTAAATTTGTATCGATGGAACAGATCTTGTATATTATTGACTCTGAAATATTCCTTTTTTATTTCATTACGACTAGCCGCCCTCAAATATCCAGTCCATTGTGGTTGTGCTTGATTGCATGAACCTGCGTGTTGGAAGTGTCATCAAACATGAAGTGCGAATTATAGTAAGGGACCGAAACGATAACTCTCCATCTTTTCAGCGATCACGATACCATGTGGAAATTAATGAGGTTGGTGTGCAAATAATGATAATGGATTTAACAGAGTGCAGTTTAAAAAAAATATGTTTTAAATTTGTTTAAATATCCATGAAGTTAATATTTGCATGAGTAAGCATTTCTAGAGTCTGAATGCTTAGTTGTTTTTACCTCATTATGCTGCAGACTCGATCAGGCAGTTTACTATGCCGCTTGAAAAAGCATGACTGTTAAGACTAATTAATTCTGCCTGCTAAAACAATTCATGAATGAATATACTGTGCTCGTATGTCTGGAAATAAATGAACTCAGTCCTTGAAAAGTATTGAAAATGCTTCTGCTTGTTGGAAATTATTATTTGAGACTTTGAAACAAGCTGTGACAGAAAGCAGTGATGTGGTAGAAAGAGTGAACAATTGATGAATTACTGAAGTTACCTTTTTGAAAACTAAAATTCATGAAGCATTCTAAAGATCTTTAAATTACCATTTGAGTGGAGATATGGTCCTAGTCCTGTATGAAACAGTTGGGGTGGTATTTACGCACCATTGTTAGTGATATAGCAAAATGGTTCTAGCTTCATTGTGATGCTAAAGGAGGGGCGTAAACGGGGTCAGATTGTCAGACTGATTCGATCTGTAGACCCAGAGGTTGAATCTTCCCTTGGTGGTTTGAAATCCAAGCCACAGTTCATAGATTGCAGTGTGAACATGCTGCAGGAATTTCCTCTGGGGAGTTGTCCTGATCTGCCGCCGTAACTTCAGCAGAAACTTTGTTCATCGACGTAAATGGGGTTTCCGCCGAACTTGCGCTGAAGTTACGGTAGAACCTGCAATGAAATTAACCTCGTGGTCTTTTGTGGTTCAATTCCTAAAGGTCAAAGTTGAGCATAACTTGGGGGTGGGGGTGAGGTTAAAAAAATGAATCGTACCTCGATTCATTTCTCAGTTGTTTATCTTTCCTGGCGATTCTGTAAAAATATTTTTAATGTCACCAAACTTAGCGTAGTTGTATTGTCTGCCTGAAAACACACAATGGGCCAGGTTTTGCTGTAGCAGGGTATCTAGCAGCATCTGCCATAAGTTAGACTTGCTCCTTCACCCTCCAGCAAGGGAAACAGCGCACCTGGGATCTGAGTGAACAGGGAAAGCAACTGGGTAGCTCTTTAACAAATTAGATTTAAGGATTGGATAATGAGCACAAGAAGGACTTAGAAAAAGGTAGCTGGTGTGGAATGGCCACACACGTTAAAAAACTCCATGCACAGGCATCTTCCACCTTTTAACATGTAGTTCGAGACTGGGAATATCAGGTCCTTCATCGAAACACCTGTGAACTCATCCCTTTTTGATGTGGAAGCAAGTCATCCTTGATACAAGAGACCCCCGAAGAAAAAACTCAACGTCAAATCAGATGCAAAAAGAGAAATAAAGAGAGGGAAAGAAAGATTGGATTAAGAGAGAGTGAAAAAAGAGAGAATGAAAAGGAAAGTAATAATTTAAAAATAATTTTAAAAAATTGACTTTTTAAAAAAATCTCCCGCAAAAATTCAAAACCTGCAGAAATGAGACTCCACACTTGTAATAGTTAATTTTCAGTGCCATAGAGGTTTATTGGCAGTGATTAACACTAATCACATTGTTAAAAGGATACTTGTGCTTCTAATAAGAAACTTAACTTTCAGTGGTGAGTTTAATGGGCAAGTACTGCAAGTTCCTAAAAAAAACCACATGAACGCTAAAGGCAAGATATCATTTTCACGAAGCTAATGGTGGAGAGGCACAACTCGGTCAGAAACTTTTGAATCTTCACATTTAACTCCTCGTCTGCTCCTTGCCTGAAGTTGCTGTACCACGTACACATAAATAACAGCAAGTGCCATTTGCCAAGCTGTTATTCTGACAGCAAATATAGCCCCATTAATTATGCCACCGTTGAAATGAAACCCTATGAAATCAGATCAGATATTGGAGGTGCCATTGTGAATTGACCCTCCAAACCCAAAGCAAACTTAGGAGCATTTCCCGGAGTTTGATTACTGCCATGTGAAAGCACCATTGAAATAAAAACTTTAAGTCCGCTTTGAAATCCCCAAATGAAGCCTGCAACGTTGCTTTAATAAGTGATTGCTAAATGACACAGACTTCTTGGGTTGCTTCAAGCAATATAAAGTGAAGACTGCAGTCATTTTTTCATTTCAAGCTACATAAAAGTTCAGAAAATATACAGTGTATTAGGAAAAGTGTAATGGTTTTGTAGTTTTGCATATCCTCCAACTGAACTTTGACCCATCCCATACTTTGCAGTTTCTCCTTACCTCTTCCTCAGCCTTACCACACTTATCTCAACCATAAAGCTCATTACTTGTTCTTTTGATTTTCTCCCATTTGAGTTCCTGACCACCAAACTCCCCTTCTCAGTCTCATGTGCACCCATACCATCAAGCCAGCACTGTCACTATTTTCCTCAAACCGCTGTTTCCCTACAATACAACAGAGACTAAATGTCAAAATCACTTCATTGGGTTGAAGTTCTTTGGGATGTCATCAGGTTGTGAAAGGCACTACATGAATGTAAATGTATTATTTTCCTCCTGTCTCCTGAATGAAGGGATATTGGTATATAGTTCGAGAGATGCAGATGCCCTATGGTACCTCACCCAAGCAGCATTCTTTAGATACGAGTATCAGGGACTAATTTCATCCGGAAGTATCAGTCAAGCCCAGCACTGTCCTTATTTGCTCATTTCCACACATTTTGTACCAAGAATTACTGAGTAGCAATCAGGAGTGGAACTCTGGCTAATTTTCATTTCCTTGTCCAGGAGCATTGAGGCAATTGTTATCACATTAGCTAATTCCAGTTAACTCAGCAAAGATGAGAAATCCAATCTCAGATGATCTTCAGCTTTATGACTCCCGATCATACCAAGTAGTACAATTGGGACAGCAACAAATTCATGTATAGTTATGTAAAAACAAACACACCTATTGTATGTACAAGTATTGGTGTAAGTTCGTGTTCATTTATACCATCTTTATTCAGTCTGGTTGAAAGCATATGTTTGTTGCCATGAACAATACTGCCATTTGGTGTTCAAATGAGCCATCCCTTATAATTATCTTAATTGTGTTCCAGTCAGTTGGCACTCTTCAATTAGACTTGTATTTAATCTTATGTAGATGATGAAGAGTTGCAGTAATCACTGCAAATGTTCAATTACCTACAGCGGTAACACCCCATAATCAGTTGTAAATATACAGTAACATTATTCCACACAGAATGACCCAACAGAATTATGCATTTTTTATTTAATGTATCCTGTTTTCTCTGCGACTAGGTTTCTATTTTATGCTTTCTTTCTCCTAGTTGTCTTCATTTTTCTCAGTTGTACTTCACTTCAAGCTGTTACATTTTACTTTGCTGTCTTTCAGAATCATGAAATATTTATTTCAGAGAGGTCCTTTATATGGTTTCTCGACTAATGAGGGAGATATAAACAATATATTATGATTTTTACAGCAGGGCTTTAATGAATTGCAACTATTTGCTGTTCTATGAACACATACCATTTCATAAAGGTTAATCAACAGATTGTCTAACTGTCCCCGTCGAAACCAATGGAAGAGAATGAGACATCAGTTTGATATTGACCCAATAGTCAGACAAGGGTTAAAGCTGAATATGGCTAGGCTATGATTGAATTAACCAATAGCTTGTGAATTGAGAAATTCCGAGTCGCAGTGAAAGTGAACGACAACTAGGTGACATTTACCAAATACTACCAGAGCTCATCAAAAGCTGATGGTAGTCTTCCTATCCGTTCCTGAGTCAGATTGTACGGCGCAGTAGAGATTGCATGAAAAAAACAAAAGCACAAGCCGTTTGGTCAATTGCCCTGAAATTCTGATGTCCCGGACCTGTATGAAGTTTCGACGGACCCGGGAAGGCATCGGAAAAGCCGGTTTTCAGCACACAATACGCATGCGTGACTTTTCCGACCTGTCAAGCTGGAGCTGGACAGGTCTTCCCCATGCGTTAAAAAACTATGAGTTCTCGCTCAAAATTCTGACTTTGAGAGATCTTCTGCCCAGGATTAGGGCACGAAAGTTCTGCGCGAGATAAAGCAGGCATGCAGCCTGCATTCTGTGCGTATCTGCATCACCTGAAACTTTGCTTCAAGCAGCTCAATAGCCTTCAGCATAAGCAGCAGTCGATGCTGAGGAGTTCTGTAGAGTAAAAGCTTAACACAAACTAAATAAACAGCAGGAAATGGAAACAAGCAGCTTCCTCTCAAAGTAATGAAAGATTCAAATCTTCCAACTTTGATAACATTTGAGGTAGTGTGTTGTCTATTGCAGCTTGGCTTGTAAAATATGATCGACTTTATGCAAGTGTGCACGCGTGCCAACAATAAATCGATACTCTATACTCAACTATTTCAGCTCTATTTATCCTGATCAACTAGTTTTTTAAAATATGGAGATGGGAAACTGCACGAATTGTTCAGCTCTTCTACTTTTGTGGAAATGTAACACGTTGCTCCGCCCCATGCTCAGACCCGACACCTTTGCTCAGGGGCGTGGCCTATGTAAATGAGTTCCTTGTGACAGCTTCCGTGGGCGGGGGCAGACTCCGAAAGAAGCCACAGGCTTCGAGCGCGCTGCGCTCCCGGGCGGCGTGACGTAATACACTGCCCGGGAATCTTCAGCACAGAATCGGAAGTTCACGAGGGCGCAGGAGAGAAAGGTAAGTGCGCAATATTTTTTCTTTATTTTACTCGATTGCCCGCGGGAATTGGTGTTACAGGAATTTCGGGGCCAATGATTTAGGAGTGCGGAACAGTGCTGGTGGGCGAAGAAGCAGGATGCTGTATCCTGTTAAAATGCTTCAGTAAAAGCAAAGTATTCAATTCTATGGAAAAATGCAGAAATTGAATTCACCTTTCTACATCTTTATTTGCCTTTGAGTCTGAATAAAATAGTAATTGCTGCTCTGAAGGAAGCGGTAATTTGGAAGTAGGGGCGGAAGGTTCATATGATAGGGAGGGTTTCTTAAAAAGTGAAGGATTGACAGCATTTAAATTTAATTTAAAAATCTGTAACTGCGTCTCGGGGCATGGCTTGACATTTAACATGAAGATACTGTGCATTAGGTTGTTGAATTTAATGGAGCTGTTGACCTGGGCTATATGAAACATTAGGACCGCAAAATTTGGCAGCTTAGCAACGAATGCTATGGCCAGGTTCAGCAAAAAAATTGCGGCCGCCTTGTGGCCGCCCATTTTTGGTGCTTCCCGCAGCAGCTGCCATTTTGTTGCCTGCATGCTGCTGAAAAATTGAAATGAGACGGATCGTGACGTCAATCATCGTACACTGATTTGACGCGCGACCTGCCATTCTGCACATTGCTATTCTAATCTACGCCCTCGACCAACACACACCTTCAGCTGCACAAGCAACCCCCCACCAGCGCTATTCATAGGGATATATCCCACTTTTTCTCTTATATGGCAGAGTTTATATCGATACTGGCTTGCTGTAACATATTTATAAAGTTGGTAAGGTGTGCAGGGAGTGCTGCTGGCTATTGGGAAGGTGTTGCTTGCAACTGGAAGGCCTCTGACTACAACACATGCTCCCAGTCATGAGGCCTCTACCTGCAGTCCCCCCCCCCCACGCATGACAGGGAATTGGAGCAGAGGCAGCAAAGACAAGCTGCTGACAGAGCGAGGAGGAGAAGGGGGAGGAAGGCTCTCAGCCAGAGACCTTCAGGGCAACACTTCTTCTACCTGCACCTTAGCCAGGAGCAGTGTATTCAGAGGCTCCGCTTCACCTAGGAGATGGTCACAGAATTCTGCCACTTCTTGAAACCAGACCTGCAGCCTCAGAACAGGGCACTGCCAATGTGCCTCAAGGTAACCCTGGCCCTGAAAATTTTTGCCACCGGATCCTTTCAAGCTGGAGCAGGCAACATTGCTAACATCTCCCAGTTCGCCATCCATCGCTGCATCTGGAAGGTCACAGAAGCTCTGTACTTCAGGAGAAGAGACTTCATTGCCCTCGCTTTGAACAGAGACGCAGGAGGAGCACACATGTGGCTTTGCCAGGATATCAGGTTCCCCATTGTGTAAGGTGCTATGGACTGCACATACGTGGCTTTCAGGGTGCCGCATATCAATCCTGAGATGAACTGTAACCACAAATGTGCAGTTGGTGTGCGGCAATGCCCAGCACATCATGTTGCTGAATGCAAAGTATCCTGGCAGCAATCATGATGCCTTCATCCTGCATCAGTCCATTGTGCCAGCAATCTTCCAGCCACCACGTCGAACCCAAAGGTAACTGCTTGGAGACAAGGGCTACCCTCTCTACACCTGGCTGATGACTCCCCTCCACAACTCCACCACTTGGGTCCAGCAAGCATACTGTAGTATCCTTACACACTACTATAAATTCACACGAGGCACATTCTGCAGACAAGGTCACTCTCTGACCTGATCCTTTAATTACAGGACCAAGAAGTGATGACCCTGCATGGGACCTCCCTTTATATACCTGGATGACCAGGTGAGGAGTGTCTCCCACAAGTTCACCCCCTGTAGTCAAGGTGTGCATTTCTTAGGTGTATACAGTATGCAGTGTTGTTATGAAGGTTACAGTTACATGAAGGTTACATACATGACATCACCTCTCCCCCCCAACGATTTATGGGGTCAAAGATGAAGTCTTTCAGGGGGTCGACGCTCTCTCGTGGAGCGCCGCAGTTGGGGCTCTGGTTGTTGAGCCTTGGTATGCGTCTCTGTCACCTGTGGTGATTCCGGCTTGTCCGGGCTGGCCGCAGGGACTGTGCATGCTGCTGAATGTTCTTGTTGCTCGTTCACTGGCGGTTGTATGGGCAACATCTCATGATCTTCCTCAAGTTCCTCAGTGTCCATGCTGAACCGTTTTTTTACATGGTCCAGATGCTTACAGCATATCTGTCCA
Organism: Pristiophorus japonicus; assembly: GCF_044704955.1. Taxonomy (NCBI): domain Eukaryota; kingdom Metazoa; phylum Chordata; class Chondrichthyes; family Pristiophoridae; genus Pristiophorus; species Pristiophorus japonicus. Next base: position 310,590,558 of record NC_091979.1, read on the forward strand.
TTTTTGAGTCTGACCACTATGACCTTATTAATCTCTTTGCCAATTACAGTACCCTCAAGCCACTTGGGCCCCAAAGCGTGATTAAGAACAAATACAGGGTCATCGATTTCTATACATCTCCCCTTTGAGTTACGGTCATGGCACTCATTTTAGGACTGGCGCTTCCCCTCAACAATGTCTGACAGGACTGGATGAATGAGGGATAGCCAAGTTTTAAGTGTACGGTTCATGAATAGTTCCGTGGGCGGGACTCCCGTGAGCGAGTGCGGTCGGGACCTATAGGCCAGCAGGGGGCACGATAGGCGGCATTGAAGGGAGGATCCTTGAATCCGGAGCATGCCCTGTTTTATGATTTGGATTGCACGTTCCGCCTGGCCATTGGAAGCCGGCTTGAACGGTATCGTCCTGACATGTTTGATGCCATTACCCGACATGAACTTCCGGAATTCATAGCTAGTGAAACAAGGGCCATTGTCGCTGATCATGATGTCCGGCAAGCCATGGGTCGCAAAGACCGCACGCAGACTCTCCACAATGGTGGATGTCATGCACGAATTCAATATGATGCACTCGATCTATTTTGAGTACGCATCAAAAACAATGAGGAACATTTTTCCCATGAACGGGCCTGCTTAGTCGACGTGAATACGTGACCATGACCTGGCAGGCCAGGGCCACGGGCTGAGTGGGACCTCCCTGGGGGCATTGCGTTGTGCACCTGCGAACACAGTGTTCCAGGTCTGAATCAATAACCGGCCACCATACATGTGACCAGGGAATGGCCTTCATTAGCACGATGCCTGGGTGCTCGCTGTGGAGTTTCCTGATGAATGCTTCCCTTCCCTTCTGGGGCATGACTACTCAGCTGCCCCATAGTAGGCAGTCGGCTTGGATGGAGAGCTCATCCATCCGTCTCTGAAACGGTCTGACGGGCATGCTCCGTGTGCGGGCGCCCAATCCCCAGTCAGGACACATTTCTTAATCAAGGATAGGAGGGGATCTCTGTTGGTCCAGATTTTGATTGGCGGGCTGTGATGGGGGAGCCTGCGCTGTCAAAGGCTTCAACGGCCATGACCATCTCAGCGCTTTGCACTGCTGCCCCCTCAGTGGTGGCCAGTGGAAGCCTGCTGAGCGCATCAGCGCAATTTTCGGTGCCTGGACGTGTAGTCATACGCAGCCAGCATGAGAGCCCATCGCTGTATGCGAGCTGACGCATTGGCATTGACAACCTTGCTGTTGGACAACAGGGATGTTAACGGTTTGTGGTCCGTTTCTAACTCAAACCTTCTGCCAAAAAGATACTGGTGCATCATTTTCACCTCGTAGACACATGCGAGTGCTTCCTTTTCAACCATCCCATATCCCCGTTCTGCCTGGGAGAGCGACCTGGAGGCATAAGCCACAGGTTGGTGTTGGCCCTCATCATTACTCTGCTGCAACATGCACCCAACCCCATAGGATAATGCATCACATGTCAAAACCAATTTCTTACAGGGGTTGTACAGAGTCAACAGCTTATTAGAACAAAGCAGGTTCCGCACCCGATTGAAAGCCCATTGCTGACAGTCCCCCCAAAACCAATCACAACCCTTACGCAGGAGCACGTGTAGCGGCTCCAACAATGTGCTTAAGTTCGGCAGAAAGTTCCCAAAATAGTTCAAGAATCCCAGAAATGAACGCAACTCCGACGTGTTGCCGGACCTGGGCACACGGCGAATCGCCTCAGTTTTGGATTCGGTAGGCTGGATCCTGTCTGCGGCAACCCTCTTGCCCAAAAAGTCGACTTCTGGGGCAAAAAACACACACTTGGACTTCTTTAGTCGCAAGCCTACCCAGTCCAGTCGGCGTAGCACCTCCTCCAGGTTGTGGAGGTGTTCCTCGGTGTCTCGACCCATGATAAGGATATCGTCCTGAAATACGATTGTTCCAGGGATGGATTTGAGCAGGCTTTCCATGTTCCTTTGAAAGATCGTGGCCGCTGATCGAATGCCAAACGGACACCTGTTGGAGACAAACAGCCCCTTGTGCGCGGTGATGGTGGTCAGTAGCTTGGATTCTTCGGCCAGTTCCTGGGTCATGTAGGCTGAAGTGAGGTCCAACTTGGTGAACAGCTTGCCGCCTGCCAGCATAGCAAAAAGATCCTCCGCTATCGGAAGCGGGTATTGGTCTTGTAGTGACACTCGGTTGATGGTGGCTTTGTAGTCGCCACAGATCCTGACCGAGCCATCCGTTTTTAGGACAGGGACGATGGGGCTTGCCCAGTCACTGAATTCAGCGGGTGAAATTATGCCCTCTCTTAGCAACCTGTCCAACTCACTCTCAATTTTCTCCCGCATCACATATGGCACAGCTCTGGCTTTGTGGTGCACTGGTCTGGAGTCCAGGGTGATTCGTATCACTACTTTGGTACCTTTGAAAGTCCCGATACCAGGTTGAAATAGTGACTCAAATTTCTGTAGGACCTGTGGAACTTAGCTCCGCAGATGAAATGGCGTGCACATCCCCCCATTTCCGGTTCATCTCAGCTAGCCAGCTCCTCCCCAAAAGCACGGGACCATTTCCCAGGACAATCCAGAGTGGCAGCCGGTTCTCTGATCCATTATGTGTGACCACCAACATTGCACTGCCTAGCACTGGGATGATCTCTTTGGTGTACGTCCGTAATTGCGTGTCAATTGCGTTCTAGTTTGGGTCTGCTAGCTCTGAGTGGCCATAGTTTCTCGAATTGTTGGACATTCATAAGTGACTGGCTGGCCCCTGTGTCCAGCTCTATGCGAACTGGGATGTTTGCCACATGAACCTGCTGAACTTCAGCGTCCATTGCTTTGTCCCAAGCATCAACCTGCCTTGCAGACCCCTCTTCTGGTTCATCTGCCTGGTAAATTAGCCTCGCTGCAGGCTTCTGCACATTCTGGCTAAATGTCCACTGAAGTTACAATTTCTACAGATAAATTGTTGAAACCTACAGGTTTTTGCAGCATGTCTACCTCCGCACCTCCAGCATGAGCTGACATAGTTGTGAACAAAAGGGCTGTTACCAGGCATTCCTCTCTAATTGTCTCTTTGATTACTCTTGAGCACTCTGTTAATGGGTGTCAGTGGCCCCATCCCAGGACGCATTGTCCACCGCGATGGCGTAAATGTCCGCTCAACCTGCCATTGTCTCTGTTGAGGACCCACTCTAGAGTCTGTTGCTGCCTGGGTGGTGTCGAATTGCCCTTGCTTGCGTGCGGGGTTCTGAGTTGCGTTTACAATGTTAACTCCCTGATCAATCGTCATGTTGGGAGCAGAGTTGCGCGAGTATATTATCTTGATTTCCTCCTCCCCCGCCATGAAGGTCTGAGCCACCAACGCCGCCGCTTCCAAGGTCAAGTCCTTGGTCTCGATTAGCTTTCTGAAAATCCCAGTATGACCAATGCCCTCAATAAAGAAATCGCTTAACATCTCCCCCCTGCAGGCGTCTGTGAACTTACAGAGGCTAGACAAGCGCCGAAGGTCCGCAACGAAGTCTGGTATGCTCTGCCCTTCCCGACGTCGGTGTGTATAGAATCGGTGCCGGGCCATGTGTATACTGCTCACCGATTTGAGGTGTTCACCGATCAGTTTGCTGAGCTCTTCAAAGGTTTTGTCTGCCGGCTTCTCAGGTGCGAGCAGGTCTTTCATCAGCGCATAAGTCTTAGGTCCACAGCTGGTCAGTAGATGCGCCCTTCGCTTGTCAGCCACTGCATCTCCCAGCCAGTCCTTCGTGACAAACTCTGCTGGAGCCTCTCAATGAAATCCTCCCAGTCCTCACCAACACAGTACCGTTCCTCTGTGCAACCAGTGGCCATTCTCGTGAGTCGTTGATTCCCGTTTCTCGTCACCAAATGTAATGTCCTTACACATGACTATAAACCCACACGAGGCACATTCTGCAGATAAGGTCACTCTGTGACCTGAACCTTTATTTACAAGACCAAGAAGTGATGACTCTGCGTGGGACCTCCCTTTATATACCTGGATGACCAGGCGAGCAGTGTCTCCCACAAGTTCACCCCCTGTGGTCAAGGTGTGCTTTTCTTAGGTGTATACAGTATGCAGTTTTGTTATGAAGATTACAGTTACATGAAGGTTACATACATGACACATACAATGACAGCCATGCTGCCATGAAGAACGTATTGAACAGACCATGAAAGGTATCACATAAATGTCTTTCTTTCTTTCTTAGAGCAGTGTTATAATGGAGCGAGCTGGCAGGCAGAACAGCGCTCACACAGATACAACACTCCTGTAAAAGCGATTCAGCATCTCTAGTACAGTTTGATACAAGGCTGCAACTGAACAGCTGGGACCATTTCTTACCACAATAGGCAAACTTGAGGGACAGCACGCAACTCTCGTGTAGGTGAAGCTGGTATTTGTCCGGCTTGTTGACGTGTAAAACTTCGACGTTGCTGCTCTCCATGCCGACAGCCAGCCATTCCCCGGTCGGGCAGTACCCCAGGGAGAAAATCTGAAACACAAACAATAAGGTTTCTAGCGGAGCGGAGCGGGTGGCGGGTTCACTGATTGTCGTCTCGTTATCAGGCAACTTCCATTCCAATATCGGTGCACTGACCCCAAGGGTCACTAACGGCACGTACTGAAGAGAGATGGGGGGAGGCCATTTTGACCGCGGCTGATAAGTATGAAATGGGCGGAGTCAATAAAAATCGGGACAAATGTATAACGGGCGGCTGAATGAATATCGCCCAAAGTAAAAATTACCCCCATAGAAAGAAACTAAAAGTTGAGATAAAAATAGAAAATACTCTCTAAGTGCAGAGCAGATCCATCAGGCTCTGTAAACAGATAAGACAGGTTACCATTTTGGGTGTAGACCCTTTGTCAGAATTATCTCTGTTTCATTAAATCTGTGTATTGCTGAAGTGGGATTTTTCCCATGCTGCACTGCACCTAAATAAGCCGATTGGCCACACTGATTAATTGTTTGTTATCCAAAATCTGCAGCTCAATTGGTCAGGTTTACACAAGGTGCTGCGGCGATTGAAACCGCGCCAACCTGGGCCTGGCCACGGTGGCCATTAACCAGTCCAGGCAGCGGGCAGTCGTTTAGCCCGACTGCCTGCCTCTCTTCCGCGGTTACGTTTGAGCCAGGGTGTCCCTAGAGATGGAGCATGCGGTGTCCACTGGTACGCTCTCGGCCTTCTGTGAGAGGTGGGCGCCGGAGGGACTGGAGTGCACCCCTGGCAACCAAATTTTAATTTGAACCATTATTGTTTAATTTGTCACTTTTAGTGCCCCTTTAATAAGGGGGGCACTTGATTTATTGTTTTACTAAAATAACTCAAGCAACGTTTCTGCTGCCTTGACTGTTTGAGAAGAGCTCTCCAGTACACACAGCCCTTGCCACTTGGGGTCCGTGACCACCTCAGGAGGAGGAGGAAGCGGAGGCAGAGGAGGAGGAGGAGGCAGAGGAGGAGAAGGAGGAATGGAAGAGGCAGGCAGCAAATCCCCATTCTGGACAGGCTGTCCATGAGTGCATCATCAGACGCTGGTTTCAAAGATTGCAATATCCCATTGCTCAACACATCTCCACCTTACCACCCCTCTGTCACAGAACATCACAGTGTCTTCTTGGGCACTAAGCTGAAATGAAAGCTATCACAAATACAAAAATTCCAAACATAATTTATAAATGATTATTTCAAATCTTTAACAACAGAATCAACTATTCGCCTTTGTCCATTCCATTAGTGTCTGTCTTTCATGTTCCTTTGCAAATTCTCGTGCTCCTACGCAGTGCTACCCTAGTGGCTACAGCATGGCTGGTGAAAGGCTGCTGTCATTCCATGAGGGACACTGCAGCTGATCTTGCAGGATGACTTTTGCACTACGGTTGCGGGCAGATCGGGCATCATGATCCCCGTACCTGTTTTGGGGCCTCATTCAATTTTGCCAATAAACTCTCCACTGGCTAGAGTCATACCGAACACAAAGGATGATGTTTGTGGTTGTTGGTGTAAACAATCAACATTGCTCAAGATCATTGAAACATTTAAAATTCTTACGGTGCTTGACAGGGTAGATTCAGGGAGCATGTTTCCCTTGGCTGGTGTGTCTAGAACTAGGGGCCACATTCCCAGAATAAGAGGTCGGCCATTTAGGACTGAGATGAGGAAGGTTTGTGAATCTTTGGAATTCTCTACCCAAGAGGGCTGTGGATGCTCAGTTGTTGAGTATATTCAAGACAGAGATCGATGGATTTTAGATACTAAGTGAATCAAGGAATACGGTGATAGTGTGGGAAGGTGGCGTTGTGGTAGGAGATCAGCCCTGACCTTATTGAATGGCAGAGCTGGCTCCAAGGTCGAGTGGCCTACTCTTGCTTCTATTTCTTATCTTCTTGTACCTCAAAGCTCACAGTATTTACTGATTAATTTAGAGATGGTATTGGGACAGAATTGTTGAGGCAATATCTTCAACTAGTAGTCCTCCTGTGGTCTTGCTCATGAGGAGTCAGCAGATTTACTGTTTATAAAAATAGGGATATTTATACCATGTAGAGGATGTCATCAAGGTCACTATAATTTACAGTGACTGAATAAGCCCATTTTTAATGTATTCATACTTATAATGTAGTCGTACTTATACTAGTGCTTGGAGATTGAATTTCACAACTCTGTCCATTATTTGGTGCAAACTAAAGCTGTGACCTACACTTTTTCTTTTACTAGTATATTTAATTTTTATCTCTTACCATTTTATTGCTGCCCATCAGTCTACTTTCAATCATCAGCAAAGTGATGGAAGGTGTTGTCGACAGTGCGACCAAGTGGCACTTCCTCATCAATAACCTGCTCACCGATGCTCAGTTTGGGTTCCGCCAAGAGCACTCTGCTCCAGACCTCATTACAGCTTTGGTCCAAACATGGACAAAAGAGCTGAATTCCAGTGGTGAGGTGAGAGTGACTGCCCTTGACAACAAGGCAGCATTTGACAGAGTGTAGCATCAAGGAGCCCAGTAAAATTGAAATCAATGGGAATCGGGGGGAAAACATTCCACTGGTTGGAGTCATACTTAGCACAAAGCAAGATGGTTGTGGTGGTTGGAGGCCAATCATCTCAGACCCAGGACATTGCTGCAGGAGTTCCTCAGGGCAGTTTCCTAGGCCCAACCATCTTCAGCTGCTTCCTCAATGACCTTATCTCCATCATAAAGATGTTCGCTGATGACTGCACAGTGTTCAGTCCAACTCGCAACTCCTCAGATAATGAAGCAGTCCATGATGGTATGCAGCAAGATGTAGATGACATTCAGGCTTGGGCTGATAAGTGGAAAGTAAGATTTGTGCCACACAAGTGTCAGGCAATGACCATCTCCAACAAAACAATTTCTAAGCACCTCCACATGACATTCAATGGTATTATCATTGTCAGAAACCCGCACCATCAACATCCTGGGGGTCACTATTGACCAGAAACTTAACTGGACCAGCCATATAAATAATGTGGCTGCAAGAGCAGGTTAGAGACTGGCTATTCTATGGCGAGTGACTCACCTCCTGACTGCCAAAGCCTTTCCACCATCTACAAGGCACAAGTCAGGAGTGTGATGCAATGCTCTCCACTTGCCTGAATGAGTGCAGCTCCAAAAACAGTCAAGAAGCTCGACACCATCCAGGACAAAGCAGCCCGCTTGATTGGCAGCCCATCCGCCACATTCAACACTCACTCCATCCAACACCAGTGCACCGAGGCTGCAGTGTGTACCATCTACAAGATGCACTGCAGCAACTCGCTAAGGCTTCTTCAACAGCTCCTTCCAACCCCACAACCTTTACCACCTTGAAGGACAAGGAGAGCAGGTGCATTGGAACACCACCACCTCTTACTTCCCCTCCAAGTCACACACCACCCTGACTTGGAAATATATCGCCATTCCTTCATCATCGCTGGGCCAAAATCCTGGAACTCCCTCCCGAACAGCAATGTGGGAGAACCTTCACCGCACTGACTGCAGCGGTGCAAGAATGTGGCTCACCACCACCTTCTCAATGGCAATTATGGATAGGCAATAAATTCTGGCCTTGCCAGTGACTCCCACATTCTGAGAATGAATGAAAAAAAATTAATGGAAACTATGGTATGAATAACCATTTTAGTATATGCTGGCCAATGAGTAGAGATATAGCAGCTGTAAATCTAACTCTGCCATTTAATGCAATCTGTCATCCGGTTAGTGAGTAGGTTGAATCTTAAAATTATATTCTGGCAGTATGATCAAATGTAATGTGTGCCTGCCTTACAGTGAAAAAGCACAGTTCTTTTATCTCTGCAGCAAATTCGAACTAACATTCAGTTGGTCACGCAGTGAAGATCTACATCAGTGATATGTTTTTGAAGGTTTATTAACTCGGCAGATTACAGGATGAAGTAGCAAAGCTTCTCCTGAGCAGTAAGCCCATGTCTCCAATTTGTTCAGTCGCAAGGAGATAACTTGGTTCCAGGGCGAAATTCTCTGGTTTTGCTTAATTGACGTTGCTTGATGTTTCGGCTGAATTTTCTCTTGTCAATGTTAACCCCCGAAAATGGATACGCTTGTGTCAGTCGAGATGTGAAAATTTTAAAAATCTCAAACCCAGCTCTAACCTGCCTCCAACCTGCCCACTTCTGGTTTTTATCATCGACGGGGAGGGTGGGGGAAGAGCAGCCAACCCACTCCCAGGTGGAAGAGGTAAGTGGCCTTTACAGCACTGCTTGTGGGCAAAAAGGAGCAAGAGTATTTTCTCCCAGCTCACCAAGCTTACCTGCTTCCTCGCCTGCCATCGGACCCCCCTCTCAGGATCCAAAGCTAACCCCCGTGATCACACCAACCATCCCCCCCATAATCGAACTTCCGCCTCCTCGTCTTCGGACTCCCGTGGCTCCCCCCCCCCCCCCCCACACGTTCTATGTTCCAGGTTCCACCCTCCCGGCCCCCTGCCCAATGCTACCAATAACCCAGCTACAGGCTCCCAGCCATCTCTGGGGCTGCAGCCTTCTCTCGAGCTTTCTCCACCCGAATGGTAGCTAAGCCTGTCAATCAAATTGGCTTTGAGCGGGGAACCTGATCAAAGAAAAGGATGCACTCTGTGGAGTTAAAACAGCACAGTGTGTGGAGAAACCCGCTCGACCAAAACTCTTCCCTCCCTCACTCAAAACCTGTCTCAGTAAATATCCGGGCCTTAGTCTCCAGAAAATTCCACACTGCAAAAGACATGTGTTCTTCAGTTGCCTTGTCAGAACTATTTCTGTACCAAGACTACGTTCAAGATGAATTTTTTTTTAAAATTCTTAGTACCACAGTAGGAAGTAAGTTAAACCCCTAAAAAAGCCGTATGGAGTTGATCAGAACAAACGGGATGGTTAAGACACTCAATGACTACTCCTCAAAAGTTTTTTTTCCCCTAAGGGTAAACATTAAAGAATCTATGATCCAATATCAAACCTATCCTTTGCGTTCCTGAACTTTGACATTGGTGAAATTGTGGTTCCGAATTGGTTGGCAGGGCTGTAAACCAATAAATCGCTCGTTTACACAAATTAGGCCCCAGAATGCTTAGAAAGACAAGGGAGAAGATTTGTGAACCATAGAGTGTCATTTTAAGAGAGTTGATGAACAAAGTAGATACAGGCAAATATAATTCATATAACAAAGAAAGGCATCAGAGCTACCACCAACTAAAGACAGTTAGCCTGATCTTAATAATCAGAAAACTGATGGAATCAGTAACTAAATACAAAATGGAAGGGTATATATAAGAAAAGATCCTAATAAATAACAGTCTTTACGATTTTAGAAGTGGTATATCTTGCATGACCAACCTCAATATTTTTTGCAGGAGGTGATATCACAAATTAATGGAAGTATGGAAGAGGTTTCATGACCACACTTCTGGTTTCCATATTACAAAAAGGATATAGAGACACTGCTGAAGGTGCAAATAAGATCTACATGGATGATACCAGAACTGAGAGGTTCTAACTATCCAGAAAGATTGAACAGGTTGAGGCATTTTTCTCTAGAAAAGAGAAGGTTAAGAGATGACCTAATAGAGATCTTTAAAATTAAGATGGGGTTTGATACAGTAGACGTAGAGAATAAGTTTCCACTTGTGGAGGAATCCAAAACTAGGGACATCAATATAAGATAGTCACTAATAACTCCAACAGAAAATTCAGGAGAAACTTCTTTATCCAGAGAATCCTTGGAATGTGGCACTGCCTCCCACACAGAGGAGTTGAGGTGATTAGCATAAATGCATTTTAGGGGAAGCTAGATACATACATGAGGGAAAAAGGAATAGAAGGATATGCTGATAGTGTTAGATAAAGTAAGGAGGGAGCATAAACACCGGAATTGACCAGTTTGGCTGAATGGTCTGTTTCTGTGCTGTAAATTCTATGTAATTCTATGATATAATACAACTTGTCTTCCAAAAGACCTTTGATAAAATATTGCATGAGAGGCTGATTTATAAACTAAGGTCACTGGCTAAAATGATGGCAGCTGTAATAGAAACTAGGTTACAATATTAGTAGTGAGTGAAGTACCCCAGAGATCCATGCTCAGACCCCCGTCTGTTCCTGATATACATATATAACACAAAATCACAGTCTCAATGCAAAATTGCTGGTGGCCACTAGTTTGTTTCCAGTCTGCCATGATCCAGTAAAGGCTGAAATAATATAGACTGATGCCAGTGAATTGACGATTTGGTTCGTATAGCCACCATTTTAGTTTGTGATCAATGATTTTAATTTGAAAAGTAATTACATCTCAAATCCTCCAAAATTAAATTAAAATTTGAATCCTGAATTAAATGGTTTTCTTATTCCCACTTTTTACTTTCTCGGGATCATTTTCCCATTGCCACAAAATATGTACGACTTTTCCAATCTCTACAAGTCAAGAAATTCTTTGGGTGTTAGACTACAGAATTGCCTGACTTTCTGCACAAATCTACACAGTAAGCTGACTCACTGTTTCAAAAGACTTTCAATGTTTTTATTCATGAAGGACCTTGATATTTCCATTTCTTTTGATACATGCATGAACAGTGCTACAAAAATTGAATGCAAAATGGTGATTGTGTGAGGATGTACCAAATGGGTAATGTTACAGAATGGGGTCCAACAAAATGATTTTTAACTGCTAAATAAATCAGCGCATGGCATATTTCATCAATCATCAGTCACTACTTGCTTTATATATAGAAAGACTAGGCATGCAAGATAAAATATATGCATTAATAATTTTTAGAGACTGAATTCTGATTGGTTAACCTTCATGTACTATATATTTGGTTAATATGCAATTTAAGGAAATCAGATAAACAGTGTTCCTTCAAGACTGTTATTTACATGCCCACTCATGATTTGCTCCATTCCATCTCCATATGCGAGATTCACTTCTTTTGTTTTTTCTTTCCATTGTAATTCATAGAAATTTATAGCACATTTGGCCCATCATGTCCGTGCCGGCCGACAAAGAGCTATCCAGCCTAATCCCACTGTCCTGCTCTTGGTCCTTAGCTCTGTATATTATGGAACTTTAAGTAAGAGCTATCTAGCCTAATCCCACCTTCCTGCTCTTGGTCCTTAGCCCTGTAGATGACGGAACTTTAAGTGCGTATCCAAGTACTTTTTAAATGCTATGAGGGTTTCTGCCTCTACCACCCTTTCAGGCAGTGAGTTCCAGACCTCCACCGCCCTCTGGGTGAAAAAATGTCCCCTCAAGTCACCTCTAAACCTCCTACCAATTACTTTTAATCTATGCCCCCTTGGCTATTGACCCCTCTGCTAATGGAAATAGGTCCTTCCTATCCACTCTATCTAGGCCCCTCATAATTTATACACCTCAATTAGGTTTCCCCTCTGTTCCAAAGAAATCAACCCCAGCCTATCCAATCTTTTCTCATAGCAAAAATTATTTAGTCCAGGCAACATCTTTGTAAATCTCCTCTGTAACCTCTCTAGAGCAATCATATCTTTTCTGTAATCTGGTGACCAGAACTGCATGCAGTACTCTAGCTGTGGCCTAACTAGATTTTTATACATTTCAAGCATAACCTCCCTGCTCTTGTATTCCATGCCTCGGCTAATAAAGCCAAGTATCTGGTATGCCTTTTTTAGCACCTTATTTACCTATCCTGATACCTTCAGGGATCTATGGACAGACACTCCGAGGTCTCTCTGTTCCTCTACACTTCTCATTGTCCCACCATTTATTATGTACTCCCTTGCCTTGTTAGCTCTCCCCAAATGCATTACCTCACACGTGTCTGGATTGAATTCCATGTGCCACTGTTCTGCCCACCAGTTCATTGATATCTTGCACCAGTCTACAGCTTTCTTCTTCATTATCAACCACACGGCCAATTTTTGTATTATTTGCAAACAGATCTAAATTATTGATATAAAAGCAAGGGACCTATTACTGAGCTCTGCGGAACCCCACTGGAAACAGGCTTCCAGTCACAAAAACACCCATTAACCATTATCCTTTGCTTCTTGCCTCTGAGCCAATTTAGGATCCAACTTGCCACTTTCCCTTGGAACCCATGGGATTTTACTTTTGTGACCAGTCTGCCATGTGGGATCTTATCAAAAGCCTTGCTAAAATCCATATAGACTATAACAAATGCATTGCCCTCATCGACACTTCTTTTTACCTCCTCAAAAAATTCAATCAAATTAGTCAGACACAACCTCCCCTTCACAAAACCATGCTGACTGTCGTTGATTAATCCGTATCTTTCTTACTGAAGATTTATCCTGTCCCTCAGTACTTTTTCCAATAATTTTCCCACCACCGAGGTTAGGCTGACTGGCCTGTAATTACTCGGTCTATCCCTTCCTCCCTTTTTAAACAACGATATAACATTAGCAGTCCTCCAGTCCTCCGACACCACACCTGTAACCAGAGAGGATTGGAAAATGATGGTCAGGGCCTCTGCTATTTTCTCTCTTGCTTCTCTTAACAGCCTGCAGCATTGCAACAATGACTCCACTTCAAAAGTACTTAAATGACTGTAAAGTGCTTTGCGAGTTCTTGAGGTCATAAAAGGTCAATTCAGTTTCTTCTTTTATTTTCAGCTCAGAAACTTAAACAGTTAACTGACCACAATTCGAAGTAAAGCAATATATTTTTCTATTGACAACAGATTTGTCTGAAGAAGAATTCTGCAGGTGTACACAAACTCATAATTAACTATAATTACTCTGATTTGAGTTGCACTTTTTTATTGCAAACAAGTACTTGAGGGGATTACATTTTTGTAAGGCCTGACCAATCTATTTCCAGCCACTGTGACTTCTGTGAGAGCTACCTTTGGTACCATCTCATTCAGAAAACTTGTCCATAGGAGAGCATTTGAAACACTGGAAATTAGTTAAATCCCTGGTGAGCGATTGTTGATCATTGATGCCTGTGAAGATATTATCAGCCAATGACCCTGTCCTGCATGAGTCTGTCTCCAACCAGCTGCTTTTAAACTAAATGGTGACAGACATTTTTCCTACTCTGAGCTGCTAATCCCAGCACTCAAATGAAAGCCAAAAACCTAATGCAGGCTAGCCCTAATGTCTCCATGAAGAGACACTCTCTGCACTTAACCTTTTGTTGACTTTCTGGTGCAAGTGCTTCAGGCTTAAAGTACTTCCCTGGGTAACATTCATCTTTAAGGAAAAACATAAATATATAGAAATTAAAATCAACCTTGGAAACTGTTGTGTCTCAAATAAAGCAATGTGACTGAGTACTGTAGACGTGAGTAAGTGTGACCTTAGTCTCTTTATTCTGACTCCAGAGAGCTAGCACAGCATGGGAGGTCGGCATATATGCAGTGCTCCCAAGGGATGCTGGGATCCCTTGGGACACCAACAGATGCACCCTCTGGTGGCAGTAGAATGCTGGTTAAAAGGTGTTGCATACATAACATCACTCCCCCCACAAAATCAACAGTACACTTATTTACAGGGTGAGACGATCTGGGGCATTCCGCTTCCTAGTTGATCGTCTCGGTAAAAACACTGACCAGTCTGCCATGTGGGATCTTATCAAAAGCCTTGCTAAAATCCATATCGACTATAACAAATGCATTGCCCTCATCGACACTTCTTTTTACCTCCTCAAAAAATTCAATCAAATTAGTCAGACACAACCTCCCCTTCACAAAACCATGCTGACTGTCGTTGATTAATCCGTATCTTTCTTACTGAAGATTTATCCTGTCCCTCAGTACTTTTTCCAATAATTTTCCCACCACCGAGGTTAGGCTGACTGGCTTGTAATTACTCGGTCTATCCCTTCCTCCCTTTTTAACACCGAGTTAGTTGGGCCTTCGCTGGGCTGCTGCGCTGCTGGCCTTGCTGGGCTGCTGGGGATGATGAATTCAGCTTCGTGGTCAACCGTGATGTCGGTTGCCACTTGTGTGCGTATTGGTGGGTCGAAGTTGGTGATGTCCTCTTCAGGATGCTCGTGTCTGTCCGTGAATCGTACTTTGGTTTGGTCCAAATGCTTTCTGCAAGTTAGTCCATTTGCAAGTTTGACCTCAAACACCCTACTCCCTTTTTTGACTACGACAGTGCCTGCAAGCCATTTGGGACCATGTCCATAGTTGAGTACAGATACAGGATCATTGACTTCAATATCACGTGACAAATTTGCGCAATCATGGTACATGCTTTGTTGATGCCTCAGGGTGGACTAGAGACAGCCTTGTTTTGAGTGCTCTTTTCATGAGCAGTTCGGCAGGGGGAACCCCGGTGAGCGAGTGGGGTCTTGTGCGGTAGCTGACCAGGACTCAGGACAGGCGGGTCTATAGGGAGCCTTCCGACACACGTTTCAAGCTTTGCTTGATGGTTTGGACTGCCCGTTCTGCCTGGCTGTTAGATGCGGGCTTGAATGGGGCAGATGTGACGTGCTTGATCCCATTGCGGGTCATGAATTCCTTGAATTCAGCGCTGGTGAAGCACGGCCCATTATCGCTGACTAGGACATTGGGAAGGCCGTGGATGTGCTTACAGACATTATTACACACTCAATCCACTTTGAATAAGCATCCACAACAACCAAGAACATTTTGCATAGAAACAGGCCAGCGAAGTCAGTGTGGATCCTAGACCACGATTTGGAGGGCCATGACCACAAACTTCGTGATGCCTCCCTGAGTGCATTGCTCAGTTGAGAGCAAGTGTTGCATTGGCGCATTCAAGACTCCAAATCTGAGTTGATGCCGGGCCACCACGCATAGGATCTGGCTATAGCTTTCATCATTATTATGCCTGGATGGGTACTGTGTAGGTCGCGTATGAACGTTTCCCTGCCTTTCTTAGGCAAAACCACGCGATTGCCCCACCAAAGACAGTCCGCCTGTATGGACATTTCATCTTTGCGCCTCTGGAATGGCTTGATCTCTTCATGCATCTCCGCTGGGACGCTGGACCAGCTCCCATGGAGGACACAGTTTTTTACAAGGGACAGTAAAGGATCCTGGCTGGTCCAGGTCTTGATCTGGTGGGCCGCAATGGGTGACTTCGTTTTCAAATGCATCCATCACCAAGAGCAAGTCTGCAGGCTGTGCCATTTCCACCCTGGTGGCGGGCAACTGTAGCCGACTGAGAGCATCAGCGCAGTTCTCTGTGCCTGGCCTGTGGCGAATTACATAGTTATATGCAGACAGCGTGAGCGCCCATCTTTGGATGCGAGGAGAGGAATTGGTATTAATACGTTTGCTCTCTGAGAATAGCAATATGAGCGGCTTATGGTCAGTTTCTAACTCGAACTTAAGCCCAAACAGATACTGATGCATTTTTTCACCCCGTAAACGCACGCCAGAGCTTCTTTTTCAATCATGCTGTCGGCCCTTTCGGCCTTGGACATACTCCTGGTTGCATAAGCGACGAGTTGCAATGTTCCCAATTTGTTTGCTTGTTGTAACACACACCCGACCCCGTACGAAGACGCATCGTAAGCTCGCACTAAACGTTTACATGGGTCACACAGAAAAAACAGTTTGTTGGAACATAACAGATTTCTGGCTTTCTGAAAAGCAGCCTCTTGTGATTTCCCCCATACCCAGTCATCAACTTGCATAGCAACACATGTTGAGGTTCTAGCAAGGTGCTTAACCCGGGTAGGAAATTACCAAAATAATTGAGAAGTCCCAGGAATGACCGCAGCTCCATCACGTTCTGTGGTCTCGGTGCGTTCTTGATGACCTCTGTCTTGGCGTCGGTGGGTCTGATGCCGTCTGCTGCAATTCTTCTCCCTAAGAACTCGACCTCTGGCACCAGGAAAACACACTTCGAGCGTATCAACCTGAGTCCCCATGATCTAGCCGACTTTGAACCTCTTCCAGGTTCTGCAAGTGTTCGATGGTGTCCCGATCTCTGATCAGTGATCCTAGAAAACCACGGTGCGCGGAACCGACTTCAGCAGACTCCCCATGTTCCTTTGAAAAAAAGCCGTGGCCGATCGAATCCCAAACGGGCATCTCTTGTAGATGAACAGACCTTTGTTGATGCAGGTGAGGCCTTTCGAAGATTCCGCCAGCTCCTGCGTCATGTAGGCCGAGGTCAGGTCCAACTTGGTGAACGTCTTTCCTCCAGCCAGGGTCGCAAATAGGTCATATGCGTTGGGTAGCGGGTACTGGTCCTTCAGCGAAAAACAGTTAATTGTTACTTTATTGTCTCCACAAATTCTGACCGTGCCATCACCCTTGAGGACCGGAACAATCGGACTGGCCCACTCGTTGAACTCAACCGGTGCGATGATGCTCTCTCATTGCAGCCTGTCCAGCTCGATCTCCACTTTCTCTCGCATCATGTATGGCACCGCACGTGCCTTGTGGTGGATGGTTCATGTACCGGGAACCAAGTGCATCTGCACCTTTGCCCCAGAGAAATTTCCGATGCCTGGCTCAAACAACGACGGGAACTTGCTCAAAACCTGGGCACATGAGGCGTCGTCAACGGATGAAAGCACTCGGATGTCGTCCCAGTTCCAGCGGATTTTTCCCAGCCAGCTTCTGCCGAGCAGTGTGGGACCATCTCCGGGTACAATCCATAGTGGTAGTTCGTGTACCGCTCCATCATAGGAGACTTTTACTGCTGCACTGCCAATTACAGGGATCAGCTCTTTCGTGTAAGTGCTCAGCTTGGTATGAATAGGGCTCAGCTTGGGCCTTTGTGCCTTGTTGCACCACAGTCTCTCAAAGGTCTTTTTGCTCATGATAGGCTGACTCACACCCGTGTCCAATTCCATGGATACTGGAATTCCGTTCGGTTCAATTTTTAACATGATCAGTGGACATTTCGTGGTGAAGGTGTGTACCACGTATGTAAAGTCCTGGCCCCTCAGTACAGATTCACACGAGGCATGTAGTGAAGTCAAGGTCACTCTGGACCTGCACCTTTATTTCACAGCTCTGGAATGCTGCACTTGCCTGAGACCTGTCCTGATATACCTGTCTCTTGCAAGTGCACCCCTGGTGATAAGGTATGCTGGTGGTTACAGGTCAAATCTTATTACAGTCATGTATAGCATGTTAGGATACAGTTATATATAATAATGTAAGATACATGACACCGTATACTTCTGCCTCCTCGGTTCGAGTGTCCAGTTCAGTTTGATCCGCTATGGATCGGTCTTCCTCTGCAACGTGGTGGTTTGCAGAGTTTGCAGCTTGTCTGCACATTTGCTGGAGGTGTCCCATTGTTCCACAGCCTTTGCACACATAGTGTTTGAAGTGGCATTGATGGGCTCGATGATCACCTTCGCAGTGCCAACAAGGTGCTAACTGCCTCGCATTCACACTTGATGGCGGACTCTGAGTCATCTGAGGTCATGCAGCTGCAGGCGTGCAGGTTCTGCCATAGCATTCCTGTCTAAAAACGTCGTTATTTTGTGTACAGTACTTGCCGATGCATCTTCATGCTGCGAAATTTGTTTGGTGTTGTTGCTGGTGGACATAAATGCCTGGGTTATCGTTATGGCTTTACTCAGATTCGGTGTTTCAACAGTTAATTTTTAGTTTGCGAAGGATAATTTCATGGCCAATGCCAAGCACAAAGAAGTGTCTTTGCATTTGCTCCAGGAATCCACCGAATTCACAGTGTCCTGCAAGGCGCCTTAGTTCGGCGATGTAGCTCGCCACTTCCTGGCCTTCAGACCATTGACATGTATAAAATCGATACCTTGCCATCAGAACGCTTTCCTTCGGATTTAGGTGCTCCCGGACCAGCGTACACAGTTCTTCATACGATTTGGTTGTTGGTTTCACCAGAGCAAGAAGATTCTTCATGAGGCCACAGGTTGTTGCCCCGCAGACGATGAGGAGGATCGCCCTACATTTGGCAGTGTTCTCATTCCCTTCCAGCTCGTTGGTCACGAAGTATTGGTCGAGTCGCTCCACGAAGGCTTCGCAATCGTCACCTTCTGAGAATTTCTCCAGGATCCCAACCGTTCTCTGCATTTTCGCGTGATGGTTCATTATCTATTACTCGTCGCCAGTTGTTATGTCTCAAATAAAGCAATGTGACTGAGTACTGTCGACTTGAGTACATGTGACCTTAGTCTCTTTATTCTGACTTCAGAGTGCTGGCACAGCATGGGAGACCTGCTTATATACAGTGCTCCCAAGGGATGCTGGGATCCCTTGGGACTCCAACAGATGCGCCCTGGGATGGTGGTAAAATGCTGGTTACAAGGTGTTGCATACATAACAGAAACCTATTGAATTATTGGCCCATGTCTTTTTCAAAGCCTCCGCTTTCCCCCCCCCAAATTATTGATCAGCAAGCAGCTTGTTTCCTTGAAATTACATTAATGTGAAATGTTTAGTTATAATTTTTTGCTGCAATTTGGGGTTGGGAGTAAAGCTGTTCAACTTTGAAGCTCTTCAAATGAGAAATAATCAACTAAAAGGTCTTGGTGATATGTAACAAAGTATTATATTTAATGAATAAAGTCAAGCAGGATAATGATAAATGAAATTTGTAGCAAGTTAGATTCAAGTTGCACAATTCAAACAAAGCCATCTCATCTCCACTTTGTAAATTACCCTTTCAGACTTTTCAGATGTCAGATGTGGTCTGCTAATAAAAGAACATGAAAGAATGCTGCTAATGTACTGCATGCTTTCACAGCTTACACTATTTGACATTGAAAAGTAATTAAGATCTCAAACATAAACTTCTCATTGTTCACATTAACATAAAAAGAATACAGCTTTTACAATGTGATTAAGCAAGGTTAGGTTTGGAAATGCAGGAAATAAAAAGACATTCAAATTCAGAAGCAACAGCACAATTTGTATTTATACAGCTCGACAGATAGGAATATTTCAAAAAGAATATAAGCCTATAATTTACTCTGGGCATTATATTTAACATATGTGCTATTTGCTATAAATAATTTCATAAGATGTCAGTCTTTACTCAGTGGTAACACTGTTGCTCCTTTGTCAGATGGTCGTGGGTTCAAGCCGCAGTACAGAACTTGAGCAAGTAATCTCAGCTGACACTTCAGTGGAGTACTAAGGGAATATTGCACTGTCAGAGATGCCGTCTTTTGATACAATGTCTGCTGTGTTTGGTGATCCCAAAAGATCCCATCACACTTTTTGAAGAAAAGCAGGGTAGTTCTCCCCAGTGTTGCAGCCAACCATTTTTCCCTCAACCAACATCACTAAAAACAGATTATCTAGTCATTTATCTCAGTGCTGTTTTTGGGATCTTGCTGTGCGCAAATTGGCTGATGTGTTTATTTACATTACAATCGGGGCTACACTTCAGAAATACTTAATTAGTAGTGAAGTGGGAAGTCCAGAGATCAAGGGCTCCATGTAGCCCTGTGATTTGCGCCGTTTTTTTGGCGCGCACCACTTTCTTTGGCCTAAATTTAAAAATCCAAGTTTCCCCAATCTTTGTGCACCAGAGTAACTCAGTTAGTTATGAATTTTTTAGGTTAGATTTTTTTTTGCGTCATCGGGGGCATAACCTGATGTCTGCGCTAGTTTTTTCACAATTATGCAAGTTTGGCCAACTTACATTTCTCCTAGGACAGCGTATGTGACCACTCCCAAAAAAATCTTCTGGGCACTTAAGGAAAACCAGCGCACATTAAAGAATCTGCGCAGAAAGACGCCATTGCTTTTAGGCAAAGTTTTGGAGGGAGTCAAGAAAACATAAATATGCATAATCAAGCTTAAATTTTTGAAACTTAAAACACAGGAAATGAAAGTTTAATGGAATTCTGTTTTGATTTTTTTTAAACTGAATCACCACCACTGAACGTCTCCAAACTGGGCTCGAGGGTCATAGAAACATAGAAAAATAGATGCAGGAGTAGGCTATTCGGCCCTTCGAGCCTGCACCGCCATTCAATAAGATCATGGCTGATCATTCCTTCAGTACCCCTTTCCTGCTTTCTCCCCATACCCCTTGATCCCCTTAACCGTAAGAGCCATATCTAACTCTGTCTTGAATATATCCAGTGAGCTGGCATCAACAACTCTCTGCGGCAGGGAATTCCACAGGTTAACAACTCTCTGAGTGAAGAAGTTTCTACTCATCTCAGTCCTAAATGGCCTACCCCTTATCCTAAGACTATGTCCCCTGGTTCTGGACTTCCCCAACATCGGGAACATTCTTCCCGCTTCTAACCTGTCCAGTCCCGTCAGAACCTTATATGTTTCTATGAGATCCCCTCTCATCCTTCTAAACTCCAGTGAATAAAGGCCCAGTTGATCCAGTCTCTCCTCATATGACAGTCCTGCCATCCTGGGAATCAGCCTGGTGAACCTTCGCTGCACTCCCTCCAGAGCGTCGGTGACAGAATCGGTCCCTTGACCGGACATATGGACTCAGGGCTCAGCTTGAAAAGAAGCCCCGGGGGGGGGGGGATTGCGCGGTCTGGGGGGGTTGTGGAAATTCAATGTAAGGCAGGAGAATACTTACACTATACATCAAATGAAGCCCGGGGGGCGGGGGGGCTTTCCGATAATTGCGCCTGATCAGACCTGGGTGTGGTCCATACTAGGGCGTTGACCTTGGGGAGAGAGGGAACAAAGAAATTTGTCCTGCCTGCCATTTTGAGCTTCTTGCAAAGCTTACAAGTTAATCATGGGGGCAATACTGACAATGCCGTACCTCATGCAAGCCTTCTGCATGATTGTGCTGCGGAGGAGACAATTCATTCGACGTCATCGCATGAGGAACCTCAGAGCAGGAGGCCTTACCCACGTCGGGTATATCGAGACAGGCGTTCGTACTGTAAGGGGGTGGTCCCGGGGTCAGCTTCACCTCTGACCAACTTGAGAGGTTCGAATCGCTCCCACTCCCTTGGGTTTAGACTCTGGGTTTATTTGGGGGATGTGATAAAGTGCAAAGGACAACTGGTTTGGTGCAAAAGATCTTTGATTTTATTACAGACACATTCAAAGGGGGGTTACAGTAAAATTACACCTCCCACCTCCCAATACCTAATTCTAGCTAGGTTAGACTCCAGGGCAGGCAGGGACTATGCTTAGCAATGCTTTCTGGTCAGTTAGCGGTAGTTCGCGATTTTGGGGTTTGTTGAAATCTGTAGGTTCTGCTTGCTGTACCCCGAATGTCAGAGAAGAATTATAGCTGCACAATCTTCAGTTGGGTTGAGTCCGCTGATGCAGTAAGGCGCGTTTTGGATCTATGGGGTAAGTACCCGGTTTTCTTCGTTAGAAATAGGTTCAAAGTCTCTTTAGGTAACCTTTTCACCTGTTGGTAGTCAGGACTTAGATTGTAGAGTGGAAACTTTCCGATTCTTCGGTTTCTTCCCGTTGGAGTTTTGTTTTGAGTTTGGTCATCGCGGTGGCTTTTCGTTGATACCACGTTGGCTGTGGTCGGTTGCTGCAGCGATTCTTTCTTCCTTCAGGACTTCAGGACTTCGAGGCTGGAGAAGTTAGTTTACAACTATCGCATTGATTTCTCGGCGGAGGCGGAGCGGGAAGATCGAGGCGGCCTACAAAAGGCCCAGCATCGATGAGAGGCTCGGGAGTTTGTGAGTCGGAGAGGTGGAGCGGGGAGAACGAGGCGGCCTACAAAAGGCCCAGCATCAAGGAGAGGCTCGGGAGTTCG
The DNA here is from genome assembly GCF_044704955.1 of Pristiophorus japonicus. Lineage (NCBI taxonomy): Eukaryota > Metazoa > Chordata > Chondrichthyes > Pristiophoridae > Pristiophorus > Pristiophorus japonicus. The sequence goes on from NC_091979.1 coordinate 310,612,701, forward strand.
TGAGTCGGAGAGGTGGAGCGGGGAGAACGAGGCGGCCTACAAAAGGCCCAGCATCGATGAGAGGCTTGAGAGTTTGTGAGTCGGAGAGGTGGAGCGGGGAGAACGAGGCGGCCTACAAAAGGCCCAGCATCAAGGAGAGGCTCGGGAGTTCGTGAGTCGGAGAGGCGGAGCGGGACGATCGAGGCGGCCTACAAAAGGCCCAGCATCAAGGAGAGGCTCGGGAGTTCGTGAGTCGGAGAGGTGGAGCGGGGAGAACGAGGCGGCCTACAAAAGGCCCAGCATCAAGGAGAGGCTCGGGAGTTCGTGAGTCGGAGAGGCGGAGCGGGACGATCAAGGCGGCCTACAAAAGGCACAGCATCGAGGAGATGCTCGGGAATTTGTGGGTCGGAGAGACGGAGCGGGAAGATCGAGGCGGCCTACAAAAGGCCCAGCGTCGAGGAGAGGCTCAGGAGTTCGTGAGTCGGAGAGCCCAGCCGGTGCAGCTGCAGCTTGGAGGCAAAAAAGAAATAGAAAGAAATCGGAAGGTGATGTCACAGCCAAGGGGGTAAGTGATTGGCTGGTGATTGGTAAGTAGTTTTTCTTTTTCTTTTCTTTATCAGTAAGTAACATTTAGCATTGTTGTTACCAAATTAAGTGCATCTAAGGGTTAAGTCATGACAGGACAGCTCAGACACGTGTTATGCTCCTCCTGTACTATGTGGGAAGTCAGGGACGCTTCCGGTGTCCCTGATGACTACGTGTGTGGGAAGTGTATCCGCCACCAGCTCCTGACGGACTGCATTGCGGCACTGGAGCTGCGGGTGGATTCACTCTGGAGCATCCACGATGCTGAGAATGACATGAATAGCACATTTAGCGAGTTGGTCTTACCGCAGTTAAAGGGTGCACAGCCAGATAGGAGATGGGTGGCCAACAGGAAGAGCAGTGGAAGGAAGGTAGTGCAGGGGTCCCCTGCGGTCATCCCCCTGCAAAACAGATACACCGCTTTGGGTACTGTTGAGGGGGATGACTCATCAGGTCAGGGCAGCAGCAGCCAAGTTCATGGCACTGTGGGTGGCTCTGCTGCACAGGAGGGCAGGAAAACGAGTGGGAGAGCGATAGTGATAGGAGATTCGATTGTAAGGGGAATAGATAGGCGTTTCTGCGGCCGCAACCTGAATTCAGTTAATTCAGAAACTAGGGTCCTAAACTTAAGGAAAGGTAACTTCAATGGTTGGAGGCGTGAATTGGTTAGAGTAGACTGGCAAATGATACTTAAAAGGTTGACGGTGGATAGGCAATGGCAAACATTTAAAGATCACATGGATGAACTTCATCAATTGTACATCCCTGTCTGGAGTAAAAATAAAACGGGGAAGGTGGCTCAACCGTGGCTAATGAGGGAAATTAAGGATAGTGTTAAATCCAAGGAAGAGGCATATAAATTGGCCAGAAAAAGCAGCAAACCTGAGGACTGGGAGAAATTTAGAATTCAGCAGAGGAGGACAAAGGTTTTAATTAAGAGGGGGAAAATAGAGTATGAGAGGAAGCTTGCCGGGAACATAAAAACTGACTGCAAAAGCTTCTATAGATATGTGAAGAGAAAAAGATTAGTGAAGACAAAAGTAGGTCCCTTGCAGTCGGATTCAGGTGAATTTATAATGGGGAACATAGACATGGCAGACCAATTGAACAAATACTTTGGATCTGTCTTCACGAAGGAAGACACAAATAACCTTCCGAAAGTACTAGGGGACCGAGGGTCTAATGAGTCGGAGGAACTGAAGGATATCCTGATAAAGTGGGAAATTGTGTTAGGGAAATTGATGGGATTGAAGGCCGATAAATTCCCGGGGCCTGATAGTCTGCATCTCAGAGTACTTAAGGAAGTGGCCCTAGAAATAGTGGATGCATTGGTGATCATTTTCTAACAGTCTATCGACTCTGGATCAGTTCCTATGGTTTGGAGGGTAGCTAATGTAACGCCACTTTTTAAAAAGGGAGGGAGAGAGAAAGCGGGTAATTATAGACCGGTTAGCCTGACATCAGTGGTGGGGAAGATGTTGGAATCAATTATTAAGGATGAAATAGCAGCGCATTTGAAAAGCAGTGACAGGATCGGTCCAAGTCAGCATGGATTTATGAAGGGGAAATCATGCTTGACAAATCTTCTGGAATTTTTTGAGGATGTAACTAGTAGAGTGGGCAAGGGAGAACCAGTGGATGTGGTGTATTCAGACTTTCAAAAGGCTTTTGACAAGGTCCCGCACAAGAGATTGGTTTGCAACATCAAAGCACATGGTATTGGTGGAAATATACTGATGTGGATAGAGAACTGGTTGGCAGACAGGAAGCAGAGAGTCAGGATAAACGGGTCCTTTTCAGAATGGCAGGCAGTGACTAGTGGAGTGCCGCAGGGTTCAGTGCTGGGACCCCATCTATTTACAATATACATCAATAATTTGGATGAAGGAATTGAGTGTAATATCTCCAAGTTTGCAGATGACACTAAACTGGGTGGCGGTGTGAGCTGTGAGGGGGACGCTAAGAGGCTGCAGAGTGACTTAGACAGGTTAGGTGAGTGGGCAAATGTATGGAGATGCAGTATAATGTGGATAAATGTGAGGTTATCCACTTTGGGGGCAAAAACGCGAAGACAGAATATTATCTGAATGGTGGCAGATTAGGAAAAGGGGAGGTGCAACGAGACTTGGGTGTCATGGTTCATCAGTCATTGAAAGTTGGCATGCAGGTACAGCAGGCGGTGAAGAAGGCAAATGGTATGTTGGCTTTCATAACTAGGGGATTTGTGTATAGTAGCAGGGAGTTCTTACTATTGAGGGAGTGCAGCGAAGGTTCACCAGACTGATTCCCGGGATGGCCGGACTGACATCTGAGGAGAAACTGGATCAACTGGGCCTTTATACATTGGAGTTTCGAAGGATGAGAGGGGATCTCATAGAAACATACAAGATTGTGACGGGACGGGACAGGTTAGAAGCGGGTAGATTGTTCCCAATGTTGGGGAAGTCCAGAACCAGGGGACACAGTCTTAGTATAAGGGGTAGGCCATTTAGGACTGAGATGAGGAGAAACCTCTTTACTCAGAGTTGTTAACCTGTGGAATTCCCTGCCGCAGAGAGTTGTTGATGCCAGTTCATTGGATATATTCAAGAGGGAGTGAGATATGGCCCTTATGGCTAAAGAGATCAAGGGGTATGGAGAGAAAGCAGGAAAGGGTTACTGAGGGAATGATCAGCCATGATCTTATTGAATGGCGGTGCAGGCTCGAAGGGCCGAATGGCCTATTACTGCACCTATTTTCAATGTTTCTATGTTTCTCCTTGTCTTGATAACATAGTCGTAGTATAGCACGAGCAATATGGCAAAGTACCCTCTGTTGAAACAGGGGGCCAGTTATACGGTTTGAGTTGTTCTAATCTTGGCGCCAAATCAGTTCAGAATTCTTTGTTTAAATTTGGCGGGCTTGACTCTTCCTTGTAATATTTTGGTGGGCTCATTAAAATTGAATATATTTTGGGTGGGTTGATGTTCGAAAACTGTTTCCTTTTGGAAATATTAGCTTGGTCATCGCAATGTCGTTTTGTGCTTAGTTTTTTGCATATAGGCTGGACTGGGCCTCTTTGTTATGTATATACCAAAATGGTTTTCCAGATTCAGGTTGATGGGTTAGCTATCTCTGGGTTATTTGTTGCAATGTTAATGTCTCTTGTGGAGAAGGATTCTCGAATACCCATTTCTCCAGAGAAGTTAACTTAGTCCCAACACCCAGATGATTCCAATAATCAAGTTGTCTCCTATTAGTTATTTAGGCCCGCCCACAGCCATGGATTTGTCCTTTTAAAATCCAAAATTCGCATCAAGTTCGTAGTTTATTTCATAAGCACTTTAGCGTTCCAAACTTTCCGGTAGATAGCCCCAAATTAAATTTCCTTTCGAATGAGCCCAAACACTGGGCGGTGTTCTTGTGAATTTTTCATTCTTTCAGTACCTGCACCTGAGTGATGCAGACTGTGTCAAAAGGCTACGTTTCCTCAAATAAGTTGTCACTGAGATCTGAGAGTTAATAAAAGCAGACCTGCAACCTAGAAGAGTTCGGAGGATGGCTTTGTAAAGGTTACAGCTGCACTTTCATTCAATGCATCTGGGTCGTTCTAGGCCACAACTGGGGATGTGTGTGCCATTTCTCAACATGCAACACATATCTGCATTCAGCAGGTGACTGCTGCACTATATTTCTGGAGGAATGACTACATAAAGTTCCCCATGACCAACAAGGCAATGCGTGAAAGGGTTGTGGGCTTCTCCAGGATTGCTGGCTTCCCAAAGGTACAGGACTGCATTGATTGTACCCACAGCTCCTTGCGAGCACCTTTGGAGGATTCCGGGATGTACAGGAACAGAAAAGGCTTCCACTCCATTAATGTGCGACTCGTGTGTGACAACATGCATCGCATCATGTCAGTTGTTGCAAGATACCCTGGGAGCACCCATGATGTGTTCATCCTACGCGAGAGCGCTATATCTGCCATGTTTCAGCAGCAGCAAGAAGGGCAGAGCTCACTACTTGGAGACAAAGGGTACGGCCTCGCCACCTGGCTCATGGCGTCTCTATGTGTAACACAGACGGAAGCTGACCCGGAATACAACATGTCGCACATTACAACGTGCAGGATAATAGAGATGACCATTGGCATCTTGAAATAGCATTCCCGATGTCTGGACCATTCCGGAGGCTACTTGCAATACTCCCCTGAGATTGTCGGTCAGTTCACTGTTGTGTGCTGAATGCTGCATAACTTAGCCATCACGAGGCAGCAGCAGCTGGTAGTGGAAGACACACCTGAGGTGAGAGTGGCTGATGATGATGAGGAAGATGCAGATGATGAGGAGGAGAAGGATGAGGAAGCCATGCAACTATCTGAACCCAGAGCACGACGGCGGAGGAGGGCGGGCTGTCGTGCCCCTTTAACGATTGCTCGAGCCTTGCGCCAGCAGCTCATCAATGAACACTTTGCTGCCCGAATGCTCAGAGGCAATTATTGCACATAGAAACATAGAAACATAGAAAATAGGTACAGGATTAGGTCTTTCAGCCCTTCGTGCCTGCACCGCCATTCAATGAGTTCATGGCTGAACATGCAACTTCAGTACCCCATTCCTGCTTTCTCGCCATACCCCTTGATCCCCCTAGTAGTAAGGACTACATCTAACTCCTTTTTGAATATATTTAGTGAATTGGCCTCAACAACTTCCTGTGGTAGAGAATTCCACAGGTTCACCACTCTCTGGGTGAAGAAGTTTCTCCTCATCTCGGTCCTAAATGGCTTACCCCTTATCCTTAGACTGTGACCCCTGGTTCTGGACTTCCCCTACATTAATAAAAACATAAGAACATAACATAAGAACATAAGAACATAAGAACTAGGAACAGGAGTAGGCCATCGAGCCCCTCGAGCCTGCTCCGCCATTCAACAAAGATCATGGCTGATCTGGCCATGGACTCAGCTCCACTTACCCGCCCATTCCCCATAACCCTTAATTCCCTGATTGGTTAAAAATCTATCTATCTGTGATTTGAATATATTCAATGAGATAGCCTCAACTGCTTCCTTGGGCAGAGAATTCCACAGATTCACAACCCTCTGGGAGAAGAAATTACTTCCCAACTTGGTTTTAAATTGGCTCCCCCGTATTTTGAGGCTGTGCCCCCTAGTTCTAGTCTCCCCGACCAGTGGAAACAACCTCTCTGCCTCTATCCTGTCTATCCCTTTCATTATTTTAAATGTTTCTATAAGATCACCCCTCATCCTTCTGAACTCCAACGAGTAAAGACCAAGTCTACTCAATCTATCATCATAAGGTAACCCCCTCATCTCCGGAATCAGCCTAGTGAATCATCTCTGTACCCCCTCCAAAGCTAGTATATCCTTCCTTAAGTAAGGTGACCAAAACTGCACGTGTTTACTGTTTGGAACTGTTCCGTAATGTTGTGCTGTGTTAATGGAACAAATGATGGAAACGATTCTTATTTACTTCAAAAATTTGTGTTAATAATGGAATAAATAATGTAAATGATTCAGTTATAATTTGAAATATACTTTATTCAAAAGTTTAACTTTAATAAAAATATTCTTGTATCAAACTTTAACATTTTCAGTTAAGATCACTTAAAAACTTTAAGATCACTTATAAACTTTTAAACTTGTAAATTTACATAACTTACAAAAAACTTTTAATTTGAGAACAGTTACAACAATAATAATAACAACAACAGCAGCAAAGAAAGGCTGCACCCATCTCTCCTCCACCTTATTCTAAGACCGCCCGCTGCGCTTGGTCTTAGTGACTCCACCCCTAACTGCAGACGGTGGCGCAGCATTTACCAAGCTTATTCTTTCGAACATTTTGGGTAATGTGCACTTCTTGATGTGGGAGGGGGCAGGCGGTAATATAGAGGGCCCGACTTGCACCTCTTCAGGGCTGGTCTGGGGATTGGAGTGGGAGTGGCAGTTGATTCTGTCAATGGGCACGGGGTCTGGGCATGTTCCCTTATTGCAGCAGCTAACTCCAACATTCCCTCCCTCATGTTCACCGACAGTGTGTCAACTACCTGCAACATTCCCTCCCTTATGTTCACCAACAGTGTTTTCGATGTCTGAGATATTCCCTCCCACATGTTCACCGACAGTGTATCAGCTATCTGTGACATTCCCTCCCTCATGTTCACTGACAGTGTTTCCGATGTCTGAGATATTCCCTCCCACATGTTCACCGACAGTGTATCAGCTATCTGTGACATTCCCTCCCTCATGTTCACCGACAGTGTTTCCGATGTCTGAGATATTCCCTCCCTCATGTTCACCGACAGTGTATCAGCTATCTGTGACATTCCCTCCCCAATGTTCACCGACAGTGTTTCTGATGTCTGAGACATTCCCTCCCACATGTTCACCGACAGTGTATCAGCTATCTGTGACATTCCCTCCCTCATGTTCACCGACAGTGTTTCCGATGTCTGAGACATTCCCTCCCACATGTTCACCGACAGTGCATCAGCTATCTGTGACATTCCCTCCCTCATGTTCACTGACAGTGTTTCCGATGTCTGAGATATTCCCTCCCACATGTTCACCGACAGTGTATCAGCTATCTGTGACATTCCCTCCCTCATGTTCACCGACAGTGTTTCCGATGTCTGAGATATTCCCTCCCTCATGTTCACCGACAGTGTATCAGCTACCTGTGGCATTCCCTCCCCAATGTTCACCGACAGTGTTTCTGATGTCTGAGACATTCCCTCCCACATGTTCACCGACAGTGTATCAGCTATCTGTGACATTCCCTCCCTCATGTTCACCGACAGTGTTTCCGATGTCTGAGACATTCCCTCCCACATGTTCACCGACAGTGTATCAGCTATCTGTAACATTCCCTCCCTCATGTTCACCGACAGTGTATCAGCTACCTGTGGCATTCCCTCCCTCATGTTCATTGACAGTGCATCAGCTACCTGCGACATTCCCTCCCTCATGTGCACCAACATTGTTTCCGCTGTCTGAGACATTCCCTCTCTCATGGACAGTGTTCGCATTTCTTGTGAGAGTGTTGTTACTTCTCCCGACAGTCCTTTTTTTTCCACGCATGTGCAGAAGGTGGGGCATCGTTTTTTTGGTGCAGGCATTAGGCTCCACCCACCCACACCCTCCCCCCACCCCCCCCCCCACCCTCCAAAGTTACAGGACAGGCTGCTCGACGCCCATTTCAAAAAATAGAACGGAGAAACTTGTTACCTTTTTTTGGAGTCGTTGGGGCAAAGAAAAATGGGCATCACTCTGGCAATACACCAAAAAACAGCACTGGTGAAAATTGAATCCCTAAGAAAGGTGCTAAATAAATGGAAGTTTTTTCTAGCCTAACTTTATGAGAGCATATAACACTGACATTTCCTTCATTAATCACACATTGCCAGCTCCTTGCTTAAGGTGGCTGCTGCTTATTTATAACACTGAGCTGGTGTGTTTGTTGTATTGAGCTTGTTCATGATAAATTTGCCATTTAAATTTATTGCACGCAGCATTCCGAGCCTCTCACTTTTCGCATGGAGTGTGCTCAAAATATTGATTTAAAGCTGGCCCTCCAGCAGTGGATACAGTCAGCTTGGTTCCCCCACAGCAAAACTGTAGCTGAAGTATTCAGGAAGTGCAGGCTTATGGCACTACTGCCTTCCTAAGAGTACAGGGAGTTATTTACATGTAGGCGTTCATGCCCATGTGCACAATGCAATAGATAAATCAAATATTTTTCCTCCATAAACATCCACTTGGAATGAGGCGACCAACATAAATTCATGCAGGTCAATGCCTGTTTTTCCAGAAGCTCGTAAAACTCTGATTTAAGATGAAGCACTCCGTCCGAAGAAAGAAGATTGAAGTGTTGATTCGGTCAAATTACATTTTTGCTCCACACCTGTAGCAGCACAGTGCGGGTATAATGAGACTAATGCCAGGTCAGGGACTTTCATCAGTCGACAATTGGGATCCTAAAGCAACAGTGGCCCTTACGGCACAACTCCACACTGTCTCCAGAATGATCATCAGAGAGTTGTTAACCTGTGGAATTCCCTACCGCAGAGAGTTGTTGATGCCAGTTCATTGGATATTTTCAAGAGGGAGTTAGATATGGCCCTTACGGCTAAAGGGATCAAGGGGTATGGAGAGAAAGCAGGAAAGGGGTACTGAGGTGAATGATCAGCCATGATCTTATTGAATGGTGGTGCAGGCTCGAAGGGCTGAATGGCCTGCTCCTGCACCTATTTTCTATGTTTCTATCCTATACTGTATGCTCCCAATCTTTGCTCTTTGATGAAGCCTCACCATGGAAGTCAATAAAGAATATCCTCAAGTAATGGCAGGATAGTAACCCAAAAGCAAGAACAAGGAACGAGCTGAAGCTATAGGGCAGGGAGGTGACAGATTGTCTTAACTGATGTTTTCTAAATAATTCCTGGAATGTCTTAAAAAGACATACAGAAATACATATTTCCCTATCATCTTGTAGTGTTCTGTTCGAATTATATCAATTCATCAAATTCTGCTTTTCTGAGCAAGATAAAATAATTATTCTGTACAAAGTATAATTGAAGTGTAATGTTTTTATTGGTACAATCATGTGTTCAATGTGATTTAGCTTGATGCACTCTCCTTGTACATGTTATATAATTTTAGTGTGTGAAACCCAGCCTAGTATCTCTCAGTGATTCCCTCATGAACAAAGTAGGTGCGTTGGCTGGCTTAATGTTTTTTCTTTGAGCCTATTGGGATTCTGAGGGCATCAATTTCCTTAGGGCTCTGCATCTGATCCTGATATGTTTGGTGCTGTTTTGGCTGCCTGGTCTTGCATGTTTTCTAGCACAGCTGCTGTCCTTGGTATAGAGACTTTTGGTGGTCTGCATTTGGCATTATCATGAGAACCAATCAGATCCTTGACTGCTACATGCGTGCTCTGTTTTATGACAACTCTCAACATTATCAGCAGTTATTTATATAGCATCCATGAGAGATGCTCCCTCTGTGCCTCTGATCTACATCGCTGAAGTCTCGATCTGAAAATGTTACTGGTCTTGCCATACACTTCATGGCAGACTGCAGTGCAGAAAACAGTTAATGACTGCATAGATCTGGGTGGTGGGCTTGTTCTCAGAAATTGCAATGTGTGTTCTGCCAAGACAAGTGATTCATTTAAGTAATGCTACTCAAAGTGCCGTCTCTGTTTGCAAACAGGAGGGTCTGATTCCCCAAGTAATGCAGCATAGTCAGTAACTACATGAAACTTCTGCTCAGCAAGTAGTGTAGCCTTGTGTACTTGCTCTTTGTCACTTGGACTAATCCTGTGTTCCCTTCTCTAATTTAATATCTACATTGTTTCAGGTGTGTTTGTACCTGTCCAGTTGCTTATGGCACATGATTTTGTGACATGAGTTTACACAGAACTGCTGCATGATGGCTCATTCTGCCCTCCATTCATTGGAAATGAGAAGAGAGTAAATGCACAGATGTTGACTGAATTAAACAGATTGCATCGGCACTTGCATTGCATGCTCATGCTGAGCTATTTGAGACTGAGTCAGTCGGCCATTGTAAACCTGAGTAGTTTGGTACTGGCCATCACCTCCAGGACATCCTCCAGTTTTTTTTCCTCCACTCATTTTGTGCTTTCTTGTTAATGATTTCCAAAGTGACCATTTCCATGTGGGTGCATAGTCTGTATTTCTTGGTTGTATTGCCAGTGTGCAACTGTTCACGGTGGTTGCAGGCCATCATGTCCTGCAGGTAGAATAATATTCAGAAATGAAAATACATAGAGAATTGAAAATGTCAGGGACCTGCACACTAGGCGTTTAAAGAGAATTGGCAGTATCTTGCTAGGTTTACTTACAAGCACTGAGTGTCAAATCTGGCTTGCTGAATTCTTGTTGTGAACAGCAGTTTCCAGGAGCTTAGCATAGTAACTTATTCATTCCCTTCAGGATTGCATCTTTTCGAAAAGACTTGTCAGTCATTGCTTCCTTGGATCATTTCTTGGCAGCAGTATACTTGTTAACTTTCTCATGCTGTTTTTCATGGACAAGCAGTTCAGGGTGAGATGTTTGTCAAAACTGACTTTCTTTCATCTGCAGTCATGCCAGGTGTACATTAATATTACTGGCTTCCCATCTGGATTTCTTCAGGTCTGACATCACTTTTTGGACAACCTCCCAGGTCTACCAGGTTTGCAATATTTTGCTGCTATTTCCTGATGTACCTGGTGAATCTGGTAAGTATCGCTCCATTCTATAGATTATGATCCAACAAACTTCACTTCCCGCGTCAAAGTCTCAAGCACATCGTTATCAAATGACATTCCTTGGGTTTCCTGTCTCCTTTAGCGCTCCCAATTAATTGGGTTGTCTTCACAGGCGCTACTGCAAAGCCTTATGCGGCTGCTTGGTGCTCTAAACAGGATTGTTGCACATACTAGTGCATCATCTTTCCCGCTGTGTAATCCTTAGACCTTGGGCCATCTCACACCAAGCAAGTAGAGAGAAGCTAAGAAGGTGGTAAAAATAATATGACCATTATACTATATCTCCTGTCATTACAGACATTCCATTTCCTGGCCCTAGCAGCCACTGGCCTGACTTCCTGAGGTGCTGCTGATCCTATCAATGTATCCATCCTCGCCTCCTCCTCCTCCTTGTCTTCTTCCCCACGTCGTTGTTGTTCCCCTTCTTCTCACCCTCCTCCAATGATCTGTTCCTATTTCACTTTTTTTGCCTTTCTCTTTCTCTCTGCTTAGGTTTCAGCCTTGCCTCTGTGGTAGAACTCTCGCTTCTGAATCAGAAAGTCCTGGGTTTGATTCCCAGAGACTTGAGCATACAATCTCGGCTGACACCTCAATGCAGTGCTGAAGCAGTGCTGCACCACTGGAGGTGCCTTTTTTCGATAATATATTAATCTGTGGTCCCATCTGTCCTCTCAGGTGGGCCTAAAAGATCCCTAGCCAACATTTCTCCCTCAAACAACATTACCAAAACAGTTTTGGTAATTTCACTATTTATCTTTCTCTCTACCTTTAATCACTGTTTCGGCATCTATATTTATTTTTACAAACCGCTGCCACAGTGGGCAAGAGTTTGACTTTATCCTCTGGGATGTTCCAACCTGATTATATCAATTCATAAGGCTATGAGTGTAGCGCCCAATAGCCGCAGTAGTCCTCTGTTTGCAAAATTCATGTTCGGACTCTTGAAGTCAATGGGTTTCTGCAGTTGCATTTGGACACTAATAGCTTGAGTGTCTCACTCCAGGATGGAGAGTCAGGAAGTAGGAAGTAACGTATGGTCCCTGACACGTCATAGTGTGTGAAAACAGCCATGTTGTAGAAAGGGGATGGAGCCATTTGCATGCGGACCCTAGAAAGATCAGGAGGGTCGTGGAGTAATGAAGAGAAATGCCAAGCTGAATAATGAGAGTTATGGTGCAGTGTCAAGGTACAGAAAGAGAGGGACAGATCTTTGGGAGGAGAAAGTTGTTGGAGCGATTGGAAAACAAGAATAGGTCAGTTTATAGATAAGTTTTATGATTATATGTTTATTATCTTATAAATTATATTTTTTGCGATATATTGTACAGTGGGTGGCAAATCAGTATCTCCAATGAAAGGACCATTCTTTTCCAGTGATTTGGTTCCTTTTGAGTTTTTTGATTGGTTGTCTTTTAGTGAAAGGCATTTTTTTTTTAGATAGTGACTTTAAAAAAAAAGTGACAATAGATTTTGATTGGTTGTTATTTGGGGGTGGAATTGAACCAAATAGTATGACATATTGTACAAACATGTTGGGAACTTTCCCATGCCCAGCAGCCACTCACCCATGTCCTCGGGACATACACCAGATGCGATGCTTTTAATTATACAGATAGAGAAGGACAGTTATTCGTTTGAAGTGCTGCAAATGTTAGTTTAATTTTCTTTTTCTATACTAGACGGCATAATAGAGTATAGCTGGAGCTGCGTGCATCACCAAAAATAATTGCACCAAAAATAGAAAACGCGAGTAATTCACAGCAGGCTGATCAGCAACTGAGAGAGAAAGATAGGTTAATACTTTTGTGTAACCCTTCAGCACAAGTGGCATGGTCAAGCATTTTCAGTTTCTCTTTTGCCTTGTATTCCATAAAATTGATTCTGATGATTGCTGGAAACATATAAAGACTTGGAGAAATTGTAATGCACTGGCAATGGACAAGTTAAATTTCATCCTAATAAACCTACGTGTTGGTGTGTCAAAAGTAAACTTTTAGCCCATCAACCTGTCTCAAATAAGGCCAATCCTTCATTAATAATGATTGGAATGTATGGCTTTGCTTTGTTTGGCAAAGTAAATGACTGTACCTTTTGAGATCAGATAAGATTGCACTCAAATTGAAGCCCACTGTTTGTCACAACTTCATCACAACAAAAATAAAAATGGTTAAGTCAAATAGGGAAAAATGGAAAAGAAATAATAGAATCTTAGAATGTTACAGCACAGAAGGATACCATTTGGCCCATCATGACAATGCCAGCTCTTTGGTAGAGCTATCCAATTAGTCCCACTCCAGCACTTTCCCCCCGTAGCCCTGTATTTTTCTTCCTTCAAGTATTCTATCCAGTTCTCTTTTGAATGTTGCTATTGAATCTGCTTCCACCATCCTTTCAGAAAGTTCATTCCAGATCACAACAACTCGCTGTGTAAAAAAAAAAGTTTCCTCTTATCGCCTCTGGTTCTTCAGCTATTTACCTGAAATCTGCGTCCTCTCGTTACCGACCCTTCTGCACTGAAAATAGTTTCTCCTTAATTATTCTATCAAAACCATTCATGATTTTGAACACTTCTATAAAATATCCTCTTAACCTTCTTCAGGTCTGACATCTGAGAACAACACCAGGTTCTCCAGTCTATCCACATAACTGTAACCCCTCATCCCTGGAACCATTCTAATAAATATCTTCTGCACCCTCTTTAAAGCCTTGATATCCTTTCCAAAGTGTGGTGCCCAGTTAAGGCTAAGTAGTGTTTTATAAAGGTTTAGCATAACTTCCTTGCTTTTGTACTCTTATCCTCTATTAATAAAGCCAAGGATCCCATTTGATATTTTAACATCCTTCTCACCTTGCCCTGCTACCTTCAAAGATTTGTGTACATACACCCGTAGGTCTCTCTGTTCCCGTCACTCCTTTAAAATTGTAACATTTTGCTCATGTTGTCTCTCCTTATTCTTCCTACCAAAATGTATCACTTCACACTTCTCTGCATTAAATTCCATCTGCCATCACCTACTTATCTATATCCTCCTAAAGTCTGACATTATCCTCTTCATTGTTTACTACATTTGCAAACTTTGAAATTATGCCATGTATACCCAAGCCCAGGTCATTAGTATGTATCAAAAAGAGCTGTGGTACTACTACCAACCCCTAGGGAGCACCACTGTATACCTTCCCCCAGTCTGAAAAACAACCATTCATCACTACTCCTGGCTTTCTGTCCTTTACCCAATGTTATATCTATACTGCAACTGTCCCTTTAATCCCGTAGGCTTTAATTTTGCTAACAAGTCTATTATGTGCTATTTTGTCAAGCGCCTTTTGAAAGTCTATATACACAACCTCTCTATTACTTCATCAAATAACTCGATCAAGTTAGTCAAACACAATTTGCCTTTAACAAATCCATCCTGGCTTTCACTTATTATCCCATACTTCTCCAAATGCTAATTAATTTCTCCAAAAGTTTCCCCACCAGCGACGTTAGCCTGACTGTCCTAGAGTTGCGGGTTTTATCCATTTCCCCATTCTAAACAGTGGTGTAACATTTGCAATTCTCCAGCCCTCTGGCACCCTCCCATATCCAAGGAGGATTGGAAGATTGTGACCCAACATTCTGCAATTTCCACCCTTACTACACTCAGTAACCTAGAATGCATCCCATCCAGACGAGGTGACTTTTCTACTTTGAGGACTGCCAATCTATTAAGTACTTCCTCTTTAGCTATGTTTATCCTATCCAATATTGCTATTGCCTCTTCCATTGCTGCTACATTGGCAGCATCCTCTTCTCTAGTGAAAACAGGTGCAAAGTACTCATTTAGTACCACAGCCATGCTCTCTGCCTCCACAAGCATATCTCCTTTTTGGTCCCTAATTGGACCCACCCTGTCTTTTATTATTTATTTGTTTATAATAGGCTTTTGTGTTCCCTTTTATGTTAACTGCTAATCTGGTCTTATAGTCTCTCTTTGTTCCTTATATTCCCTTTTTTAGATCTCCACTGTACTTTCTATATTCAGCTTGGTTCTCTACTGTATTAAGAACCATGCATTTGTCATAAGCCTCCTTTTTCTCTCATTTTAAGCTCTATGGCTGGAATTTTACTGGCTCTGCGAGTGCAAGTTTGGAGGCGGGTCAGCTGTCAAAATAGCAGCGATTGACAGCGGTGCGGAAGTCCACTTTAAGCCTGCCTTCAGGCCAGTTTCCCAAGTGCCAGGGCTGCCTGCACTTCACAGACCTGACACCAAGCAACGGGGGAGCCAATTCAAATAGTTAACAGCTTGTTTAAAAGTATTGAAAAAAGCATTTTACCAGGTACTTACCATTTTTCCAGCTTTCTTACGAGGTTCCCTGCGCTCAGAGATCACGTCAGGTAAGTGTGTTGGGTTCTCAATGACTCTCCATTGCTGTGAATGGTTGACAGCTGCAACAAAAGTGGCATAAAAGCTACCATTTCACAGCTGTTCAATTCCCAATCTTAGAAGCTGTAGCCTTCAGGATTCGGAATACACTTATGAAGGTTTGAAGTGTTTGGAGTGAACTCTCTATCCACTGTCACCTCCTTGGAGCAACCTCTCTCACCAATGACGGGTCACTTCTCTCATCTCAAGCTCACCTGCCATCTATTCCATCAGCGTCGGGCCCTTGAAAAATCACTTTTGATCCTCAGAATCCCACCACGATCAGCCCCAACACCAACATCACCAGGCACACCAGCAGCACCAACAACAACACCAACCATCTCCGCAATCACCTGATGATGCACAGGACGCAGGGCATCAGCACCCGACCACATTGCTGTCCAGGCGGCCAAGGATGGCCTCACTATGGCAAGATTGACTTCACTTGATGCTGTACACCCCAGTTGTCACATGATGCACCAGAATGGCACCACCCTACAACAAAACCATAAAGCATCCTTTGGTGACCATTATGTCTCACCATTCACTGCAACTCCAAAACCACTTCCAAAGGTGCACACAGATCTGTTCAAGAAGTCAAAGTGTTGAAAATAAAGATTTCAATGTGTGACAATGCATCAACATAAACTTTACATGAACATTGGCTAAAAGTCCCAAGTGCCCACCCTTGTGTGTTGTTAGTTGGTACTATTGGACAAGGATTCGGTTGGGTGTGAGAGGTGGCTAGTGAGTTGCGGATGTGATAATGTAGATAGGGAGGGATGGGTGGAGGTGTAAGGTAAGTTGGTGTGAGTAAGGATGTGCAGGAGTAGGGTAGGGAAGACAGAGTGATGGGGATCTGATGAGTGGCACAGCAGGATGAGGTTGAATGTGGCTTTACAGTAACATTTCGTGATTTACTGAGATCATTGAAAGGTTTGCATCACTGCAGCCAGATCCGCCTGACGCTATCCCTGCTTGTACCCTCCTGTGCAATGTGCAATCAGGCTGCGTTGGTGTCCTGCGGAGGTCCCTTTGACCCATGGGAAGGGAAGAGAACCTCCCTGCTTGCTGTGATTCCCTCCATAAGCATCTGGAGGGAGTCATGGGAGAGCCTGTGCGCAGCCGTGCACCTCTGTGCAGTGTTTGTCAGTGTTTGCAGCACCTCAAAGCTGCAGAACATTGACAGCACAACTCTCAAAATGAACGTGGGCATGGTCCCTTTAAAGAAACCGGCAGATGACGTGTCATCAAATGATGTCATCAGACACACTTCCTTTTAATTGGCCGGGAATCTCACAGAACAGGCTTAACAAGCCCAATCAGGGGAATGTAGTGGGGGGAGCTGACATGGAGCTAGGAGCAGGGTCGCAGCCCACCCTGGATGTTGTCCACCTCTCTCCCAACCTGGTAGGAAAAATTGAGCCCTATATCTTTAATTATCCAGGGAGCTCTAGTTTTTGATGCCCTTTCTATCCCCTCATGGGAATGGGTCTACTCTGTACTCAAACCATCTCCTCTTTGAAGGCCTCCCATTATTCAATTACTATTTTGCCTGCCAATTATTGACACCAATCCAACTGGGCCAAATCATTTTCCAGCATTCTATTGACTCGGGATCAGTTCCTATGCACTGGAGGGTAGCTAATGTAACACCACTTTTTAAAAAAGGAGGGAGAGAGAAAACAGGGAATTATAGATCGGTTAGCCTGACATCGGTGGTGGGGAAAATGTTAGAATCAATTATTAAAGATGAAATAAGAGCGCATTTGGAAAGCAGTGACAGGATCGGTCCTGGTCAGCATGGATTTATGAAAGGGAAATTATGCTTGACAAATCTCCCAGAATTTTTTGAGGATGTAACTATTAGAGTGGACAAGGGAGAGCCAGTGGATGTGGTGTATTTGGACTTTCAAAAGGCTTTTGACAAGGTTCCACACAAGAGATTAGTGTGCAAAATTAAAACACATGATAGTAGGGGTAACGTGGATAGAAAACTAGTTGGCAGACAAGAAGCAGAGAGTCGGAATAAATGGGTCCTTTTCAGAATGGCAGGCAGTGACCAGTGGGGTGCTGCAGGGTTCAGTGCTGAGACCCCAGCTATTTACAATATACATCAATGATTTAATGTAATATCTCCAAGTTTGCGGATGACACTAAGCTGGGTGGCGGCGTGAGCTGTGAGGAGGATGCTAAGAGGCTGCAGGGTGACTTGGACAGGTTAGGTGAGTGGGCAAATGCATGGCAGATGCAGTATAATGTGGATAAATGTGAGGTTATCCACTTTGGTGGCAAAAACAGGAAGACAGAATATTAACTGAATAGTGACAGATTAAGAAAAGGGAAGGTGCAACGAGACCTGGGTGTCATGGTACATCAGTCATTGAAGTTTGGCATGCAGGTACAGCAGCGGTGAAGAAGGCAAATGCCATGTTGGCCTTCATAGCTAGAGGATTTGAGTATAGGAGCAGGGAGGTCTTACTGCAGTTGTACAGAGGCCTCACCTGGAATATTGTGTTCAGTTTTGGTCTCCTAATCTGAGGAAGGACGTTCTTGCTATTGAGGGAGTAGAAACATAGAAACATAGAAAAACAGGTGCAGAAGTAGGCCATTCGGCCCTTCGAGCCTGCACCGCCATTCAATGATATCATGGCTGATCATTCCTTCAGTACCCCTTTCCTGCTTTCTCTCCATAGCCCTTGATCCCCTTAACCATAAGAGCCATATCTAACTAACTCCCTCTTTAATATATCCAGTGAACTGGCATCAACAACTCTCTGCGGCAGGGAATTCCACAGGTTAACAACTCTCTGAGTGAAGAAGTTTCTCCTCATCTCGGTCCTAAATGGCCTACCCTTATCCCAAGACTATGTCCCCTGGCTATGGACCTCCCCAACACCGAGAACACTCCCCCCGCACCCAACATGTCCAGTCCCGCCAGAATCCCACATGCTTCCATGAGACCCCCTCTCATCCCCCCAAACCCCAGTGAATAAAGGCCCAGCCGATCCAGTCTCTCCCCACACGACAGCCCAGCCATCCCTGGAATCATTCCGGTGAACCCTCGCTGCACCCACCCAACAGCAAGAACGCCCCCCCCCCCAAGACCAGGAGACCAAAACCGAACACAACACTCCAGGTGAGGCCCCACCAAGGCCCCGCACAACTGCAGTACAGCAAAGGTTCACCAGATTGATTCCTGGGATGGCAGGACAGACATATGAGGAGAGACTGTATCAACTGGGCTTGTATCCACTGGAGTTTAGAAGAATGAGAGGGGATCTCATAGAAACAAATAAAATTCTGACGGGATTGGACAGGCTAGAGGCAGGAAGAATGTTCCCGTTGCTGGGGAGTTCCAGAACCAGGGGTCACAGTCTAAGAATAAGGGGTAAGCCATTTAGGACCGAGAGGAGGAGAAA
The DNA here is from genome assembly GCF_044704955.1 of Pristiophorus japonicus. Lineage (NCBI taxonomy): Eukaryota > Metazoa > Chordata > Chondrichthyes > Pristiophoridae > Pristiophorus > Pristiophorus japonicus. Next base: position 310,631,374 of record NC_091979.1, read on the forward strand.
CCTCTTCACTCAGAGAGTGGTTAACCTGTGGAATTCTCTACCGCAGAAAGTTGTTGAGGCCAGTTCATTTATGGCCCTTACGGCCAAAGAGATCCAGGGGTACGGAGAGAAAGCAGGAAAAGGGTACTGAGGTTGAATGATCAGCCATGATCTTATTGAATGGTGGTGCAGGCTCGAAGGGCCGAATGGCCTGCTCCTGCACCTAATTTCTATGTTTCTATGTTTCTAAATCCCTGTCTCTCTATATGATAAAGAATAAATACATTCCAGGTATGCTGAAACAGTTAAATATCTCAGGTTCAGATATGGTTAAAACTTTTCAATGTGTTCTTGCCTTGTAACACCCTTCAGACATATTCCTATTCATATTGTGTATTATCAGAAAGTGTTTGGTGCTAAATATTTGACATTTGATATCAATATGGATTGTTAATATTGTGATTTGTTTTCCCTCTGTTCTTTTTCTAGTTGACACCAGTTGGGACAACTATTTTTACTGGCTTTTCTGGAAGAAATGGAGCAACTGACATAGATGATGGCCCTAATGCACAGATCGAATATGTTATTCAGCATAATCCAAATGATCCAGTATGTATCATGTAGTGGGTTTATTTTTTTTTCTCCAAACATCTGCTAGCAGGTGAAGTTAAATATCTGGCAGGAAACTGCACAACAAAACATAGGATCCAAATTTGCATGAGTCCTGGACTTAGCTCGAGCTTCCTGTGGCTGAGGCCAGAACCTACGCCCACCCTGAACAAGGTCATTAATGTAGAGGAAGTAGTGTTGAGGGCGGGGATTCCTTACACGAGGAAGTTCTGCATCCTCAACCTTGCAGCGACCTGGTGGAAGTTTGGGTATACTGATTAAGAAGAAGCGTAATGGCCTCCTAATAGTCAAAATGAATACTACCTGGTGGTGACGGGGTGAGGCGGGTCCAGGGCAGGTCTGTGGTCTGCACTCCGGAAGAGGAGGTCAGGGGTACAGGGCTACAGGTTGGCATTTCCAGGAGGGGAGCGGGGGGGACACACAGCCTGCGTCTCCACCTCCAGCCACCATCGCTGCAATTTACAGCCTCCTGGGACAGTGGGCAACTCTAGTTGCAGGATGCTGCTACTGGCACAGCATCCACTGGTACCATGCAAATAAGGTGGTCTTCTCGTTGACCCCACATACTCTGGTGGGGTCAGTGGTGGAGGTCACCCTTGGGCACAATACTGGCATAACATTATAAACCTTTTTACATCACTGGTTAGGCCTCAGCTGGAGTATTGTGTCCAATTCTGGGCATCACACGATGGGAAGAATGTGAACGCTTTGGAGAGGGTGCAGATAAGATGCTGCCAGGGATTGAGGGACTCCAGTTATGTGGAGAGACTGGAGAAGCTGGGATTGTTCTCCTTAGAGCAGAGAAGGTTAACGGGAGATTTAATAGGGGCATTCAAAATTCTGAAAGGTTTTAATGGCGTAGATGGGGAGCAATTCTTTTCACTGGCAGGAGGGTCAATAGCCAGAGGACACAGATTTAAGTTAATTGGCAGAAGAACCAAGCAGGAGATGAAGAGACATTTGCTTACACAGCGAGTTATTATGATCTGAAATGCACGACTTGAAATGGTAACTGCAATAGTAACTTTTCAAAAAGGAATTTGATAAAAAGTTTAAAAGGAAACAATTGCAGGGCTATGGAGAAAGAGCAGGGGAGTGGGACTAATTGCATAACTCTTTCTAAGAGCTGGCACAGGCATAATGGACCGAATGGCCTCCTTCTGAGCTGTAAGATTCTATGGTAACTGCCGGGATCATATCCCTGAATAATTTTGAGCCAATTTTATTTATGACTTCCACCTAAATCCGGCTCTATAATAGCATCGACCTTTGGTGATTTTCACCTGGAATTTCCTCGGTAATTTATTTGACTGCTGTAACTTTGGCGGAAAGCATGGATGGATGCATAAACGTGGTTTCTGCCGACCTTGTGCTGAAGTTACAGCGGCTGGTCGCGAGAAACCTGAAGGAAATCCCGCTGATTGGCTTCGAACATTTGCAAGGCTTTGTTTAAATTTTTACTACTTAAATGTTTTCATCGACTGATTTTTTTTTAATGCAACTCCAGGAAATGAAATTCTTCGTAAAGAACCAGTATTGCAGTTTTATAACCCGGCTGTTGTCTCTTTATTTTCAGAACCTAAATACAAATGTATTTTTAACATTTTGTTGGATTTCTTTTAAGTGCCAACACCAGATGTATAATTTTTAAAAACTGGCTGCAGGTCGTTCCAAATTACAGGCAACTTTCGACTATCCAGGGCCCTCGGGGATCGGGCTATTCCGGGTCAACGATGTTGCCGTTAGGGCGAGTGCACGTACTTGCCGAGAATGTTTGGGTCCCAAATTTATACAGTACTTTGATGCTTTTCTGCTTCTGTGCACTCCAGGATGGGATTGTCCACCTATTCATTTTCATATAAAGTGAAGAGACCCATGTTATACTGTGTCTACTTTTTCTTAAAATGACCAGTCTAAAGGCTTCAACCGCTGGAGGTCGAATGAGACTCGGCTTTACTTACCCCCCAAGGCGGCACCCTCAGTGATACTCCAGAGTGCACAAGAGCACGTTCACCAAGATCAGAAAACGGAAAGACGGCAGGGAAGGGAGGAAGAGTTGTATACATCTTTTGCCCCTCTGAACTTGCTTCCAGTGTGATGATCTGGACAGTGCCCTAAAAGATCGAGGCTGGGAGCAAAGCCTTCGATCTGATAACGTGAGGATGGGTGGCAGTATATTTGATTGCTCTACAAGGATTCCTTTAAGGTCGAGACAGCATTAAATTTTATTATAAAATAAAGCCCTTCCTCTGTGTGTAGTGATAATGCAGTGTGTCAGCACAGGACTGTGTGTGGGCTGGGTTTAATGGACGTGTGCAGCTGTACACGGGACAGAATCACAGTTTTTAAAAGAGCAGTTGAAGCGGGTTCTCCGTTAGATCTGTGTACGGATAATCGAGAGTTGCCTGTAGTTAAATTTCTAATGCTGTTTTTCTTTTTAAATAGAAACAACTAAAATGTAACGCCTCCAGTCTTTACAATGTGACCTGGTAATCAACCTCGGTTTTCAATATCAATCTTTATTATTAAGAAACTGGCTGGTGAAATGTGATAAATGCCTCGTTTTCACCATGTAGCTTTCAGTCGAGACTGTTGAGCCATGCCAAAAGTTGATGAACAAGATACTCTTGACACCACGTTGATACAATGTTGTATTTTAGAGTTAATTAAATCACTAATAAAGTGATAATAATAGAAAACTATTTTAAGTATAGGATGGTATGAAGCGATAGAATCATATTTTGTGAAATGTCAAAGTACAATATATTGAACTAATTTGTTGTTGGTGCAGCTGACGAACATTTGACAGGCGCAGAGTGAAAACTTGAACCGGTTTCTTTATGTTCGTAGGAATCTAGTCGGACGTTTGACATTCCACTCACATTATCAGGAGCTGTGGTTTTAAGGAGAAGACTAAATTATGAAGAAAAAACACGTTACTATGTCATTGTTCAAGCCAATGTAAGACATTTATTTGAAGAATTTCAATCACTCAGTTTATACTTGCATTTCAACAATTGTATACCGTCCAGTGGATTGTACATTTGAAGCGAGCAGCACTCAGAAATGTGGCAGAACTTTCTTGCGCAGTTTAATTGATGTTGTCAGACGAAACAATGTTAAATGATTGCCTAAAAGTATCAGAATCACTCGTAGCTTTTAGCAAACATGTTTTGACATGTAATTGCGAAGCAGTGATTGCTGTTTGCTTTTACCAGGCAATGCAATTTCCGTTAACAGAAAATAAGTAGGGAGTAAGTAGAATTCGTAAAGTAAAGGACATAGTATTTTATTGGAACCATTTTAACCATTTGAGAAGAATTGTGCTTTGAAATCTAATTCATATAGATGACTTACATTTAACAGATTTACAAAGCAACTTTTATGTCAATGTGAGCCAAAGTTTATCATTCCCCAACTTATATAAAAATGTCTCCTGAAAATAGTATTAACTGTAAACAGTCATAGCTTAAATACAATAAATATCTTTATAACTGGTGGATATCTCATAGTATTATTTATGGGTCCCTGGGTGAGGCTGGTTTGTATTTTTCCTAGGTTCTATACCCTGCGCTCGTCACTGTTTGCCCAGACCTGTCAATGTGTCCATCGCCGCTCTCTTATTGTGCCTTGTCTTCTTCATTATATGCATCCATTCTCCCTGCTTATAAGGTGCTTGTTGCTTCTCTCTTATGGGGCTGAATTTTAATGGTGAAGGCGGGTTGGGAGCGAGGAGGTCTCCGAAGTGGTCGGGAAACCAGGGTGAATGGGTTTGCCGCAGGCCTTGCCGAATTTAAAGACAGGGCCTGATTTACATGGGAGGCCTCTGTTTCTTACCCACAGCCAGCCAGATTGAAAGGCTGACTGGCTCTGGGCGAGGAGGTTGCAGAAAGGAGGGAGGGAGGGACCGGCCGGAGGAGCGGGGGGGGGAAGTGGTGGTCGGAAGTGATCCGGGGCGACAGGAAGAGGGGGGGAGGTCTACAGAAATTGGCGGCTGGGAGGAAAACGGAAAGGGCCGGAGGAGCTCGGGGGCTGGGACCAGCACAGGCTGGGAGAGAGTCCGGCAGAGATCGGGGGCCGGAGAAGCGAGGGGGCAGGTGGGGCAGGGAAGGAGGAGTAGGGGAGGTGGCATACGACATTGTGGGCCTGAAGAGCATCGTGGGGGGTGGGGAGGCGGTCGGAAGCCTGGGGAACAGATCAGAGGACTGGGAGAGGGGGTGGAATCGGAGGGTTGCGAGGTGGGGGGGGATCGGAAGCCTCGTGGGGCTGGGGGTCTCTGGGGGGGGGAGGTGGCGTTAGGAAGTGCGCTGGATACAGGAGGTATGTGTAAAGGCAGTTACTTCCTGAATCCAGCAGTCCTCACCTTGCATGAGCTGGTGGATTTCATGAGGCCTGCAAAACCCGACCAGCTAAAGTTACATTCAAAATGGAGGTTAAAGCAGAGGCGTTCTTCCTCATTATAATATTGAAATAGATGACCCGCCTCTTGGCAGCGGGTTGGTTGCCAGCCCTGCCTCCGTTAAAACCAGACATGGGCGGGTTGCAGGCGGGTTCGGGTCAGAATTCAACACTTTAATTTTGCACATGGCCCAACCCACCTGTTTTTTCAGGTTCAAATTCCCCCATTATCTCTGCTGATCGGGCTTTGCTCCAACTGAATTTCTGCTCAATCACTCTCTTGCTAAAATGGCTGGAGACTTGATCCACATTCTTTTTTTGCACAAAAAGCTTGTAGCGACTTAGTTTCTGAGTGAAGCCATTGTTCAGGACTGCATTTGATTTATTTATGAAAGGCAATCCCATGTGAGTTAGCCAGAATCTGGAGGTCAAATGTGTATTGACAATATATAATGTTGTTGATTGTATATAATATTGTCATGTATAAACTATATTTGGTATTCCAGGAGCGTTATACAATGTGTTATGTAACATAGTCACGATATTCACAATAATCACAATATATATATAAATGATTTGGATGAGGGAACCAAATGTAATATTTCCAAATTTGCTGATGACACAAAACGAGGTGGGATTGTGAGCTGTGAGGAGGATGTAAAGACTCTGCAAGGCGATTTAGATAGGTTGAGTGAGTGGGCAAACACGTGGCAGATGCAGTGTAACGTGGATAAATTTGAAGTTATCCACTTTGGTAGGAAAATCATAAAGTCAAAGTATTATTTAAATGGTGATAGCTTGGGCAGTGTCGATGTACAGAGGGATCTGGGTGTCCTTGTACACCAATCATTGAAAGCAAACATGCAGGTGCAGCAAGCCGTTAGGAAGGGAAATGGTATGTTGGCCTGCACTGCAAGAGGATTTAAATACAGGAACAATAATGTCTTACTACAGTTATACAGGGCCGTGGTGAGACCGCACCTGGAGTATTGTGTGTGTGGTGTATGTAGCACACAAATCACTGACTCCATACGGTCTGGTGTAAGTCTAACTGCTGTGACCTTCGTCCTTTATTGTTCAGCTCCAGAGTGCCTCCCAGGTGTGGTGGTCAGCCTTATATAGCCCTTGTTACAGGTACTACCAGGGTTTCCCACCGCAGCGCCCTCTGTGGTGTGGCATAGTACTTACAATACATTTAAGGTACTGGGACGATACACACATCATTACATAACATTACACTTGTCCAACGGAAGGCAGGTGGGCATAGACAGTGCATTAGTATGGTACATATTATCTGGTACATTAACTGGTTATTGACTGGTAGCGGAACCTTGATTTCCTTGTTAGCCGTTATCATTAATTGTACTTCATCCATTATTTTACACAAATACAGTGGCCATTCAGCATAAAAAAAAGTAATTCTTATTATAAATTCACTATCTCACATTAACATAGCTCATTTTAGACTCGCTCTGCCAAACAGAAGTCCTTTGTGGGAACCACCTCTTTGTAAGGCCCTTTTAAGACTCCCGGGTGCATTTCCTCTTTAAGGCGCCATCTTTAATGCAGGAGGATTCCACGAGGCTTCTCCTTGGGTGCCGCCATCTTTGATGCTCTGCAGCTCCGACACGATGCCGCCGCCATCTTCTTCTCCGCCGCTCCGGAAACCCTCCGCCGTCACAGCCTCCGCTCCCCTCCGCTACCACCTGACTTGTCGCCTCTCCTGTGGCCGCCGTGGCCTCTCCAGCGGCCGCACTTGCCGCGTCCCCCGCGGCCTCTGTAGCGGCCTCCCCTGCTGCTGCCGCCGCCCGACGTTACCAGCTCCTCGGCGGGGCCTGCCCAACGGCCTCTTCCTCTGCGGGGCCCTTCCGAACCGCCGGCCCCTGGATCCCTCAGCACCCCGCCCGCAGCGGCCCGCTGGCTCAACCTCCACCCCACCTTAGGCCCCTCTGTGCAGGGCTGCTTGCCTGTGGGGGCTGGGGCTGCAGGGTCTCTGTGTGAGATCCGGGCCTGGGACTTGCCTGTGGGTGGATTGAGGCTGCAGGGTCTCTGTGTGAAGCCCGGGCCTGGGATTTGCCTGTGGGGATTGAGGCTTCAGGGTCTCTGTGTGAGGTCCGGGCCTGGGACTTGCCTGTGGGTGGATTGAGGCTGCAGGGTCTCTGTGTGAGGCCCGGGCCTGGGACTTGCCTGTGGGTGGATTGAGGCTGCAGGGTCTCTGTGTGAGGCCCGGGCCTGGGACTTGCCTGTGGGGGGATTGAGGCTGCAGCTCCAGCTCGGTCGGCGCTGCTCTCTGGGGACCCGGGGCACGGCAGCACCCCGGGGAGCAGCAGCCTGTGGAGGAATGAAGTCTTCCCAGCTCCCACGGACCTTCCCCATCCACCTCCGGCCGAGGAGTGTCGGCCCATCGCCTGCAACGACCCACAAAGGTAAACCGTGCGTCTCATCCCCGTGGGATGCCTGCACCATCGCTCTGCCGAGAACAGGTATTAGTTCCCTGGTATAGGTACGCAGCTTCACCGTGACCGGGACCAGCTTGGGTCGTGCAGCTGCGTTAATCCACAGTTTATCAAAAGTTCTCCGACTCATCAACGACGGACCCGAGCCCGTGTCCACTTCCATACTCACTGGGACTCCGTTGATTTTTACTTCCCTTATCACTGGGGGCGAATCGTCGGTGCACGTATACAGTCCAAGCACCTCATCTTCTTCTGCCTGCTCCTCGCTGAACAGTGGATCATCCCCCATCTCCTCAGCCACATGGTGAGTCCGATTTCTTTTACACATATGCTGAAGGTGGCCTTTAACGTGGCAGGTATTGCACGTGTACTCCGCAAACCTGCACCGGTGAGCCCCATGGCTTCCTCCACAGCGCCAGCATGGTGCTGCTTGATTGGCCCCCCTTGGCGGACTCTGAGTTCCAGGACCCCGAGGTCCGTGCTCTCTGCCTTGGGCAGAGCCACGTTCTGTAGTTTTGTCCGTGGTGGGCGCTATCCTGTGGACAGTGCCTGCCGGGTTCGAGACTGTGCGGATTATTTGCTTGGTGCTGCAAGTCAAGGTCATATATGCCCGGCTGATGGCGATGGCCTTTGTCAGAGTGACTGTGGGTTCCGTGGCCAGCAGCTTGTGAAGGAGGCACTCGTGGCCAATCCCCATAACGAAAACGTCCCGCAAAGCCTCGTCAAGGTGTGCCCCAAAATCACACGGCGCCGCGAGTCTCCTGAGGTCCGCTGCATATTTGGTGACATCCTGGCCCTCGGGTCTGCAGTGATGGTAAAATTTGTATCTGGCCGTGAGGATGCTCTCCTTCGGTTTCAACTGGTCACGAATGAGTTCAGTCAGCTCCTCGTATGACTTGTCCCTGGCGCTCGCGGGTGCCAGCAAATCCCTGACGAGACAGTAAACCTCATCTCCACAACTGGAGAGCAATATCGCCTTACGCTTCTCTCTCATTGCGTATGTGTCCTCCGTCAGGTCATTTGCTGTGAAGTAGTACTCGAGCCTTTCCGTAAAGGCCTCCCAATCATTGCCCACGGTAAAATCCTTTAGCGAGCCCAGAGTAGCCATGGTTGCGTGGAGTTCGTCCGCTTCCTTGTTGCCAATGTGGTGTATGTAGCACACAAATCACTGACTCCACACAGTCTGGTGTAAGTCTAACTGCTGTGACCTTCGTCCTTTATTGTTCAGCTCCAGAGTGCCTCCCAGGTGTGGTGGTCAGCCTTATATAGTCCTTCTTACAGGTACTACCAAGGTTTCCCACCGCAGCGCCCTCTGTGGTGTGGCATAGTACTTACAATACATTTAAGGTACTGGGACGATACACACATCATTACATAACAGTGTGCAGTTTTGGTCTCCTTACCTAAGAAAGGATATACTTGCCATAGAGGGAGTGCAGCGAAGGTTCACCAGACTGATTCCTGGGATGGCAGGACTGCCATGAGGAGAGATTGGGTCAACTAGGCCTGTATTCACTAGATGCTTAGAGGAATGAGAGGGGATCTCATTGAAACAAATTAAAATTCTGATTGGGTTGGACAGACTAGATGCGGGGAGGATGTTTCCCCGGGCTGGGAAGTCTAGAACAAGAGGTCACAGTCTCAGGATACGGGGTAGGAAATTTAGGACTGAGATGAGGAGAAATTTCTTCAGTCAGAGGGTCATGAACCTGTGGAATTCTCTACTACAGAAGGCTGTGGAGGGCAAATCACTGAAGAAGGAGATAGATAGATTTCTAGACTTTAAAAGCATCAAGAGGTATGGGGAGAAAGCGGGAATATGGTGTTGAGATAGAGGATCAGCCATGATCATACTGAATGGCGGTGCAGACTCGAAGGGCCAAATGGCCTACTACTGCTATTTTCTATAGGTCAGGGCCATAAAAGGAACTGCTCCTATTTTCTATGTTTCTGTGTTGATATCCTGTGTGTTACTCATACACAGAAATTAGAAAAAAATCTTCCTTTTCTTGACTCACACCTTTTCTTTATGTCACTGTGACTTGGGACTGGCTCATGAGTTCAAAGGACTTGAACACCAGAAACCTAGAGACAGTGTTGAAATAAATAAATTAAGTTTGGAGCTTATGTATGTCATAAGAACAAAGAAACATAGGAACAGGTGTAGGTCATTCAGCCCCTCAAGCCTGTACCGCCATTCAATGAGATCATGGCTAGTCTGTGACCTAACTCCAGATACCCGCCTTTGGCCCATATCGCTTAATAGCCTTGGTGAACAAAAATCTATCAATCTCAGATGAACAATTGACCCAGCATCAACTACCTTTTGCGGAAGAGAGTTCCAAACTTCTACCACCCTTTGTGTTTCGAAATGTTTCCGAATTTCACACCTGAAAGATATGGCTCTAGTTTTTAAGCCATGTCCCCCTGGTCCTAGATTCACCAACCAGCCAAAATAGTTTCTCTCTATCTATGCTATCAGTTTCCCTTAACATCTTGAAAACTTTGATCAAATCACCCCTTAACCTTCTAAATTCCAGAGAAGGAATTTTTCCTTCTGGTGACTACTTTAAAACCAAGAAAGCTCACCAGATTAATTTTTAAAAGTAATAGTTATTTGTTGCAGGCACACACACCCATTTCCAACCACTGCCATTTATTTCCAACCATTTATTCGACAAAATGGCCCAAAAGATTTCCAAATTGTAGCCATGCCTTCAGGCAAAGCATTGACTGCTAGTTCTTTCTTTCGTTCTTTCTTTTCCTCTCTCTCTCTCTCTCTCTCTTTCTATCGTTCTTTCTTTTCCTTTCTATCATTCTTTCTTTCTCTCTCTCTCTTTCTTTCTATCGTTCTCTTTTCCTCTCTTTCTTTCTATCGTTATCTCTTTTTCTCTCTCTCTCTTTCTATCGTTCTCTCTTTTCCTCTCTTTCTTTCTATTGTTCTCTCTTTTTCTCTCTCTCTTTCTATCATTCTTTCTTTTCCTCTCTCTCTTTCTTTCTATCGTTCTTTTCCTTTCTATCGTTCTTTCTTTCTCTCTCTCTTTCTATCGTTCTCTTTTCCTCTCTTTCTTTCTATCGTTCTCTCTTTTTCTCTCTCTCTTTCTATCGTTCTCTCTTTTCCTCTCTTTCTTTCTATCGTTCTTTCTTTTCCTCTCTCTTTCTATCTATCATTCTATCGTTCTTTCTTTCGTTCTTTCGTTCTTTCTCCCTCTCTCTTATTTCCTTTCTTCTTGCAGCAGCAGAGAGTTAGATTTTGCCAGCATAAAAATGGCAATCTCTTAATTGTTGCAGACTGAAAACAAAACAGGCACGATAGGCTGAATGGCCTCCTCCTGTGCTGTATGGGTCTACGACATGGAGCATGCTCAGAGGCATATCAACAAGAAATGCAAACATTGGGAATTTAATATTGCCCCTGCTGTAGTCCCAGGTCCTACAGCTAGGGTAGGCTTGTGCGGAGGAATGTTTTCTAAGATAGGTTTATGACTAATTTTAATTATTTATTTGACAATTGTTTATTTAATATCTTTGTGTTATAGTTTGCAGTGATGAACATATAGGGGTAGAGTTTCCACTCGGTTGTGCTGTACTTTTTAGTCTGAAATCAACGTAAGATCGTCGTGTTTCCGCGATCTTTTGTGCTAGTTAAAAAACATCACACGAGAAGCACTACCCACAAACTAGACATGAGCAAGATCGAGGGGGTTTTAAAAATTAGCTGGTTCTTTTGGGACACTAATACGAACATTTTAAAAGCTTTTAATTTTTTAAACATTACTTAGAAACTGATACACTAATATTACTAGAAAATGGTTCTGTATATTTCTTAAAAAGTCATTTTCAGTAATTTAAAATTGGGTTACTCACAGATGGTGGATTGACATTCTGATTAAAAATGCTTATTCTTTGTGATAAACTCATTTTCAGCTGTGTTAATCAAACTGCCCCAAGTTACCTTTCTTAAATATATCAAGGAATATTTTTAAAGCAAAAATTTTTTTTCAACAAGCTTATGTTCTAAAGTGCTGGTTCATGGCATATTTTATGTTCAGCGATATGCAAATGAGTTTACTTGAGGGGAAAAAAGCTCTTCTTAAAACTAGCACAATTTTGGGTGCCATTTCTGCCCGGATTGCTGATTATGCCCAAAGTGGAAACGGCTATGTCATGCAACACAAAGAAAAGATACAAAATGAATCTGTGTGGCTCAACTGCTTATGATGCACAGTATTTAATCAAAATAGATGAGCGTGAAGTGCAGGAAATGCATGAGAGTTTATCAAAGTAAGTTATACATAAATATTAACATTTTTACAACTGCATGCATTTCTTGTAACAGCTTATTCTATTATAAATTCCTCTGTGCACACTTACATTGGGAGCTGCCTTTGTAAACTTTTAATTCTGCTCTCCTCAGTTTTATTTACGTCTCCTAGCTCCTGAGCTTGTACTGCAGAGAAATGGCTCTGCTTCAACCAGCTCTATTTCTTTGTTTCCCAAGGCTGCATTGGCGCACTGGAGGCGGTGTTGAGTTTCTATGTAATCTATGAGAGGACCACTGCAGCCCAAACCCACTCATGTCCCACACGAAGAGGCTCTGACAGCCTCATTCACCGTATGTTTTGCTATTTAAATGTAAATAATATCAAATCCAAGTATTAAATAAAAGTAAAGACAGAATGGGGACTGGATTACACCCAAATCCTCTAGCAACCTTTTATCTGAAGATTATACTCAGTCGTCACTCCCCATGTGCAGTATAATAGGAGAGGGTAATCACTACTGTATCATTAAGACAAAGACCTGTTGCAGCAAAAGATTAGATTTTGTGTCAGAGTTGTGAAACCTGTGCACTGCCCTGACAAAGTGAGGCTGTGCTGGGTATGAGGCTGTCAGAGCCTCTTTGTGTGGGACATGAGTGGGCTTGGGTTGCAGGGGTCCTCTCATAGATTACATAGAAATTCAACACCGCCTCCAGTGTGCCACTGCAGCCTTCGGTCACCTGAGGAAAAGAGTGTTTGAAGACCAGGCCTTCAAATCTACCACCAAGCTCATGGGCTGTAGTAATACACACCCTCCTGAATGGCTCAGAGGCATGGACCATGTACAGTCGACACCTCAAGTCGCTGGAGAAATACTACCAACAAAGTTTCCGCAAGATCCTGCAAATCCCCTGGGAGGACAGACGCACCAATGTTAGCGTCCTCGACCAGGCCAACATCCCCAGCATTGAAGCACTGACCACACTTGATCAGCTCCGCTGGCCCGGCCACGTTTTTTGCATGCCAGACACGAGACTCCCAAAGCAAGCGCTCTACTCGGAACTCCTTCACGGCAAACGAGCCAAAAGTGGGCAGAGAAAACATTACAAGGACACCCTCAAAGCCTCCCTGATAAAGTGCAACATCCCCACTGACACCTGGGAGTCCCTGGCCAAAGACCACCCTAAGTGGAGGAAGTGCATCCGGGAGGGCGCTGAGCACCTTGAGTCTCATCGCCGAGAGCATGCAGAAATCAAGCGCAGGCAGCGGAAAGCCCATGCGGCAAACCAGTCCCACCCACCCTTTCCCTCAACGACTATCTGTCCCACCTGTGACAGGGACTGTGGTTCTCATATTGGACTGTTCAGCCACCTAAGGACTCATTTTTAGAGTGGAAGCCAGTCTTCCACGATTCGGAACGACTGCCTATGATGATGATGATGACATAGAAATTACAACAGAGAAATAGGCCGGTCGGTCCAACCAGGAACAGTTTGGGCACACAAGTAAGCCCATGTGCCCAAACTGTTCCTATATCTCTTAATTTCCCTTTACTTGAACAAATTTTAATCTATACTTAAATGTTGAAACAAAGAAGACGACTTGCATTTTTAAAGTGCCTTTCACGACCACCGGACGTCTCAAAGCGCTTTACAACCAATTAAGTACTTTTGGAGAGTAGTCACTGTTGTAATGTAAGAAACACAGCAGCTAATTTGTGCACAGCAAGCTCCCACAATTCATAATGTGACTTGAACGGATAATTTGTTTTTGTTATGTTGACTGAGGGATAAATATTGGCCAGGATACTGGGGTAACTCCCCTGTCTTCTTCGAAATAGTGCCATAGGATCTTTTATGTCCACCTGAAAGAGCAGACGGGTCCTCGGTTTAATGTCTCATCCGAAAGACATAGAAACATAGACATAGAAAATAGAAGCAGTACTAGGCCATTCGGCCCTTCGAGTCTGCACCACCATTCAATATGATCATGGCTGATCCTCTATCTCAACATCATATTCCCACTTTTCCCCATACCCCTTGATGCCTTTTGTGTCTAGAAAGCTATCTATCTCCCTCTGAAATATATTCAGTGACTTGGCCTCCACAGCCTTCTGTGGTAGAGAATTCCACAGGTTCACCACCCTCTGAATGAAAACATTTCTCCTCATACGACAGTCCTGCCATCCCAGGAATTTGTCTGGTGAACCTTCGCTGCACTCCCTCTATGGCAACTATATACTTTCTTAGGTAAGGAGACCAAAACTGCACACAATACTCCAGGCGCGGTCTCACCAAGACACTGTATAACTGTAGTAAGACATCCTTGTTCCTGTACTCAGATCCTCTTGCAATGAAGGCCAACATACCATTTGCCTTCCTAACTGCTTGCTGCACCTGCACCTCCAGTAGTGCAGCCTCAGCACTGCCCTGGAGAATCAGCCTAGATTTGTGTGCTCAAAGTTCCTGGACATGGTCTGCTTCAATCGCTATCTCTGGTTGTGCACTGTCACGGCAACTGTATGAAATATGATTTATATTTTGGTTCATGTTGCTTTTGTAGCATCTGATTGATTATGATTTTGTCATTTCTTTTTGTATCAGCTAACAAAAAAAAGCAGGAAAAAAACAGACTACAATTAACCAATCAAAAAGAGAAAATTATAGACACGCCAAACACAATAGCGAGATGAAGTAAGACAATACACATACTCGCACACAATTAAATTATTATGCTACCTGCTTTTCAACACTTGCTATAGCTTTATCATGGTAATTAGTTATGATAATTTTACTGCATTGAAACGAAAAATATGCCAATGTGGAACAAGGATTAGTTGACATAAATAGCATAGCATTTAAGGGGAAGCTAGATAAGAACTTGAGGGAGAACGGAATAGAAGGATATGCTGATAGGGTTAGATGAAGTAGGGTGGGAGGGGGCTCATGCAAAGCATAAACACTGACATAGACCAGTTGCTCCGAATGGCCTGTTTCTGTGCTGTAAATTCGATGTCATTCTATATAACACACTCAGGACTTTTTTCATTGATTCACAGGACCGAGCTCCAAATCCAAATAATAGAAGAACCAGCACAACAACGCTGACAGTTAATGTACTTGATGGAGATGACCTTGGACCAAAGTTCCTTCCATGTGAATTGGTCAATAATACGAGGGATTGCCGTCCTCTTACATACAAGGCGAATTTGCCTGAACTCACGGACCCTGTAAGCATACAGTTTATCTGGTTATATATTGTTTGCTGCATAAGAACACGATGGAACATTCTCGTGAACTGCTTTGAATACATTAATGTTAATGACGTATTGAGATTTTCCATGCTTGGCTACATTAGCTTTCATTAATTAATACTTCCCGCAGTTGTTACCCACACAATAATTATTTTCACCTAAGCTTTTGCTACAAAAATGTTGAACTCTTCAATTAAGGCAAACTTTCTCTGTAATAGCTTTAAGCATTAACATGCAAATGAAAAATATATAATCTATTGTTGAATGCCATTGTGATATTTCTCAGAGGACAATATTTGAACAATTGATGTGCGGCACTTTCATTTAAGCAATATCGGTTGAGGTTATCTGCTTCTGTGCTCCTGATGCACAGCAAGAGCACGTAGCAGGAGCTTTTGGACCCTAGCGCGTGAATTTGCAATCATAATGATCAGAAAATCATGGGCGGGGCATGCGGAATTTCCTCCTGTACACTCCTGGCATGCATCACGAGTGATCAAAACAGAAAATTCCGACCATCGTGCTAGAAAGAGGGCTTATATTAAAATCCACAAATGAAAATAACTCAACTTAAAGGGAAATATTCCACAATACAATCATTAAAACTTGGGTTACCAAATCCTGAGCCTTTTTTACAAACAATAGTTCTTGATTTGACCTCTCCAACTTGAAATGTATGGAACTTAACCCTCGTTAGACCACACTTGGAGTACTGCGTACAGTTCTGATCGCCACTGGAGTTCAGAAGAATGAGAGGGGACCTCATAGAAACGTTTAAAATTCTGACGGGGTTAGACAGGTTAGATGCAGGAAGAATGTTCCCAATGTTGGGGAAGTCCAGAACCAGGGGACACAGTCTAAGGATAAGGGGGAAGCCATTTAGGACCGAGATGAGGAGGAATTTCTTCACCCAGAGAGTGGTGAACCTGTGGAATTCTCTACCACAGAAAGTAGTTGAGGCCAATTCACTAAATATATTCAAAAAGGAGTTAGATGAAGTCCTTACTACTAGGGGAATCAAGGGGTATGGTGAGAAAGCAGGAATGGGGTACTGAAGTTGCATGTTCAGCCATGAACTCATTGAATGGCGGTGCAGGCTAGAAGGGCCGAATGGCCTACTCCTGCACCTATTTTCTATGTTTCTATGTTTCTAAAAGGATACAGAGTCACTGGAGAGGGTGCAGAGAAGATTTACAAGGATGATACCAGAAATGTGAGGGTATACATATCAGGAAAGGATGAACAGGCTGGGTCTCATTTCTCTTGAAAAAAAGAAGGCTGAGGGGTGACCTAAAACTTTAAAACTCCATGTTTGAATCCTTTCAATCCAGTTTCCGTGCCTGCCACAGCACCGAAACAGCTCTCATCAAAGTTACAAATGACATCCCTTGTGACTGTGCCAAAGGTAAACTATCCCTCCTCAACCTCCTGGATTTGTCTGCAGCCTTTGACATGGTTGACCACTCCATCCTCCGCCAACACCACTCCACCATCGTTCAGCTGGGTGGGACTGCACTCGCCTGGTTCCATTCTTAGCTTTCTAATCGTAGCCAGAAAATCTCCTGCAATAGCTTCTCTTCCCACCACCATATCGTTACTTCTGGTGTCTCCCAACGATCTATCCTTGGCCCCCTCCTATTTCTCATCCATATGCTGCCCCTTGTCGATATCATTCGATAACATGGAGTCAGTTTCCACATGTACACTGACAATACCCAGCTCTATCTCACTACCACTTCTCTCAACCCCTCCACGGTCTCTAAATTGTCCGACATCCACTACTGGATGAGCAGAAATTTTCTGCAATTAAATATTGGGAAGACCAAAGCCATTGTCTTTGGTCCCTGTCATAAGCTGCGTTCCCTAGCCACTGACTCCATCCTTCTCACTAGCATCTATCTGAGGCTAAACCGGACTGTTCGCAACCTTGGCATCAAATTTGAACCTGAAATTAGCTTATGGCCACATATCCACGGCATAACTAAAACCACCTATTTCGATCTCCGTAACGTTGTCCGCCCACCCCTGCCTCAGCTCATCTGCTGCTGAAACCCTCTTTCATGCCTTTGTTACCTCTAGACTTGACTACTTCAAAGCACTCCTGGCTGGCCTCCCACATTCTACCATATGTAAACTTGAGGTCATCCAAAACTCGGCAACCCGTGTCCTAACTCGCACCAGGTCTCGCTCACCCATCACCCCTGTGCTCACTGACCTACATGGGCTCCCGGTTAAGCAACGCCTCGATTTCTAAATTCTCATCCTTGTTTACCAATCCCTCTATGGCCTCGCCCCTCCCCATCTCTATTATCTCTTTCAGCCTCACAAATCAACGAGAAACTATAGACCAATTAGCCTAACATCTGTGGTTGGGAAAATGTTGGAGTCCATTATTAAAGAAATAGTAGCAGGACATCTGGAAAAGCAAAATCCAGTCAGGCAGAGTCAGCATGGATTTATGAAGGGGAAGTCATGTTTGACAAATTTCATGGAATTCTTTGAGGATGTACCGAACAGGGTGGATAAAGGGGAACCAGTGGATGTGGTGTATTTGGACTTTAAGAAGGCATTTGAAAAGATGCCACATAAAAGGTTACTGCACAAGATAAAAGTTCACGGGGTTGGGGGTAATATATTAGCATGGATAGAGGATTGGCTAACTAACAGAGAACAGAGAGTTGGGATAAATGGTTCATTCTCTGGTTGGCAAACAGTAACTAGTGGGGTGCCGCAGGAATCAGTGCTGGGTCCCCAACTACTTACAATCTATATTAACGACTTGGAAGAAAGGACTGAGTGTAACATAGCCAAGTTTGCTAACGGTACAAAGATGGGAGGAAAAGCAATGTGTGAGGAGGATACAAAAAATCTGCAAAAGGACAAAGGACAAAGACAGTCTAAGTGAGTGGGCAAAAATTTGGCAGATAGAGTGTAATGTTGGAAAGTGTAAGGTCATGCACTTTGGCAGAAAAAAATCAAAGAGCAAGTTATTATTTAAATGGAGAAAGATTGCAAAGTGCCACAGTTCAGCAGAACCTGGGGATACTTGCGCATGAAACACAAAAGGTTAGTATGCAGGTACAGAAAGTGATCAGGAAGGCCAATGGAATCTTGGCCTTTATTGCAAAGGGGATGGAATATAAAAGCAGGGAAGTCTTTCTACAGCTATACAGTGTATTGGTGAGGCCACACCTGGAAGACTGTATGCAGTTTTGGTTTCGGGTTGAGTGTCCAAAAACCAGAGTTCTGGAATCCGGAATGTTCCAGAATCCAGCTACTGCCCGACCTCGGTCCTCCCCGTCCCTCGCCACGCCACTGCCCAACCTCGGGCCTCGCCTCACTGCCCCTCGCCACGCCGCTGCCCGACCTTGTCCCTCGCCTCACTGCTGCCCGACCTCGGGCCTCGCCTAACCGCCCCTCGCCATGCCGCCACTGCCCTTACCTTGAGACTCGCTTCACCGCCACTGCCCTTACCTTCGAGCCTCACCAGCTCTTCGGCGGGCCCCACCCGAACTCTTCCCCGGCCGTGGGGCCCGCCTGAACACATGCTCGGTGGTGGGGCCCGGCCGAAGACTTCATCGCCCACTGGACACCAACACCCCCCCCCCCCACCCCCGCACCCCCCTCAACCCGCCTCCCCCTTCTGACATTCCAAAATCCGGAAATACCCGAACCTGGGCTCAGGTATTTCTGGATTTCCGGATTCGTGATGTCAGAAAGACATTCCAAAATCCGGCAAAACGCAAAATCCGGAACGCCGTCGGTCCCGAGGCTTCCAGATTAGGGGCGCTGCACCTGTACTTGCTTTGGAGGCAGTTCAGAGAAGCTTCACTAGGTTGATTCCGGGGATGAGGGGGTTGACTTCTGAGGAAAGGTTGAGTAGGTTAGGCCTCTACTCATTGGAATTCAGAAGAATGAGAGGTGATCTTATCAAAACTTATAAGGTTATGAGGGGGGTTGACAAGGTGGATGCAGAGAGTATGTTTCCACTGATGAGGGAAACTAGAGCTAGGGGGCACGATCTTAGAAAAAGGGGCCGCCCATTTAAAACTGTGATGAGGAGAAATTTCTTCTCTCAGCGGATTGTAAACCTGTGGAATTCGCTGCCTGAGAGCTGTGGAAGCTGGGACATTGAATAAATTTGATAGAAATAGACAGTTTCTTAAACGATAAGGGGATAAGGGGTTATGGGGAGCGGACGGGGAAGTGGAGCTGAGTCCATGATCAGATCAGCCATGATCTTATTGAATGGCAGAGCAGGCTCGAGAGACCGTATGGCCTACTCCTATTCCTATTTCTTATGTTCTTATGTCTGCGTTCCTCAAATTCGGCCCTCTTGAGCATCACTGATTATAACTACTCAACCATCGGTGGTCGTGCCTTCAGCTATTTGGACCCTAAGCTCTGGAACTCCCTCCCTAAACCTCTCCACTTCTCTCCCTCTGTTCCATTCTTTAAGACGTTCTTAACAACCTACCTCTTTGACAAAGCTTTTGGTCATCTGCCATAATTATTTCTTATGAGGCTCAGTGTCAAATCTACCTGTTTTTTTCTTATAACACCGCTGTGAAGCGCCTTGGGAATTTTTATTATGTTAAAGGCGCTCTATAAATAAAAGCTGTTCTTATGAAAGGTTTTGATAGATTGGATACTGGGAGAATGTTTCCACTTGTGGGGAAGAGCATACCTAGAGGCCATCAATATAAGATGGCCACCAAGATCTCCAATAGGAAATTCAGAAGAATCCTCTTTACCCAAAAGCTGATGAGAATGTGGCACTCGCTACCATAAGGAGTCGTTGAAGCAAATAGTATGGATGCATTTAAGGGAAGGCTAGACAAGCATAGAAACATAGAAAATAGGTGCAGGAGTGGGCCACTCGGCCCTTCCAGCCTGCCCCGCCATTCAATGAGTTCATGGCTGAACATGCAACTTCAGTACCCCCTTCCGGCTTTCTCGCCATACCCCTTGATCCCCCTAGTAGTAAGGACTTCATCTAACTCCATATGAGGGTGAAGGGAATAGAGGGTTATGAAAGACGGGGGGAGGCTCGAGTGGAGCATAAACGCCGGCATGGATTGGTTGGGCAGAATGGCCTGTTTCTGTGCCGTATATCCTATGTAATAGTATGTAAATATTGTCGACACTTCGCTCTTGGTATCTGGACTCCAAGTAGCTAAGTTATTCAGAATGAAGAAAAAGATGGAAACATTGTTAACTTGAACCTATTAATTTTCCAGCAATGTTTCCTCTGACATTGATGACCATTTCTACTTGTTAAATTGAGTGATTTTAGGGATTCCAATAGTTTTTGGTCTATTGTGGACAGAAATACGAGTTAAACTGTTCATGTTTGGCTTCCATGGCTTTAAGTTCTGCCGGATATTACAAAAATATATATGAGTTCATCGCTAAGTTAACCTTACAGCTGTTTAAATGCCCAAAATGCTCTGTTTTTTGGTGATTTGCTTTGCCTATGTGCTAACATTCCTGATAGAAGCTAGCATTCTCTCTCTCTTAGGCAGAGTCCCTTGGATTCGAGGATGACATGCTTCCACAATATAAATGAGTTCTCAGGTGACAGATGAGTCAAATGCGGGACCTACAGTCTTTGCCACAGGTGGGGCAGATGGTGGTTGAAGGGACGGGTGGGTGGGCTGCTTGTGTTGCCGTGCGCTCCTTCCGCTGTCTACGCTTGGCTTCAGCTTGCTCTCGGCGATGAGGCTCGAGTTGTTCGGCACCTTCCCGGAAGCTTCTCCTCCATTTTGAGCGGTCTTGGGCCAGGGATTCCCAGGTGTCGGTGGGGATGTTGCACTTTTTCAAGGAGGCTTTAAGGGTGTCCTTGAAGCATTTCCTCTGTCCACGTGGGGCCCGCTTGCCGTGTCGGATCCGGCTCCACATAGAGTGCTTGTTTTGGGAGTCTCGAATCAGGCATGCAGACGATGTGGCCCGTCCAATGGAGCTGATTGAGCTTGGTCAATGCTCCGATGCTGGGGATATTGGCCTAAGCGAGAACATTGAGGTTGGTTTGCCTATCCTGCCAGTGAATTAGCAGGATCTTGCAGAGGTAGCGTTGGTGGTACTTCTCCAGTGCTTTGAGGTGCCTGCTATACGTTGTCCATGCCTCTGAAGCACATAGGAGGGCAGGTATCACTACTGCTCTGTAGACCGTGAGTTTGGTGGCAGGTTTGAGATCCTGGTCTTCAAACACTCTCTTCCTCAGGTGACCGAAAGCTGCACTGGTGCAATGACGGCGGTGTTGGACTTCATCTTTGACCTCTGCCCTTGTTGACAGTAGGCTCCCGAGGTATGCAAAATGGTCCACGTTGTCCAATGCCTCGTCGTGAATTTTGATGATCAGGGGGCAGTACTGTGTGGTGGTAGCAGCTTGGTAGAGGACTTTTGTCTTACAGATGTTTAGTATAAGACCCATGCTCTCATATGCTTCGGTGAAGATGTTGACAATGGCTTAGAGTTCGGCCTCTGAGTGTGCGCAGAGGCAAGCGTTGGCAGGTGTAACATCTTACACCAAGCTTTTCCTCATAGTTTGCAGCAAGGGAGCACTATGCACGCTGGTAAACCAGATATCCAGTTTCTAGCAGTATTAGTACCTGTTGTCATTTGGAAAATAAGTCAAACTACAAATCCTTGGTAGTGACCAATGTTCCCTCTATTTTTTTTTTGGTGCGTGGCCACTTTAAGGGGCTGCCTGGCCCAGTCACAGTTTTGTGCAAACTTAACATTGAAAAAGCTGTGCGGCCACGCAGCTCAGGGGGGAACGGTATTGACCATTTTGGTGCTTCTGGAAACTCCAATACATATTGCTTTGGTAATGACCCGTTCAAAGCCTTTTGAAAGATACTGGCCCTGAAATTCCGTTTTTTCCTTCTCGCGGGCATTTTAGAGAAAAAATACGCACCTACCTTAAGCTGCTGCCCACGTTCGACTTTCCGATGCTGAGGCCTCTCCTGACTGCCAGTCGTAGCGCGTTCACGTCGACGAGAGCGCAGGCCTACAGCTGGAGTCACATGGCTCTGGGCAGCCAATCAGGTACAGTATCATAGCAATAGGAGTTCCGCAGGGTCCTAAAACTTCTATTACTACGATTGTGATCGAGCCCGAAATACCCAAAACACAGCCAAAATAGAAAATAATTACACTACATTCATTTAAATTAAAGTTATTAATTTTTAAAAAAAAAAATAATTTCGCGATTTCTTTTAAAGTTTTTTTAAAATAAACTTATTGTTGTGGGGAGGGTTTTTAATTATAAAATATGTTTTAATGATTTTACTTTTGTATGTTTGTGTGTTTTTTAAAACACTTGCGGCTGTAAAAGTAAGCTATGCGCCTGCTTTTTCAGGCGCAAGATTTTTGAGGACATTTGTAAGTGTAAATATCGGAAATTTCCACTTACAAATGTCCTCGCTCCCGAGATGCGGATGATCTGTCAAGCCAAAAACTTGACCGATCGGAAATACCGGTTTCCAGCGCATGGGCCTTCCTGGGTCCGTAGGAACTCCGAACGGACCAGGGGAGGCCGGAATTGTTGGCCCATCATGTTAGTTAATCCTTATTTGCAGTGTCAGAGTGCTGCAATACAATGGGCCCAAGTTTCGGGCCGCGCCTAGAACGGCGCAGCCCCGAACTGGACGCTCGTTTTTCGCGCCACGAAGTGCGCCTAAAAAAAATTTACAGATTCTCCGACTCCCTGCTGGTCCTCTGGCCCTCGGTGTGGCGCAGCACGGGCTGTAGGGGGCGGAGCTAGGTCCCTGCGCTGAAAACAGTGCCGGGACCTCTGCACATGCGCGCTACAGTGGGCACACATGTGCAGTAGCTCCAGGCACCCAAAACTGAGTGGGAGGGGCCCGAAGCACGCAGCCCCTAGCCCTGGCCCAATGGCCTCACTGGGGCTGTGTGCATAAGGCTGCCTCCCACGGCCAGCTCCTGCTTCCTCCCGACCCGACTCGACTCTCGCTTCCCCCCCCCCCCCAACACCGACACCGACCCGACTACCGCTTCCCCCCCGCCCCCCCCGCCTTCCCACCACCCCCCCTGACCCGACCCGCGCTCCCGACCCCCCCCACCCGGAGCGGACCCAACCCAACCTGACCTCCCTCCCCCCGCTCCCGACATGAACCGACCCGCGCTCCCTCCCTCCCCCCCCCCCCCGGATCCGACCCTCGCTCCCGACCCCGCGCTCTGGACCCCGGACCCAACACCACCTATCTGTAAATCTGGTGCTGGGGATGGGCCCTGCCCGAAGTCTTGGGCCCGGCCCATTCAGCCCCCCACTTCTCCTTCCCCCCCCTCCCCTCCTTCTCCTTCCCCCCCTCCCCTTCTCCTTTCTCTCCCCCTTCTCCTTTCCCCCTTCTCCTTTCCCCTTCTCCTCTTCCCCTTCCCCTTTTCCTCTCCCCCCCCTTCCCCTTCTCCTCTTCCCCCCCCTTCCCCTTCTCCTCTCCCCCTTCCCCTTTTCCTCTCCCCCTTCTCCTCTCCCCCCCTTTCCCCTTCTCCTCTCCCCCCCTTTCCCCTTCTCCCACAGACACTGACAGACAGAGAATGAGAGACACACACAGACAGACAGAGAAATAGAGACACTGACAGAGACACACTGTGGGGTGGGGCATCCCAGCATGCTGTTGGAGGGCTCCCGGTGCTGCAGTTGGTAAGTAGAAAATGTTTTATTTATTGATTTAAAAAAAAATTATTTCTTATTAATTTTTTTTGATTGATTTATTGGTTGATTTATTGATGTTTTTATCATTTATTATTGATGATGGCTCTTTATTTGTAAAACTGAAGTGTTTAATGTTTGTAAACTTCTCTTTAAACCCCCCCCCCCCCCCCAAATTCCCTACGCCTGATTTGTAACCTACGCCTGATTTTCTAAAGTGTCGACAAGGTTTTTTCGAGCGTACAAAAATCTTCACTTACTCCATTCTAAGTTAGTTTGGAGTAAGTTTTCACTGCCGAAACTTTGAAAACAGGCGTAAGTGGCCGGACACGCCCCCTTTTGAAAAAATAAATTCTGTTCCAAAGTGAAACTGTTCTAACTGACTAGAACTGGAGCAAACTAAATGACGAGAATTCCGATTTCTAAGATACTCCGTTCTACACCAGTTGCTCCAAAAAATCAAGAGCAACTGAGGCCGAAACTTGGGCCCAGTGTGTGGCTGTGTCTGGACATGCCTGTGTTCATGTTAATCATACTGTGCATCATTGTACTGGAGCTACAACTAATTCCATTCCAAATCTCAAGTTCTCACCACAGGTTTTGCAATCCAAGCTAAGAATGAAAAGCTTCCAAAACAAAATCCAGATCCCTCAAACCCTAAAGAAAAAAAAAATCATAGTACAAGTCCTGTTTCTAAAAGAAAAACTGAACAAAGAGCAAATATTAATATTTGATTGATTTGAAACAGGGGAAGGCTCCAATGTCAGCCACAATGAAGTGAAGCGATGGTGATAATCCATAACATTATCCAGGAATACAAATGAGATTAAATTGTTTTTGATTACTCTATCCTTATGCCACTGATTTTTCGCTTCATATGCAAACTATATAATTATCTACTGTCCTTTACTCTGTGATGTCTGTGGTCATCTACAATTATGTTTGTGATTACTGTCAGAGTCATTAGTTTCAGTACAACAATGTTTTGTGTTTAAAGTGCAGATAACAGTTATATTAGGCTAGTTGCATTTATTCTTTATATGATTTTGTATGATGGAGAAATTGGATGGGATGTGATTACCGTGGGTAATCTTGGGTAAAATATATTTAAAAAACTAAGTTTTCAGTTGCACAAAGTTAAAACAGATATTTGAATAAAGTACAGCTGTAATTGAACTGCATGAAATATTATAGGCCCCTTATTTGAGTTGCAGAGTAATGTAGAAAAATGTGAAGTAGTACTTTTTGGAAGGAGAGGAAATACACATCAGATGATAAGATTTTAAACAGTGTAGCGGAGCAGGAGAGTGCAGATTCACAGGTGTATTATTGTGGTGAATCTGCATTGCACCCTCTCTAAGCTCAGTATATCTATCCTTAGGTGCTGAGCACAAAACTGAACGCAGCACTCCTGGTGGGGTCTGACCAAGGCTATGTACATCTGAAGCATCACTTGCTCACTTTTGTATCCCAACCCCCTTGACAGAAAGGCCAACATTCCATTCGCCTTTTTGTTAGTGAGCTACATGGGCCAACAATCTTCTCCAACCCAAAACTGTTACTGTGCTCTTGATAAGGGATGGAAACAAATCAAGAATTCAGAAACTTTGAATTAAAAATGGAGAAATAGCAACAGCTGCCAAAGAGAGAAGGTAAAAGCTTAGCAGATCAAAGTGCTCCAAAGATTTTGTGACCTTGGTTTGAACCCAACTGAAAATTTGCCAGTAAAAGTAACATAATGCAATAAACCCATAAAAAAATAGAATACTTCATAAACTGTTTTTTTTACTCATATACTTGACCATATGGTATTGTAAAACTCTCAAAACATTATCTCCGAGAGGGCTGAATATCAATTTGGATTATTTGGCTATAGCTTGAATTATTGGCTTGGGCTTCATTGACTGACTTGTTTTCTGTAAATGCCTTAGTGTCTGCTGATTGGCTACTGTCAATTTCTATCTCAGCAAGCTGTCTTCTCTTTGTGGGCAGAGGTGTCAGTGAAGGGTCATTCCTTCTGAATCCAATGAACATTGTAAGCCCCACTCCCTCTTCTTCTTTCGTATGATAGTAGCAAAGCAAATCAAATATCAATATCTAAGTTGGATATCCAGGCCAAAACTTCTGATATAATAGCATCGATAACTTGAAGGCTGCCTGCAAATTTCCCCTGCGGGCAGTGCTCAGTGATGTGCTCCAGGGTCTGATTAGGAGCTCCACAGTCACATGTTGGGGATGCTTTAATCTTCCATTTATGGTGAAGGTGGCAGCATCTACCATGACCAGCTCTGAGGTGGTTGATGGTTGTTCACTGTTGGCAAGGAAGGTTTCATCCTTCAGGTTGTACTGTGGGGTCCGCTTTCAGGAATCCATTCCGTATGTCACAGTTCTTCCAAGCCCCACTCCCTTACAATCTACTGTGGAAACCCAGAACTATATGAGATTAACTGATTTTTTAAATATATATGCATAAACCTGAAACTAATGTGGACCAGGAACTTTTAGACTTTTTCTGAGGTAACATGCAAATAATTAGACATAAGAGATTTCTTGTTTTCAGATTTTTGCATATTAAAATCAGCCATGTGTTAATTTACTGTTCCTTACCCAGTTAATCTCCAAGGTTAAGCATGAAATATTTGCCGACAAACTTTATGCCAAATTCTTTCATGTGCAATGTACAACTCACCACAAAATCTGCATCCCAGCACCTTCCTTGCATTATGCAACCTTGGACTTACAATGAGCATTGCCATGAGTTAATGAAGGGGCTCGACAAGGTGGATGCAGAGAGGATATTTCCACTCACAGGAGAAACTAATACTAGGGGACATAGGGGCCGATTTTCATCAAGGCCTCTGTTCACTGCTGGCAAGGAAGGTTTCATCCTTCAGGTTGTACTGTGGGGTCCGCTATCAGGAATCCATTCCGTATGTCACAGTTCTTCCAAGCCCCACTCCCTTACAATCTACTGTGGAAACCCAGAACTATATGAGATTAACTGATTTTTTAAATATATATGCATAAACCTGAAACTAATGTGGACCGCCGATGGCCGCCGAGGTGGGATATTCATCGCCGAGGTCCCTTGATTGTCGTCCAACGGAAAATAGACGACGTACGCCGCCAATCTGGGCGGCAGCGAGTGGGAGGTCTCATTCTTGGCGGCAGAGGCTCTTGCCGCCCAAGTGCCACCGAGGATGGAGTCGGGCCCATGGAGGCTTGAAGACCTGAAAAAAAAAAATGCAGCAGTAAAAAATAAAAAAAACTATCGGAAGAGCTCCAGGGAACCCCGTGCAGGTAAGTTGCTGTGGAAAATAAAAATGAAAATATTCACTTACCCTTTTCTTCAGTTCTTCCTACTCACCGTCAGGGACAGACCAGCCTCCACACAGCGGTCCACCCCCGTTCTGCCGCCGACTCCCGCACACAGGAATCTGGGAGCTCGGCGGGCGGGAGCTCACTTGCACCACTCGGCCATCCGCTGACGTCAGCAGGCGGTTCCCGGCGGCTCTCCCCTCCCGCCCACTCCAGCCCACCCCAAAAGTGGCACTGGGCGGATTAAGAACAGCAATGTAGGGGGCAGTCGGCGGCAGCGGACGGTGAGGTGATTAATTTCGGCCCCACAGTCTTAGAATAAGGAATCGCCCACTTAAAACTGAGATGAGATGAGAAATTTCTTCTCTAAAAGGGTTGCAAATCTATGGAATTCTCTGCCCCAGAGTGCTGTGGAGACTGGGTCATTGGATATATTTAAGGCAAAGGTAGACAGATTTTGAGCGATATGGGAGTAAAGGGTTATGGGGAGCGGGCAGGGAAGTGGAGCTGAGTCCATGATCAAATCAGCCATGCTCTTATTGAATGGCGGAGAAGGCTCGAGGGGCCAAATGGCCTACTCCTGTTCCTATTTCTTATGTTCTTATGATAGATCTGGTAGCCCTGTCTTTAAAAAAAATCAGAATGTGATTTGCTGGATTTAACTCATTTCATTAATGGAAATTTCACTTGCCCTGTTGATACAGCTTAGGTGAATGATTTAAGCCAAAAGAGTTCACAACATCACATACAAAGTTGAAGAATATTACAAGGGCATTGCTATAATAGTATTTTACAAAATTGAAACACAGTTAAGAGGCTCAGATCTTATCACAAGCTGTGAAAGTAAAGTTTAACGCATTTGCAACTTATCTGAATCTGGCGATAGCAATTTACAACCTTGTAGCATAGTGGTGAAGACAGTTACTATTCATAACTTGTACAGTCCTCTATTTTCTTCTGAATTATTACGACTGTTGAATTTTGTTGTGCAATCTTTTATCTTCTGCTGGCGCTGTTTCCTTGTCTCATTGGGGTTTGGATCTGCTGGTACAGATAATGTGATTTATGGTACAGTTATACTGCACCTTGCATCACTGTAATTTGATTTCTGTTTCACTGCAATGCAAGATGAGCTCTCAAGTTTTTTGCTGCAGTAACCACAATAGTGCTATGAATTGGACTTAGGCATTTAATTTGCCAATCTTTAGTACAAGTTAAACAGATGCGAACCTTTACTGGACCACGAACAAAAATACACACATGCTGTATCATCAGACAATTGGGGATCTGTCTTCCCACAAATAATGCCAATAATAGATAGCTCTGCCCCTTCTCCTACCTCCAATTTCTCTGCTCCAGTCGCACACATCGTGGCCACTCTTCAATTTCCGCCCAAAGCGGGTGCAAAGTCGCCAGAGTGGCCACGACCCGCCCAATGTTGCCGTTCGGAGGCCTGATTCATTTTCGGTTCAGGCTTTATTTGATTGTTGCCGGTAAACTACACGTGACTCTGCTGCAGCTTGTTGTTTATACTCAGTTGGCTGACATGTCAGGTCTGGGGGTGGGGTGGATGATCCAATAGGCCATCAGCAGGCAGGAGCTTTTTTTTGTGGGCCCCTGCTCCTCCTGGACCCACACAAAAAATTGTTTTACATTTCAAGGGCCATTTCCTGAGTGGCCTCCAGCAGTCCCTTTAAGGACCGTAGGTTGGGTTGTTCACTGCCTGGAACAAATGGACAGAGTGTGCATAAGCACCATTCATCTATACCTGGAAGTTGCAATTGTAGTCCTTCCACCAGTGTGGGACTCCGATTCATATTTAAGTAGCCTCCTGCCTATTTCAGGTGGGCGAGCTGCTTGTCCGTTTACAAGCCCACCCACATCAGGCAGGTCTTGGGCATCAATAGAGTGGCCAAGATATCACCCTCCCACGATTTTCAACTGGCAGGTGCCCATGTTTCAGGTGACTGACAGTTGAACATCGTTCCCCAGTGTCTCCTCAATCAGCAAGATAGTTGGAAGCCTAATTGAGTGGGAGCGAAATAACTCTTGCTGCTCCATATATGAGGACTGCCATTTATTGAAATATATATACATATCTAAATCAGGCTTTTTTTGTAATTGACCATAATTGCCTAATTCTGTTGCAGAATTCAGTTTGTCATACTTCTTTAGTTGGTTAGTCCAAGGTAATTTTGTCCATTCCATTTTGTTCATCACCATTTCTGGATTTTAGGAGATGCATAAATACAAAACGGGGATCACTTACTGCCTGCTATTTCTTTCTCTCGAGTTCACAACTTTCCCTGATGGTTTGGCTGATATAAGGAACTAATGTATGAAACTGTGAGATGCTTCTGTAGATAGAGTTTGTGAATTTGCATTCCTGATACAGATCTCCGTCAAAAATCAGGCACAGAGGTCAGCAGACCCCACAGGATTTTCTGCAATTTAATTTGATAGTTGAAAATTTGTGCAGGACCCAGTGTTCCTGAATTCCTGATATGCATTCCTGGTGGACAATGTTCTGTACCGGCAGTAAGAGATTATAAATTCAACACTTTTATGTGCATATTAAGCTAAATTGACTGATTCCAGATTCCCAATGGGGAACTATGTTTAAATGGAGTGCATGTCAGATACGGCTGCAACTCTGACCCACAGTGCTCTTAAGCGCAGTTCCTCACTGGAAGTGTTGGATTTGATTAATTTTACCCTATTTTTAAAACCATGTATACAAGTTTTTACTGAGTTGCTTATTGCGTAACAACTTTAGCCAACGACATACCGATGTTCAGAGTATAGAAAAAATAACACAGTGGCAAAACTGTTCTGTTTTAAATGGATCAGGCTTATGTTGTGTTTGCATTTACACATAGTCGACTTGTTGCCGTTTTACTTCTTTAATTGAAGGACTTTCTAATGCTATATTACCAATCTCTGCTTGCCAGTCTTAGTTGAGTGAACATTTCATTTCCCTGTGCAGTTAACGATTTCTCTTGCTCATATATTTTGTCTGTAGATGCAAAGACTTATTCTGGTTTATATAATGTAACCGGAGGAGTAATAGCATATTTGATTCCCCAAGTTACCTGTCCATGTCACGGTTATGCCTTTTACAATTTATTATTGTTAGGACTCAAAAATTGGGGAATCATTAATTGTTTAATATCTTAGATGTAAACAGTTGGTTTAAATACACGGGGCATAATTTAGGCTCCTCTTCCTTAACATTGCTGAAAGATGTATTATATTTTTCTCCCTTTCGCTAAGTGTTATTGTAGATAAAGACACTGCCTGTAGCATGTCCTTAGCATTTTCAAAAACAAACGGAAATGACATTGTATGTATTCTAAGCATGAAAATCATGAGGATTTGAATTTACAGGTTGTTAGTTCCAGAACAGCAGCTCCGGCACTGAGATTACTGACAGTGATTAATGGACATAGTGAGCAGGGGAAATGTAAACGTGTTAGTTCATAAAAGTGTACCGCAAACACAATCATCACGTAGAATTAACCGAAAGTAAAATAGTGAACTTTATCGCCCCCGATCATGGTTGTAAATCTATTTTGAAATATTTAGAGCTGTATTTAAAAGTTGCACACACATGTCAACTGAAAAGACAAAACTGAAAATAAGTAAAATGTCTCACTTTTTATCAGTTTTCTTGTCTCATTCCTCTGCCATATTTTCTACACTCCTCCTCTCTGTTATGTAATTCTTTGCTGTGGCATGCGCCAAGGTGTTGGATGTCCTCCTCAACCTCACCCAAGAGGCCTTTCTTCATGTCATTGGCAAGATAGTAAGTGCTGGTATCCTTCTTCAAATATGCAGCACTGAGGCCAATTTTGAAAAAAAAATCATTGTTGGGATGCGGGCGTCGCTATCAAGGCTGGCATTTATTGCCCATCCCTTGTTGCCCTGAGAAACTGGTGGTGAACCTTATCCTTGAACCGCTGCAGTTTGTAGAGGTTCAATACAACTGAGTGGCTTGCTAGGCCATTTCACATAATGGTTACGAATCAACCCCATTGGTGTGGGATTGGAGACACCTAGAAGCCACATCGGGTACATAAGAACACAAGAATTAGGAACAGGAGTAGACCATTTGGTCCGTCGATCCTGCTCTGCCATTCAGTGAGATCATGGCTGATCTTCTACCTGAACTCCAGTTTCCTGCACGATTCCCATAATCTGTTGATTACCTTAGTATCCCAAAATCTAGCGATCTCTGTATTGAATACACTCAAAGATTGAGTCTCCATAGCATTCTGGAGTAGAGAATTCCAAAGATTCCCCACCCTCTGCGAGAAGTTTCTCCTCATCTCAGTCCTAAATGGCTGATCCCTTACTCTGAGACTGTGACCCCTGGTTCTAGACTCTAAATTGCAAAGTGCTGCAGTACAGAGGGACCTGGGGGTCCTCGTGCATGAAACACAAATAGTTAGTATGCAGGTACAGCAAGTAATCAGGAAGGCAAATGGGATTTTGGCTTTTATTGCAAGGGGAATAGAAAATAAAAGCAGAGAAGTCCTGTTACAACTGTACAGGGTATTGTTAAGGCCACACCTGGAGCACTGCATACAGCTTTGGTCTCTTTATTTCAGGAAGGATATACGCTTTGGAGGCAGTTCAAAGAAAGTTCACTAGGTTGATTCCAGAGAAGAGGAGGTTGACTTATGAAGATAGGTTGAGTAAGTTGGGCCTATACACATTGGAGTTCAGAAGAATGAGAGGTGATCTTATTGAAACATATAAGATACTGAGGGGGCTCGACAAGGTAGATGCGGAGAGGATATTTCCACTCATAGGGGAAACTAAAACTAGGGGACATAGTCTCAGAATAAGGAGCCGCCCATTTAAAACTGAGATAAGGAGAAATTTTGTCTCTGAGGGTTGTAAATCTATGGAATTCTCTGTCCCAGAGAGCTGTGGAGGCTGGGTCATTGAATATATTTAAGGCGGAGCTAGATAGATTTTTGAGCGATAAGGGAATAAAGGTTATGGGGAGCGAGCAGGGAAGTGGAACTGAGCCCATGATCTTACTGAATAGCAGAGCAGGCTCAAGGGGCCAACTGGCCTGCACCTGCTCCTATTTCTCTGTCTTTATGTTAGACTCCTCAGCCAGAAGAAACATCCTCCCTGTGTCTACCCTGTCAAACCCTATAAGAATGTTGTATGTTTCAATGAAATCACCTCTCATTCTTCTAAACTCTAGAAAATATAGGCCTCGGACAATCCACCATCCCAGTAATCAGTTTAATGAACCTTTCTTGCACTCCCTCAATATCCTTCCTTTGGTAAAGAGACCAAAACTGTACACATTACTCCAGTTACTCAGGCTTCAGACAAGCCTGAAGGCTTTGTGCCTCAATGCGAGGAGTATTCGTAATAAGGTGGATGAATTCACTGCGCAGGCAGCTGTTAACGATTATGATATAATTTGGATTATGGAGACATGGCTCCAGGGTGACCAAGGCTGGGAACTCAACATGCAGGGATAGTCAACATTTAGGAAGGATAGACAGAAAGGAAAAGCAGGTGGGGTAGCATTGCTGGTTAGAGGAAATTAACGCAATAGTAAGGAAGGACATTCGCTTGGATGATGTGGAATCTGTATTAGTAGAGCTGCGGAATACCAAAGGGCAGAAAACGCTCGTGGGAGTTGTGTACAGACCACCAAACAGTAGTAGTGAGGTTGGGGATGGCATCAAACAAGAAATTAGGCATGCGTGCAATAAAGGTACAGCAGTTATCATGGGCGACTTTAATCTACATATTGGGTTAACCAAGTTGGTAGCAATGTGGTGGAGGAAGATTTCCTAGGGTGTATTAGGGATGGCTTTCTAGACCAATATGTCGAGGAACCAACTAGAGAGCTGGCCATCCTAGATTGGGTGTTGTGTAATGAGAGAGGACTAATTAGCAATCTTGTTGTGCGAGGCCCCCTTGGGGAAGAATGACCGGAATATGGTAGAATTTTTTATTAAGATGGAGAGTGACACAGTTAATTCAGAGACTAGGGTCCTGAACTTAAGGAAAGGTAACTTCGATGGTATGTGACGTAAATTGGCCAGGATAGACTGGCAAATGATACTTAAAGGGTTGACGGTGGTTCGGCAATGGCAGACATTTATAGATTACATGGATGAACTTCAACAATTGTACAGCTCTGTCTGGAGTAAAAATAAAAAGGGAAGGTGACTCAACCGTGGCTAACAAGGGAAATTAGGGATAGTGTTAAATCCAAGAAAGAGGCATATAAATTAGCGAGAAAAAGCAGCAAACCTGAGGACTGGGAGAAATTTAGAATTCAGCAGAGGAGGACAAAAGGTCTAATTAGGAGGGGGAAAATAAAGTTTGAGAGAAAGCTTGCAGGTAACATAAAAACTGACTGCAATAGCTGCTATAGATACGTGAAGAGAAAAAGATTAGTGAAAACAAACGTAGGTCCTTTGCAGACAGAATCAGGTGAATTTATAATGGGGAACAAAGAAATGGCAGACCAATTGAACAAATACTTTGGATCTGTCTTCACTAAGGAAGACACAAATAACCTTTCGGAAATACTAGGGGTTCGAGGGAAAAGAAGGAACTGAAGGAAATCCTTATTAGTCAGGAAATTGTGTTCGGGAAATTGATGGGATTGAAGGCCGATAAATGCTCAGAGCCTAATAGGCTGCATCCTGGAGTACTTAAGGAAGTGACCCTAGAAATAGTGGATGCATTAGTGATCATTTTCCAACAGTCAATCGACTCTGGATCAGTTCCTATTGACTGGAGGGTAGCTAATGTAACACCACTTTTTAAAAAAGGAGGGAGAGAGAAAACAGGGAATTATAGACCGGTTAGCCTGACATCGGTGATGGGGAAAATGTTGGAATCAATTATTAAAGATGAAATAGCGGCACATTTGGAAAGCGGTGACAGGATCGATCCAAGTCAGCATGGATTTATGAAAGGGAAATCATGCTTGACAAATCTTCTCGAATTTTTTGAGGATGTAACTAGTAGAGTGGACAAGGGAGAACCAGTGGATATGGTGTATTTGGACTTTCAAAAGGCTTTTGACAAGGTCCCACACAAGAGATTAGTGTGCAAAATTAAAGCACATGGTATTGGGGGTAATGTATTGACGTGGATAGGGAACTGGTTGGCAGACAGGAAGTAGAGAGTCGGAATAAACGGGTCCTTTTTAGAATGGCAGGCAGTGACTAGTGGGGTGCCGCAGGTTTCAGTGCTGGGACCCCAGCTATTTACAATATATTACAATGATTTAGATGAAGGAATTGAATGTAATATCTCCAAGTTTGCAAATGACACTAAGCTGGATGGCGGTGTGAGCTGTGAGGAGGATGCTAAGAGACTGCAGGTTGACTTGGACAGGTTAGGTGAGTGGGCAAATGCATGGCAGATGCAGTATAAGGTGGATAAATGTGAGGTTATCCACTTTGGTGGCAAAAACAGGAAAACAGAATACTATTTGAATTGTGACAGATTAGGAAAAGGGGAGGTGCAACGAAACCTTGGTGTCATGGTACATTAGTCATTGAAGTTTGGCATGCAGGTACAACAGGTGATGAAGAAAGCAAATGCTATGTTGGCCTTCATAGCTAAAGGATTTGAGTATAGGAGCAGGGAGGTCTTACTGCAGGTGTACAGAGCCTTGGTGAGGCCACACCTGGAATATTGTAATCAGTTTTATTCCCCTAACCTGAGGAAGGACATTCTTGCTATTGAGGGAGTACAGTGAAGGTTCACCAGACTGATTCCTGGAATGGCAGGACTGACATATGGGGAGAGATTGGATCAACTTGGCTTGTCTCCATTGGAGTTTAGAAGAATGAGAGGGGATCTCATAGAAACATATAAAATTCTGATGGGATTGGACAGGTTAGAGGCAGGAAAAATGTTCCCGTTGCTGGGGAAGTGCAGAATCAGGGGTCACAGTCTAAGGATAAGTGGTAAGCCATTTTGGACCGAGATGAGGAGAAACTTCTTCACTCAGAGAGTAGTTAACCTGTGGAATTCTCTACCGCAGAGAGTTGTTGAGGCCAGTTCGTTAGATATATTCAAAAGGGAGTGAGATATGGCCCTTACAACCAAAGGGATCAAGAGATATGGAGAGAAAGCAGGAAAGGGGTACTGAGGTTGAATGATCAGCCATGATCTTATTGAATGACGGTACAGGCTCAAAGGGTCGAATGGCCTACTCCTGTTTCTATGTTTACAGTCTCACCAGGCCCCTATATAATTGCAGTATGATGTCTTTACTCTTATACTCAAATCCTCTGGTAATAAAGACCAACCTACCATTTGCTTTCTTAATTGTTTATTGTATCTGCATGTTAACTTTCAGTGATTCATGTACAAGTCCCTCTGAACACCAACCTTTCCCAATCTCTCAACATTTAAAAAATACTCTGCTTTTCTATTTTTCCTACCAAAGTGGACAACTTCACATTTCTCCACAGTATATACCATTTGCCATGTTCTTGCCCACTCACTTAGCCTGTCTATATCCCCTTGAAGTCTCATTGCATTTTCCTCACAACTTACATTCCCACCTAGCTTTGTATCGTCAGCAAACTTAGATATATTACATTTGGTCTCCTCATCTAAAACATTGATATAGATTGTGAATAGCTGGGGCCCAAGCACCGATCCTTGCGGTACCCCACTAGTTACAGCATGCCATCCCAAAAATGACTTGTTTATTCCTACTGTCTGTTTGTCCGTTAACCAAACCTCAATCCATGCTAGTATATTACCCCCAATCCCATGAGCCCTAATTTTGTCTAATAACCTCTTGTGTGGCATCTTATCGAATGTCTTCTGAAAATCCAAATACACCACATCCACTGGTTCCCTCTTTATCTATTCTGCTACTTACCTCAAAAAACTCTAACAGATTTGTCAAACATGATTTCCCTTTCATAAATCCATGTTGACTCTGCTCAATCCTATTATTATTTTCTAAGTGTCCTGTTACCACGTCCTTAATAATAGATTCTAGCATTTTCCCTACTACTGATGTCAGGCTAACTGGTTTGTAGTTCCCCGTTTTCTCTCTCCCTCCTTTTTTAAATAGTGGGGTTACATTAGCTACCTTCCAGTCCATGGGAACCGTTCTGGAATCTATGGAATTTTGGAAGATGACAACCAATGCATCCACTATCTCTATAGCCACCTCTTTCAAAACCCTAAGATAAGGGACAGCAGTTTTCCTTCCATATTAGTGAACCAGTTGGGTTTTTATGACAGTCTGACAGCTTCATGGCCACTTTTAAAGATTGTTTTTAAAACTAAATTCAAATTCTCAAACTGCGATGGTGGGATTTGAATTTGCATTGTTTGGATTGCTAATCCACTTCTACAACTACGACACCACCTTACCCTTACTTACAGTCTGCTTGTCTGAGAGCAGTGAACTCAGCACAGACAGCGAGTCACGCCTCGGATTTTCCTGGTCAATATGGTTGGATTACTCACTCTCTTAACCATCTGAAGCATTAAGAGAGCCAGCCATGTCAGGTGTCAGTTGTCGTTCATTTTTTAGCCGCTTGCCTCTGAGTCAGAAGATTATGGGTTCAAGGTATACTCCAGGGACCTGAACACAAAATCTAGGTTGGCATTCCAGTGCAGTGCTGAGGGAGTGCTGCACTGTAGGAGGTTCCACCTTTTGGATGAGATGTTAAATCGAGGTTCCATCTGCCCTCTCAGATGGATGTGAAAGATTCCATGACACAGTTCTCCCTGGTCTCTTGGCCAATATTTATCCCTCAACCAATATCACTTAAACATGTTATCTAGTGATTATCACATTGCTGTTCACGGCCGTATTTCCTACATTACAACAGTAATTACACTTCAGAAGTACTTCATTGGCTGTAAAGCACTTTGCAACATCCTGAGACTGTAAAAGGCATTCTATAAATGCAAGTCTTTCTTAAAAAAAAACTTGTTTCTAATAATTTTCTCACTAGGTATTTATTTCCTGATTTTCACATTTGATTTCAGAACTGTTTTATAATTCCATATAAAACTATTACATTCTTCTGTTAGATATAACAACAGCAACTTGCATATATGTAATGCTCTTCATATAAAAGAAAATCTGTGGGTCCAAAATTGCCCCTTCCCTTAAGCCCTGTTACCGCCAGAAATCGGCGGCCACGCTGCGGAGTGGAATGGCCGCCGATTTCTCATGTAATGGCCGCCATTTAAAAAATTCCACTCCTGCGGTATACCGGCGGTGACCCGCTGCCTCCTCCCCCCCACTGATCCGCTGCTGCCAATCCGTCCTAAGTGCATCATAAGAACACCGCCGATGGTCCCTGCCTGATGGTGAAATTCCGCCGAAAAAATATTGCTCCCGCCGAGCGGTGTCAAAAGATGCTTTTTTCTGCCTTGCAATGAGGTTCTAGTCCGTCTAAAATGATGGTGTGACTCCCACCAAAGGAGATGGCGCACTGCGACTGCCGCCATGTTTTTTTCCCCCGGCCGACTGCCGTGTTGGGCCGACAATTATACCCCCGGGTTCCCATGACACTTCACAGTGGTGGCCACTACACCCGCCCCCAACCTCTGCCCCTCTAGTCTCCTAACTTCTGCTTACCACCCCACTGTGACTGACTTCCGGTCTGCCGGGGGTAAAAAAGCCAAAGAGCGGAATTTCGCATCCACCGTGCCAGTGAAATCACCAGAACCAGAGTTCGCCCCGTTTCCAGCGGTGGGCAATTTCGGCCCCTGTGTATTTTATGAGGTGAGAACTAAAGAAAAGCTGACAACCTTTAAGAAGCCCAGGGAGAGGAGGAAGAAGACACAATCATGGTTATAGAGATAATGTTGTGGCAAGCTTTTAAAGGCCGAGAAAGGAAGCAAAAAGTGTCCTTTGGAGAGAGTTTCAAAGAAAGAGATAAAATCTCATGTTTATATAAGTGCTTTGTCGTGTTTCTCAAAATGTAGTCATATCTCAACAATGTTTCAGTGCAGTTGACATGTAAGGGGTAATTCTGCACTCTAATTGGTAACCCAATTCAGAGAAATAGGACTACAGTGTTTTAGCCCCATCTCTGATTGGTGCTACATATGAATGCAATGTCCCCATTGGGAGTGCAACAATGTGGAATTAATCCTACAATGAATTAGTTTGAAGTACAGTGACTGTTGTATCGGAAGACATGACAGCTAATTTGCACACAGTAAAATCTCAGAAATAGCATGAGTTGAAGACCAGTTAGACTATTTTTGGCGCAGTTAAGAAGGTTGAGCAAGGAAAAAAAAGGCTTGCATTTATATAGCGCCTTTCATTACTTCAGGAAATTCCAAAGCGCTTAACAGCCAATTAAGTACTTTTAAAGTAAAGTCACTATTATAACGTAGGGAAACGCGGCAGCCAATTTGCACACAGTAAGGTCATACACACAGCAAAGAAATAAATGACCAGATCATCTGTTTTTAGATGTTGTTTGAGGGATAAATGTTAGCCAGTACACCAAGAGAACTCTCTTTGTCTTCTTCGAAATAGTGCCATGGGATCTTTTATGTCCACCTCAGAGGGCAGAATGTGCCTTGGTTTAACATCTAACTTGAATGACAGCACCCCTGACAGTGCAGCACATCAGTTCTACATATTTCTTACGTTCTTTTGTCCTTGTGGATGCGACCGAATTTCATGTTTTTTGAATATTAAGGGAATTTTGGGATATTAAGGGAATCAAGGGATATGGGGATAGTGCAGGAGAGTGGAATTGAGATAGAAGATCTGCCATGATCTTATTGAATGGCTGAACAGGCTCGAGGGGCCGGATGGCCTACTCCTGCTCTTATACACGAGACTCCCAAAGCCAGCGCTCTACTCGGAACTCGTCCACGGCAAACAAGCCAAAGGTGGACAGAGGAAACGTTACAAGGACACCCTCAAAGCCTCCCTGATAAAGTGCGGCATCCCCACTGACACCTGGGAGTCCTTGACCATAGACCGCCCTAAGTGGAGGAAGTGCATTCGGGAGGGTGCTGAGCTCCTCGAGTATCGTCGCCGAGAGCATGCAGAAATCAAGCGCAGGCAGCGGAAGGAGCGTGCGGCAAATCAGTCCCACCCTCCCTTACCCTCAACGACTATCTGTCCCACCTGTGACAGAAACTGTGGTTCTCGTATTGGACTGCACAGCCATCTAAGAACTCATGCTAAGAGTGGAAGCAAGTCTTCCTCGATCCCGAGGGACTGCCTATGATGATGATGATCTTATATTGGCCTAGAAATTGCGGTCGGATGCTTCCCGTGGGTGGATGCCTCCGACCTGAAAAGTTTCGATGAATTTACCTGGTGGTCCAGGAGGTTCGGAGACTTGTGGCCCTGAGCATCTACGCGAAGGCCTGCATCGAGGCTCATGTATTCCAGGGACATAGGCGCTTCACACGCATCACTGGGATCATGTGGGCTGGCCTAACCAATCAAAGTAGGGATATTCCCGTTCATAATTGTGGTGAGTTCCGTATGTACAGAATCACCATAAGTATGAATGGGAATACTCCAGGCGGGTAAGTGGAGCTGAGTCCACGGCCAGATCAGCCATGATCTTGTTGAATGGCGGAGCAGGCTCGAAGGGCTAGATGACCTACTCCTGTTCCCAATTCTTATGTTCTTATGTAAAAACACATGAAATAAATATTTTTTTAAATCACGTGGTGGAAATTCGGTCGCGCCTCTGTGGGGCGTTAATTCAGGCGGAGCGGTAAATTTTGCGCTGGTAAATGGTTTGTGTCTGCCGCCGCAAAATTCATCAGCTAGGCCCTAAGTTTGGAAAAGAGCACTAAGGGAGGGGTAGCATACCTCTTTTAGAGCGCTAAGCTGGCTGAGCAAGTGAAAATCCCGAGCTAAACAGCCGGCCTCGGAGTGACCTCGGGGGAAAAAAATAAATCTGAAAAAAAAAACCACCAACAACGTTCCCAACAAATAACTCACACCACCACAACATAAACTGCAAAAGATAAAACAATCACATTTACCTGAGGTCGACACTACTTACCTCACTGCAGCCACTACTGCTCGGACTGCCAGCTTCCACAGGCGTTCCCACGAGGGCGCTCTACGGAGAGCTACAGGTCAGGCGCAATCCAAGTATTGAGCCGGTGTCGCAATCAGGGCGTTGCACACCGGCTCGCCATTCTGGGCGGTAATGCTCCGCGTCCCCTCGAAATCGGCACCGAATGACCTGGCGGAGCGCTGGAAACTGGCTACCTGCCCGAAGTGCTTATTGTCGCCCCTCCAGGTCGCTGAAGACCGAAAATCCAGCCCATTATGCTTAAAATTAATCAAAATTGAATTTAATTAATTATTTGAAACAAAAATCTAATTGTTTTGAAAAACAAATTGACATATTTTGAAGGGTCTAAAAATAAACTCAGCTTATTTATGGGGCCGAAATTGCCCTTAGCGGGAAATTGGGGAAGGCACTTTGATTTATCGGGAAACGTATCACCCGGCGGGTGTCAGAGGGAAGAGCCGGAAAATTCGGCTCTTTAACACTGACATTGCCTCCCAACACTTTGGGGTGCTGGTTGAGGTGGTATTGGTGCGGGAGTGGGGTGGGGCACCGACTGACGGTGGCCCCTGCAGGGAGGAAAAGGTATCGGCCGGCCAGGCGAGGCAGAAACACGGGGCATGGCAGAAACCTGTTCCCGGCGCGTGGGGCAATTGAGGATGGATTGGCCCAGCCACGTGCCCCCGGTTGGAAAGGCCTTAACGCCCCATTTCTGCCTCTTAGATGCGGTAACGGGCTTTAAAAAAGGGGCAATTTCCTCCCCTAAATGTTCAAAATATTTAAAAAAATATATTTTTCTGTCTTTTTAAAAGTCTTACGCTGATAAAAGCCCAACTCTCCGCATGCAGAGGCCCTTTACTTCCGGATGCGTGTAATCTGTCGAGGATTCTTGACAGATTGCAGGTTCTGGGTTTAGGCATATGCACTTCGCATGCCTAAACCAGAAATTTGCATGGCCCCTATGGGCGCGTGTGCACCTCGTACATGCCCATAGGGGTCGCGACTTCAGGGCCTATGTGCTCAAATCTCTGGAGTATGGTGTGGGATGGGGGGGATTCTCCTATGAGGAGCGATTGAGTAGACTAAGCCTATATTCTCGAGAGTTTAGAAAAACGAGGGGCCATTCAAATCTTTTCAAGGCTTGACAGGGTAGATGCAGAGAGGATGTTTCCTCTGGCTGAGGCATCGAGAACCAGAGGTCACAGGCTCAGAACAAGGGGTCGGCCATTTAGGACTGAGATGAGGAGAAACTTCTTCACAGAGGGTGGTGAATCTTTGGAATTCTCTACCCCAGAGGGCTGTGGAGGCACAATCTTTGAGTATATTCAAGACAGATCGATAGATTTTTTGGATATTAAGGGAATCAAGGGATTTGGGGATAGTGTAGGAAAGTGGAGTTGAGGTAGAAGATCAGCCATGATCTCATTGAATGGCGGAGCAGGCTTGAGGGGCCGAATGGCCGACTCCTGCTCCTATTTCTTATGTTCTTATGAACTCATGACCTTCTGGCTCTGCGCCAAGAGTGCTACCACTAACCTGCGCCCGA
Source organism: Pristiophorus japonicus (assembly GCF_044704955.1). NCBI lineage: Eukaryota > Metazoa > Chordata > Chondrichthyes > Pristiophoridae > Pristiophorus > Pristiophorus japonicus. The sequence goes on from NC_091979.1 coordinate 310,672,939, forward strand.
AAATAGCATGCATTTACTGAACAGGAATGCAATCACAACGTGGGTTTAAGGTTGCTCTAATAATAGAAAACGTATGGGAACATTTTAAAGGAAGTTTTGGATCGGTATTTATGATAGAAATCTGAGTTAAAATTATGTTTGTTTGACATTTCTGTACTGTGAAGATTTGGTTTGAAGTGCTAATTACTGGTAGGTCAGAAGATTTTTTGTGCAATAGGTTATTAAAATAGGGAATACATTACCACAAGTCTAGTGTAACCAACTGATTCATAACATTAACAGAGGGATTGGAAAAACATGAAGAAAAGTATGAAATGCTGTGGGAAAAGGATAATGAAATGGACTCGGTGTTCAGCCCCAGTTTGGAGGACCAGCATAGGTGCAATGGAGCGAAGAAAGCTGTAACTTCGATGATTATGAGAAGTATCATATGCTGGAAATGTCAAGTAGTCTCTTGGTATTGTACTTTGATCAAATTTAATTATTTTTTATAAATCTCATCCAGATATATAGGTCTAGGATTTGCATCGTTGGGTTTGACAGGGAGAATGTGCGTGCACTTTAATAAGCCTGTTGCCACTGGACGATGAGTGGCTGGCATTGTTAATGAGCTATCCTGAAGCAGAATGGGGTAGCCAGTAACTGGTATATTGCAACACTGTTGAGACAATAGTAAGTCATTCAATACATTCCATGGTGGTTCACAATATACAAACATACAAAATCGACAGGCAGGAAAAGACCAACTTGTCCATCAAGCCTACTCCAGACCAATGTTCCTTATAATATATTTTTTGGGCGCGTGGCCCCTTCAAGTGGCTCCGGGCCATTCAAATTTCCGTGCATAGACGGTCCTTCCCATTGTGAAGCTGGCAGGCAGGCCGCGCGGGACCTCCAGAATGCTGAGTGGCCACGCAGCTTAACGGGAACATTGTTGCACATCATGATGGCAGGAGAATCATGAATAAAGACTTACCTACCCTCTCCAACAATAGCCATGCAACTTCCTGGGATAGGCAAAAAAACAGAGAAAAAAACCCATGGCAAATAACACTCTGAAAAAATCCTTTCCATGAATTCCTCATGCTAGAATGGCTTTCATTCAGTGCACCCCAGCAGGGGGCTTAGCTGAGCAGGCACTGCAGGAGCCTTGACATTCCACATTGGGTGTGTGTTGCATTTCACTCAACTTTGATTGGCACCTCAGCGAGCCAGTCCTTCGTGCACGCAGCTGATGGAGAGTTCTGAAAGCAGTATTTCTTTTCTCCCTCTGCTCCTGGAGGAACAGTCAGTGTGAGTCAATCAGAAACAGATAGGCTCAAGAATGGCGGAGTGAACCCATGCTGGTGGCAAAAACAGGAAGGCAGAATATTATCTGAATGGTGACAGATTAGGAAAAGGGGAGGTGCAACGAGACCTGGGTGTCATGGTACATCAGTCAGTGAAGGTTGGCATGCAGGTACAGCAGGCGGTGAAGAAGGCAAATGGCATGTTGGCCTTCATGGCGAGGGGATTTGAGTATAGGAGCAGGGAGGTCTTACTGCAGTTGTACAGGGCCTAGGTGAGGCCACACCTTGCATATTGTGTACAGTTTTGGTCTCCTAATCTGAGGAAGGACATTCTTGCTATTGAGGGAGTGCAGCGAAGGTTCACCAGACTGATTCCCGGGATGGCAGGACTGACATATGAAGAAAGACTGGATTGACTAGGCTTATATTCACTGGAATTTAGAAGAATGAGAGGGGATCTCATAGAAACATATAAAATTCTGACGGGATTGGACAGGTTAGATGCAGGAAGAATATTTCCGATGTTGGGAAAGTCCAGAACCAGGAGGTCATAGTCTAAGGATAAGGGGTAAGCTATTAGGACCAAGATGAGGAGAAACTTCTTCACTCAGAGAATTGTGAACCTGTGGAATTCTCTACCACAGAAAGTTGTTGAGTCCAGTTCATTGGATTTATTCAAAAGGGAGTTAGATGTGACCCATATGGCTAAAGGGATCAAGGGGTATGGAGAGAAAGTAGGAATGGGGTACTGAAGTTGCATGATCAGCCATGATCATATTGAATGGTGGTGCAGGCTCGAAGGGCCGAATGGCCTACTCCTGCACCTACTTTCGATGTTTCTTTATTTCTATGCTGCTTGCAAACAAAAGTTGGTACCAATTGGTTATGGACAGTTAATTTGTCATCAGTTTTCCACTCAGAATGCTGGGAGAGATACATGATTTGTCATTTTATATTATGAAGAATAATAGGATAAAGATGTATCTCACTAAGGGCCCAAATTTCCCCAACCCCTTTTTCCGGTGCACTCACCCGAGATTCACCGACTTTATGCGCTCAAAACAGCGCCAAAAAACGTACTCACGATTCTGGCCGCTCTGCTGTGTGTCCCGGGTCCTGGCGCGACGTTTCTCGTAGAGTGGGGGTTGGAGCTACAGCACTGCGCCGAAAACAGTGTCGGCGTCTGCGCGCATGCGCAGTTGAGTCTGCGCGCATGCGCAGTATCTCCTCGCCCTCCCAGCGTGTCCTGCAGGCTGTGAGCCGGACCCGATGCTCGCCGCCCCTATCCCTGACCGAAGGGACGACCCGATAATCTTTAGTACTGATACTGCTGCTGAGGTGCTTCCGCTAAAGTGACTTCAGTCTCTTTTAATGAAGTGGGAATTTGTGCCTGAAACTTGAACAAGGCTGTAACAGAATATCAACACCTCAAGGCTTTGTTCGTTCTGCTTGGCTTGGAATTTGAAAAATTGTATGCACCAGAGAAAACCAATGGAACTTTCGGAAATCGTTTCAGAGCCTCACTAGAAAGTTCAGCCAAGTCGATACCAAAGCTAACGATCAGTGAAAAATAGAAAGTAGGTGCAGGAGTAGGTCATTCGGCATTTCAAGCCTGCACCACCATTCAATATGATCATAAATGATCATGCAACTTCAGTACCCCATTCCTGCTTTCTCTCCATACCCCTTGATACCTTTAGCCATAAGGGTCACATCTAACTCCCTATTGAATATATCCAACGAACTAGCCTCAACAACTTTATGTGGTAGAGAATTACACAGGTTCACAATTCTCTGAGTGAAGAAGTTTCTCCTCATCTCGGTCCTAAATGGCTTACCCCTTATCCATAGACTGTGAACCCTGGTTCTGGACTTTCCCAACATCTGGAACATTCTTCCTGCATCTAACCTGTCCAATTCTGACAGAATTTTATATGTTTCTATGAGATCCCCTCTCATTCTTCTAAATTCCAGTGAATATAAGCCTCATCAATCTAGTCTTTCTTCATATGTCAGTCCTGCTATCCCGGGAATCAGTCTGATGAACCTTCGCTGCACTCCCTCAATAGCAAGAATGTCCTTCCTCAGATTAGGAGACCAAAACTGCACACAATATTCAAGGTGTAGTCTCACAAAGGCCCTGTACAACTGCAGAAAGACCTCCCTGCTCCTATATTCAAATCCCCTCGCTATGAAGGCCAGCATGCCATTTGCTTTCTTTACTGCCTGCTGTACCTGCATGCCTACCTTCAATGACTGATGCACCATGACACCCAAGTCTCGTTGCACCTCCCTTTTTCCTAATCTGTCACCATTCAGATAATAATCTGCCTTCCTGTTTTTGCTACCAAAGTGGATAACCTCACACTTGACCACATTATACTGCATCTGCCATGCATTTGCCCATTCACCTAACCTGTCCAAATCCCCCTGTAGCTTCTTAGCATCCTCCTCGCAGCTCGCACTGCCACCCAGCTTAGTGTCATCTGCAAACTTGGAGATATTACATTCAATTCCTTCATCTAAATCATTAATGTATATTGTAAATAGCTGGGGTCCCAGCACTGAACCCTGCGGCACCCCACTAGTCATTGCCTGCCATTCTGAAAAGCATCCGTTTATTCCCACACTTTGCTTCCTGTCTGCCAACCGGTTATCTATCCACGACAATACATTGCCCCCAATCCCATTTGCCTTAATTTTGCACGCTAATCTCTTGTGTAGGACCTTGTCAAAAGCCTTTTGAAAGTCCAAATACACCACATCCACTGGTTCTCCCTTATCCACTCTACTAGTGAAAGCATCCCCGGCAGTGTGTTGTCTCAAGGTCAAAGGAGATCACAGACTTTATTCCAAAAGATAGACACCCACCACCTGTGACAGATGTCCAGGGATTTAGAGGACTGGTGCTCTTCCTGGTACTAAGTTACAACTAATTCTTCCTTCGGAGAGAAGTCCAGTCCCTCGGAGAGAAGTCCAGTCCCTCAGGAGGTCGAGTTAGGCAGGTAGGACAAGTTTTATTTATTTATTTCTTATTTATTATTGATGCTTTTTATGCTTCTTTAATGTTGTTGTGAAGGTGTTCCGTGCTTTGCAAGGTCCTCTGCTTCCCTTTCCCCCCACCTCCCCCAACCCCCCATCTCTGGCTACCTGCGCTGATTTCTTAACTGTCCACAAGGGTTTTCTGTGCGGCTACAATTGACTACATACGCTGGCCTAAGTTAGTTTGGAGCAACTATTAGATGTCCAAACTGGCTTAAATGGCCAAAGCAGGCTTTTGAACAAAACAAAACTAAACTAAAACAATCCTAACTAATTCACTTACACTGGCGCAAATTAAATGTGCAGAGTGGGGATTTTTAAGAGACTCCAGAAAAATCAAGTTGCTCTGTAATGTCTGTAGCGCCACACTGTAGACGCCTGTGTTACTGCAGCTAGTGTTGTTAATAAAGAGCAGGTCAACTGACGAGCAGGTCAACTGACCAGCAGGTCAGGGGTCACCGGAACCTGCAGCCATTTTACAGGCTGTGTGATGTGCGTGCTCTCTAAGATTTGACATTTGGCGATGAGAATAGGATGCAATCAGATAATACAAAGCTGATATTTTTGTTGGTGAAGGATTCAGCCAGCCAACAGAGACTTTGTCAGCTTCTCTGTTTCTGGAATCAGCTAAAAATCCAAGTTAAATTACGAGCACACTTGGTTAAACTGCCAGACTCAAAATGCCTGCACCCTATGGGAGTTATAGGGCATGTGGGGGAATTTCAACGTGACCGTGAAAGTTTCAAAGCATAAGTGGATCAGATAGAAATGTTTTTCACTGCAAATGATATCATCAAAATTCCTGGTAATTAATAACTAGGTGGTGTTGGAATGAAAAAGAGCTATATTCTTAACTGAGGCCGGGCCCGAGTTATATGAAACGCTGATAAGTTTGTTTGTGCCTGACAAGCCAAAGGATACAATGTTGAAACAGATTCTAACTAAGCTAGAACAACATTACAGCCCCGTTCCGTTAGAAATTGCTGAAAGTTATCGTTTCGGAATATGAAATGGGAAGAGCAAAAAAAAATCAATGAGTAAATTGCAGCATTAAAAAAGCTATCTATTCACGGTAATTTCGGAGACTTTCAGAACCGAGCATTGAGAGACCGCTTTGTTTGTAGGATGAAAAATGATACGATCAGAAGAAAATTATTGACAAAGCCTGACTTGGCTTTTGATTTAGCTTGTCAGACAGCTAGGTCGATGAGCATGGCTGACCAATATTCCCAAGAATTTCATACTAATTTCAGTCATCAGACAACTGAGGTGAATCGCCTGCAGGTTCAAAGTAAAAGGCAGTGGGGCCCTAAAGTCTCAAACTCGAAATGGAAACAGAGCATTGAAGTCCTGTGCTCAAAGTTGTCCATCTGTGAATGCAGAGTATTTCGTCTGCAGGAAAACTGTGCATCTTGCGAAGGCATGTCGACTGAAGGGTAACCAACTTTCAAAGCTATGAGTAGAAATCTCCAGAGACTACATAGCATGGAAGAACAACAGGATGAGGAGATGTTAGAGTTAAACGTCATCAGGAGCACGAAGTTAACGGACGGCGATTCGAAAAGTATCATAATCCACATAGATGTTGCAGGATTCAAGCTACCCATGGAAATCGACACTGGTGCATCCGTGAGTGTAGTACCAGAGTCACTATACCGCGACAAATCGTGAGATTTTCCATTGGTGAAAGCCAAGATAGAGCTGCGAGGCTACGCAGGAGAGAACATTCCGGCGGTAGGTCGTATCAACGTACCGGTGAAATACAGGGATCAAGTTCAGAGCTTCCCTCGAATAATAATGGCAGGAGACAAGCCTGCCTCACTAGGAAGAAATTGGTTGGCATCACTGAAGCTGGATTGGAGTGAGACTTTTCGTGTTGAAATGAGATTTGCGTCAAAGGATGATGTCGTCAAGAATTATCCGAAGGTGTTCTGCGAAACGGGCAGTCCGATCCAAGGTGAGTGTCAGGGTACAGAAGGATGCAATGTCGGTTTACTGCAAGCCACGTTCCATACCATATGCACTCAAGGAGAAAGTTGAGCAAAAATCAAAAGACTCGAGACTGAGAGCATTATTTCTAAGATAGATCGATGTAATTGGGCTACACCCATTGTTGTTGTACCTAAGTCTGATGGTAAGGTAAGATTGTATGGTGATTATAAAGTAACCGTAAACCAGGTTCAAGAGGGTAATGTCCCCAATACATTGCCAAATATAGATGATTTGTTCACAACACTGAGAGGCGGTCAGATTTTCTCAAATTTGGATCTGACGAATGCCGACTTACAGCTTGAACTAGATGAGGAATCCAAGTCATGCTTGACGATAAATACTCATCTAGGCCTATATCAATTTAATAGCCTACCACTTGGAGTGTCTTCTGCCCCTGCCATATTCCAAGGGGTAATGAACCAGATTTTGTAAGATATTGAAGGGGTAATATGTTATTTAGATGACATATTAATTTCAGCACCAAATAGGCAAATTCATAATAACATATTGAATGAAGTCCTCAAACGGCTAGAGAAGCACAGAGTACGAGTGGCTGCTCGCATGTGTGAGTTATTTCAAAACTCAGTGGAGTACTTCGGGTACAGAGTAGACATAGATGGTTTACATCCAAACAAGGAAAAACTGGATGCGATCAGAAATGCACCCACTCCCAAGAATGTCACTGAACTTCAATCATTTATTGATCTTTTGAACTATTATGGGAAGTTCCTATCAAATTTGACTACAGCATTACATCCACTGAATTACCTATTGAAAAAACAGGTCCATTGGAAGTGGTCAAAAGAAGTGTAAAAGCAATATAGTAGAAAGCACCATGTTTGTTCACTATGACGGATCTCAGGAGATCAAGTTAGCATGTGATGCTTCTCCATATGGAGTTGGGGCAGTAATCTCTCATGTATTATGTAGTGGGGAGGAGAGACCAATTGCTTTTGCTTAACGCACTCTCAGTGCCAGTGGGCGTAATTATACACAAATTGAAAGGGAAGCTTTGACATTGATTTTTGGGGCGACTTTAATCTACATATAGATTGGGCTAACCAAACTGGTAGCAATACGGAGGAGGAGGTTTTCTTGGAGTGTATTAGGGATGGTATTCTAGACCAATATGTCGAGGAACCAACTGGAGAGCAGGCCATCTAGACTGGGTCTCGTGTAACGAAAGAGGATTAATTAGCAATCTGGTCATAAGTGGCCCCTTGGGGAAGAGTGACCATAATATGGTAGAATTCTTCATTAAGATGGAGAGTGACACAGTTATTGCAGAGATTAGGGTCCTGAAATTAAAGAAAGGAAACTTCGATGGTATGAGACGTGATTTGACTAGGATAGACTGGCGAATGATACTTAAAGGGTTGACGGTAGATAGACAATGGCAAACATTTAAAGATCACATGGATGAACTTCAACAATTGTACATCCCTGTCTGGAGTAAAAATAAAATGGGGAAGGTGGCTCAACCGTGGCTAACAAGATAAATTTAGGATAGTTTTAAATCCAAGGAAGAGGCATATAAATTGGCCAGAAAAAGCAGCAAACCTGAGGACTGGGAGAAATTTTGAATTCAACAGAGGAGGATTAAGGGTTTAATTAGGAGGGGGGAAATAGAGTATGAGAGGAAGCTTGCTGGGAACATAAAAACTGACTGCAAAAGCTTCTATAGATATGTGAAGAGAAAAAGATTAGTGAAGACAAAAGTAGGTCACTTGCAGTTAGAATCAGGTGAATTTATAATGGGGAACAAAAAAATGGCAGACCAATTGAACAAATATTTTGGTTCTGTCTTCACGAAGGAAGACACATATAACCTTCCGGAAATACTTGGGGATTGAGAGTCTAACGAGAAGGAGGAACTGAAGGAAATCCTTATTAGTCAGGAAATTGTGTTAGGGAAATTGATGGGATTGAAGGCCGATAAATCCCCAGGGCCTGATAATCTGCATCCTAGAAATAGTGGATGCATTGGTGATCATCTTCCAACAGTCTATCGACTCTGGATCAGTTCCTATGGACTGGAGGGTAGCTAATGTAACACCACTTTTTATAAAAGGAGGGAGAGAGAAAACGGGGAATTATAGACCGGTTAGCCTGACATCAGTGGTGGGGAAAATGTTGGAATCAATTATTAAAGATGAAATAGCAGCACATTTGGAAAGCAGTGACAGGATCGGTCTAAGTCAGCATGGAGTTATGAAAGGGAAATCATGCTTGACAAATCTTCAAGGTAACAGACGAAGATATTCATCCATTCTTCATTCAATTATCAGTCAATAAAGATTGTATCATGTGGGGTGCAAGATTGGTTATACCAAATAAATTTAGGTCCAAATTTTTAGGAGACCTCCATGACCAGCACCTGGGAATGTGCTTGACCAAGAGTTTTGCACGCAGTTACTTATGGTGGCCAGATCTTGATAAAAGATATAGAGCACATCGTCAGTCAGTGTACGACATGTCAATCGGTAAGCAAGCAACCAGCATCAGTACCATTATAACCATGGAAATGGTGCCTCAGTGTGTGGCAAAGGCTACATATTGATTTTGATGAGCTAGAAGGGCAACAATTGTTCATTGTGATAGTCATTCGAAGTGGGTCGAGATGTTTCCAATGTGGAAAATAACAACTAAAACATTTGACATTTTGCGAAGATTAGTTTCTTCATTTGGCCTCCCAGACGAAATTGTTTCGGATAATGGACCACATTTGGTTTAGAAGACTTTGCACAGTTCACGAGCAAAGATGGTGTGAAACATACCAAGGTTCCACCATACCACCCTGCTTCGAATGGTGCAGCAGAGCGCACTGTACAAATTGTAAAACGTGCCCTCATCAAACAAATGTTGGATCCAAATCCAAAGAAACTTGTCATTGGACTACAAATCGGCTAATTTTCGAATAACATTCCATAATACTCCTCACACAACTACTGGTAGAACACCAGCAGAGTTGTTTCTCAAACGACAGCCACGAACCAGATTCTCGTTGTTAAAACCAAATTTGGCACAGTCCGTAGAAGAGACAAATTAAGACAGAAAGAGAATCATGATAGAGGTAGAGTAAAAGAGAGAAGTGTGAAATTAAATCAGAAGGTAAGAGTGAAGAACCATCACATAAATGGGTAAAGTGGTTACAGGAAGAGTGGTGAAGATATGTGGTCCTCGCACATATTTGATCAAGATGTTTGATAATGGACAGGTTAGATTTGTTCACATTGATCATATTTTACCCACAGACATGGAAGTCATTGAAGCTGGTAATGATTCCATCATTTCTGACTCATCAGATAGTTTACATACACCAGTAGCAAATCCTACATCCAATGTACTGGAAACAAATCCAAGAGAAAGTCAGAATTTAAGTCTGAGTCCGAGTCAGGAAAACAAACAGTCTGAAGTTAGAGAGAGTTCAAATGAAAATCAAGGGCATACCTTGGAGGAAAACTTCCCTCAGGATCAGCCCCAAATGAGTTTAAATTCGACACCATGTTTGGAAGATTCTGTTCGCAAGCAAAGGTATCCTCTTCGAAACAGAAAACAAGTGGTTACGCTTGATTTGTAAACATGGCAAAATAAGTCCATATCTTTTGTTATGTATAAACATGCAAGTTATGTATGATGATTGTTTTTTATAATAACTCTTCATTAAGGAGGGAGAAGTGTAATGACTATAGCTCCACACAGTGGACTGTGTTACTGCAGCTAGTGCTGTTAATAAAGAGCAGGTCACCTGACCAGCAGGTCAGGGGTCACCGGAACCTGCAGCCATTTTACAGGCTGTGTAATGTGTGTGCTCTCTAAGATATGTCATGTTCCCAAAAAAACGGAGCAACTCTTGGCTAAATTTGGGTCCTATAAGTCTATATTCTGTTCATTTAAAAATTTCATGTAAAATAAACCAATTTGTTGATTTACGGTTGGACATTTCTCAATAAAATGTTTTTCAGTTTGCCTTCTGAAAAGACAGGAGAACAGACACAGTGCCATGTACAAAATCGGAATCATCCTTATACCATGCTATCATTTAACTAGTTACTGGGCAAAAGTGTACTGATCATAAAGAATGCAAAATCTAAAAAAATGTGACATTGAGGCTGAGAGAATAAGAACATAAGAAATAGCAACAGGAGTAGGCCATACAGCCCCTCGAGCCTGCTCCGCCATTCAATAAGATCATGGCTAATCTGATCATGGACTCCGCTCCACTTTCCCGCCTGCTCGGCATAATCCCTTATCCCCTTATTGTTTAAGAAACTGTCTATTTCTGTCTTAAATTTATTCAATGTCCCAGCTTCCACAGCTCCCTGAGACAGCGAACTTCACAGATTTACAACCCTCTGAAAGAAGAAATTTCTCCTCATCTCTGTTTTAAATGGGCGGCCCCTTATTCTAAGATCATGCCCTCTACTTCTAGTCTCCCCCATCAGTGCATCCACCTTGTCAAGCCCCCTCATAATCTTATACGTTTCGATAAGATCACCTCTCATTCTTCTGAATTCCAATGAGTAGAGGCCCAACCTACTTAACCTTTCCTCATAAGTCAACCCCCTCATCTCCAGAATCAACCTAGTGAACCTTCTCTGAACTGCCTCCAAAGCAAGTATATCCTTTCGGAAATATGGAAATCAAAACTGCATGCAGTATTCCAGGTGTGGCCTTACCAATACCTTGTACAGCTGTAGTAAGACTTCCCTGCTTTTGTATTGCATCCCCTTTGCAATAAAGGCCAAAATACCATTGGCCTTCCTGATCACCTGTTGTACCTTCATACTATCCTTTTGCATTTCATACATAAGTATCCCCAGGTCCTGCTGTACTGCGGCACTTTGCAATCTTTCTTTCTCCATTTAAATAATAATTTGCTCTTTAATTTTTTTTCTGCCAAAGTGCATGACGTCACACTTTCCAACATTATACTGCATCTGCCAAATATTTGCCCACTCACTTAGCCTGTCTGTGTCCTTTTGCAGATTTTTTGTGTCCTCCTCACACATTGCTTTTCCTCCCATCTTTGTATCGTCAGCAAACTTGGCAACGTTACACTCAGTCCTTTCTTCCAAATCGTTGATATAGTTTGTAAATAGTTGGGGTCCCAGCACTGATCCCTGCGGCACCCCACTAGTTACTGGTTGCCAACCAGAGAAACATAGAAACATAGAAAATAGGTGCAGGAGTAAGCCATTCGGCCCTTCTAGCCTGCACCGCCATTCAATAACATCATGGCTAATCATTCCCTGCTTTCTCTCCATACGACTTGATCTCTTTAGCCGTAAGGGCCATATCTAACTCCCTTTTGAATATATCCAGTGAACTGGCATCAACAACTCTCTGCGGCAGGGAATTCCACACGTTAACAACTCTCTGAGTGAAGAAGTTTCTCCTCATCTCAGTCCTAAATGGCCTATCTCTTATCCTAAGACTATGTCCCCTGGTTCTGGACTTCCCAACATCGGGTACATTCTTCCCGCATCTAACCTGTCCAGTCCCGTCAGAATCTTATACGTTTCTATGAGATTCCCTCTGATCCTTCTAAACTCCAGTGAATAAAGGCCCAGTTGATCCAGTCTCTCCTCATATGTCAGTCCAGCCATCCCTGGAATCAATCTGGTGAACCTTCGCTGCACTCCCTCAATAGCAAGAACTTCCTTCCTCAGATTTGGAGACCAAAACTGAACACAATATTCCAGGTGAGGCCTCACCAACGCCCTGTACAATTGCAGTAAGACCTCCCTGCTCCTGTACTCAAAACCCCTAGCTATGAAGGCCAACATACCATTTACCTTCTTCACCGCCTGCTGTACCTGCATGCCAACTTTCAATGACTGATGAACCATGACACCCAGGTCTCGTTGCACCTCCCCTTTTCTTAATCTGCTGCCATTCAGATAATATTCTGCCTTCATGTTTTTGCCCCCAAAATGGATAACCTCACATTTATCCACATTATACTGCATTTGCCCATTCACCTAACCTGTCCAAGTCACCCTGCAGCCTCTTAGTGTCCTCCTCACAGCTCATACTGCCATCCAGTTTAGTGTCATTGCAAACTTGAGATATTACACTCAATTCCTTCATCTAAATCATGAATGTATATTGTAAAGAGCTGGGGTCCCAGCACTGAGCCCTGCGGCACTCCACTAGTCACTGCCTGTCATTCTGAAAAGGACCCGTTTATCCCGACTCTCTGCTTCCTGTCTGCCAACCAATTCTCTATCCACGTCAGTACATTACCCACAATACCATGTGCTTTGATTTTGCACATCAATCTCTTGTGCGGGACCTTGTCAAAAGCCTTTTGAAAGTCCAAATACACCACATCCACTGGTTCTCCCTTGTCCACTCTGCTAGTTACATCCTCAAAAAATTCCAGAAGATTCGTCAAGCATGATTTCCCTTTCATAAATCCATGCTGACTTGGACCGATCCTGTCACTGCTTTCCAAATGTGCTGCTATTTCATCCTTAATGACTGATTCCAACATTTTCCCCACTACTGATGTCAGGCTAACCAGTCTATAATACACTGTTTTCTCTCTCCCTCCTTTTTTAAAAAGTGGTGTTACATTAGCTATCCTCCAGTCCATAGGAACTGATCCAGAGTCGATAGACTGTTGGAAAATGATCACCAATGCATCCACTATTTCTAGGACCACTTCCTTAAATACTCTGGGATGCAGACTATCAGGTCCCGGGGATTTATCGGCCTTCAATCCCATCAATTTCCCTAACACAATTTCCTGACTAATAAGGATTTCCTTCAGTTCCTCCGTCTCGCTAGACCCACTATCCCCTAGTACATTCGGAAGGTTATTTGTGTCTTCCTTCGTGAAGACAGAACCGAAATATTTGTTCAATTGGTCTGCCATTTCTTTGTTCAGGCGCAAGAATTTTGAGGACATTTGCTGGACAGAATATGGGTAAATCCAGCAATCTAGCCCTTGCAAATGTCCTCGCTCCCGATATGCGTTGGATCTGACAAACTCCAGCACATGCGCTGAAAACCGGCTTTTGCCTGGGTCCGTAGACACTTAGTGGCCCGGGGAGACTGGGATTTCCAGGCTAATGTGTTGGGAGATTGGGCTCAAGATCGTAAAATGATGTATAACTTAGATAAGTGCAGTGTTATGCATGTGGGTAGTGCAAATGCTCAACATTCATACACCCTCCAGAGAAAGGTATTAAAGATGGTGGAGATGGAACGAGATTTAGGCATTCTAGTACATATATCCTTAAAGGCACACAAGCAATGTCGTGCAGCGATAGCTAGAGCAAATAAGATGTTGGGGTGTATCCATAGGACAATTGAGTATAAGACGAGGCGTACTGTTTTGTCCTTGTACAAGACCTTAGTCAGGCCGCAATTGGAATACTGTGTCCAGTTTTGATCTCCTCACATGGTGGGTGATATTAAGACTCTGGAAAGGCTGCAGAAGCAGGCCACTAGACGAATTCCATGTCGAAAGCATCTTAGTTATCAAGATAAGCTAAAAGAGTTGGGTCTCTATACCTTAGAGCAGCGTAGGCTTTGGGGCGATATGATTGAGGTTTATAAGATAATGAAGGGACTAGACAGTGTTCCAGCTGACAGTTTATTTCAATTAAATAGGTTAGGCAGGACCAGGGGCACAAATTTAAATTATGTAAGTCTAGATCTAGGTTAGATGTCAGGAGTGTCATGTTTGTAACCTTCACATAACTGTAACCTTTATGTAACAACACTGTACACTGTATACACCTGAGAAATGCACACCTTGACCACAGCAGGTGAACTTGTGGAAGACACTCCTCACCTGGTCATCCAGGTATATAAAGGGAGGTCCCACGCAGGGTCATCACTTCTTGGACCTGTGAATAAAGGTACAGGTCACAGTATGACCTTGTCTCCAGTATGTGCCTCGTGTTGATTTGCTGTCGTGTGTAAGGACACAACAAGGAGGGTGTTCTTTTCCCAGAGAATGATAGACCCCTGGAACAAGCTGCCATTTCATGTGATGGATTCCTTCAAGCGAAAGCTGGATTTGTTTCTTGCTGTGGCGGAGATCACTTCTTAAGGTAGGTACTGCAGGGAATTTAATGGACAGAGTGATCTCCTGGACTAGTTTCGATCGCCTAGATGGGTCGGAGAGGAATTTCTCAGATTTTTTTCCCCAAATTGGCCTGGGGTTTTTCAATATTTGATTGCTTTTCCCTCCCCCAGGAGATCACATGGTGTTGGGTGGGGTGGAGTGCATATGATATGATACACACGGTATCACAATTGTGTGGGACAGGCTCGATCGACCAGATGATCTTTACCTGTCCATCATTGTTTGTATCTACCAAATACCTTGTGAAATCTAAGCACGAGAAATTCGGTTTAGCCCCCTGGAGAGGCAGTAAAGCATCGCTCATGGCTTAACTTTTGTTGACTTTTACCAGCAGCGCTAACACTAATCGCCTCGCAATCTAATGACAGCAAGATCATGACATCAGTACGTGTGCAACTCCCCGCTAGCGCCTCGGACGCGAACTTACCAACAGCTGCTGAACACGCCTTAAAACCAGGCGGTCCCAGCTTCTTTGGGCGATACCGGAAGCGTAATTAAAGGGATGAGCAACCGGGTTACTCGGAGTTCACCGTGAGCGTTACGTTTCCACATAGCGCAGTGCGTGTATCTCTGGGATTTCTGAGGCAGTCTTCAAAGTTACAGTTAGATCGTGATTTGAGGTGTGCATTTGCAGGGGTGCAGTGCGAACACGTCACCCTCGCCTCCTCCAAGCAATTGATGGGCGTTTACAGAGAAGGCAGATTGGGAGTGAGGAGACCCACTGAACATCGGCGCAGGAGGCCTTATCCCACCACGGGTTTATCGGGAGCACTTATCATACCTATACGTGTCCGAGGAGTACTGCGTTAGAAGGCTGCGGTTCTAATTCCTTGACCGCTTTGGAGACAGCCTTCAGTATTCTCCTGATCAAGTGTCGCGCGTCATTGTGGTCTGCTGCATGCTGCACAACCTGGCCATCATGAGGGCCCAGGCATTGCCACTGGGGACTGCAGCACGACCTCAGGAGGAGGAAGAGGAACGTGACAATGCACAGCATGGCGAGGCAGACGAGGAGGAGGATCAGCAGCCAATGCCAATGCTGCTGCTGCAAGGGTCGCATGTCATTACTGGGCCTCATTGGCACATCGCTATGTGTTAGGCTGATGGCACAGCTCCGTGAAATTCTCAATGAATACACATGACGGCAATGCAAATGGTCAACTCAACATTTTATTATCTCTAACAAGAGTGTGCCCTCAAGCAGCATGTCAACTAAAACAGAATGTAACAAAAGCCCCTTGAAACAGCATAACACACAAGCAACTTCATAATTATATAGACAAGTGCTCCTCCCATCTGAAATACAAGACCAGCTCCCAGGAACCATTTTATGCCAAGACCCTTCCACAAATAACAGGCATCAAACATCAGCAATGAAATATGTACAATTATATTTATAACATGTGAACATCTGGCCATGGTGGGCAAAGTCATTATTGTAACTTACTCACATATTTCCCACCCCTTCCCTTTTGCCCCCCCCTCCCATGCCGAGTACTCCTCCTTAATGTGTCCCCAGTGCCTGCAGCAAGGCTGCTTGAAGGCTGCTGTGTCGGTGAGGCAGAGATTGCAGTTGGCCTCGCAGGATGCTCTGGACCAGATCTGGGCCTGGAAGGTCCGGCTGCAACAACTCGGCTTGGGCAGCAGCAGTCTGGTGTGGGTGCGTTGCAAAGGTGAAGTGGCAGTGGTGGGAGCTGGAATGCTGTCACCGTGAGAGAGGACAGCACCTTCCATTTCCATCAACACACTGCCACTCCCCCGGGGCAGAGCATCAGCATCCAGAACAATCGGCTGGAACACAGATAGCTGAGCTGCCTCGGCACCGTGAGATCCCCGTTGGACTTTGGGGGCTCTAGAGAGGATGGCAGCAGTCAGTGCTTGCATGGCATCAATCTGGATCTGCATAAGAGCAGACCGGGTCTGCATGAGAGCAACCTGAGTCTGCATGAGAGCAGACTGATTCTGCAATGCAGCAGACTGAGAGTTGATAGCACCAATCAGTGACTGCATCACATCATGAAGGCCTTGCGTAGCTTCAGCCTGTGCTGTGATGGCTGCTGCCACGTCCACCATAGCATGCGCCATAATCTCTGCGTCCCCACGGTCGCTCATCGACTCCAACATCCTTTGGCACATGCCAAGGACAGACTCGATGGGATGCCCAGAGGCACAGGCAATGCTTGAGGCGGCCTCCCCCAACCTCACAGCAAGTGCATCAATGCTCTGCGGGACCCTTGCCAATGGTCGCGGTGCATCCCCTGAGACTCTCTCGTCACGCCTTCCAAATCCGGTCCACATCTGAGTCCGGCTCAGCAAGACGACAGCGATGACTCACCCTCCAGGGAGATGGCCCCCGAGCTTCCCCTCATGCTGGGTGTTGCTGCAGGCCGCTGGGTGTTGCTGCAGGCCACTGGGTCCAGGAACCTCAGGCACGTCAAACCCCAGGAAGATCGGCTCGTCCGCCGAGGTGGTGTCCTCAGTGTCTGGAGCAGATGGATCCTGCAGGAGTGGCGTAGAACTGCCGTCTCCTTCCTCCTCGTCTCCCCTGTCGTTGAAGGTGGACGCCTCATGAACAAGCTGTTGTGCTTCTGGCTCATTATCTGTATGCACAAAGCCACGGAAGTGTGGTTAGCAACAGGGGAGGGGGCAGGAAGGGAAGAAGGAGGTGACTTAGGACATGTATATGTAAAGTGGCCAAGGCATGTGGTTTCAGGGGTAAATGGTCTTATTTAAGAGGGAAAGGGGATGAACAAACCGTCACTATACCCAGGGGGGCTCGGCTTCCCTGACCGCTACCCCACCCATTTGTGCGCAGATGAGGGCGGCCACTCGCTCTACCACCTCCGTGAGGGCGTGGAGCTCAGGCTCCCCTCCTCCGGTCCACAGCTGTTCCCGACTGTTGTGAGCGAGTTTTGCCTGCAATAACAAACAGAAGAAGTTGTGAGTAAGTGTGCAACTAATCAGCTGCCATATGTGCTTTTCAGAGTTGAATAGCTGCTAAATGTATGGAAGTGTGCAGGTGTCCATTTGACTCTCAGTAGCTGCGCAGAAAGTCTGTGTGACTGGTGGGATTTGGTGGCTACCAGCTAAGATTAAGGGTAAGGCTAACATTTTTACAACGCATATAAAGAGTGAAAAGGTCGTAAGAGGAGTGGTGGGGCTGAGTAGGGACCTTGAAGGAGAGCTACGGATGGAGGCCCAGGGTATGGATGCTGAACTTCAGCAATGAAGAGCATGGCCTGGTGCACTTATTGAAGGGGCAGGTCCTGCACAGACTGTACATTGTGTGAAAAGGTGAGGTTTAAATGATGGCATTGTAAGGTTAATAGAAAGCATGCTCACGCTGATGACTCGAGTGAGGTCGTTCAACTTCTGGCGACTTTGTGTCACAGTTCTGGGCACCGTGCTTCGTGCAGACACGCACTATGCCACCTCCCTCCACAAACGCCGAAAACCTCTTGCCGGTGGCCTCCTGCCACACTCAGGCTGCATGACATCCGACCGTCACTCAACAGCCTCCATCAGCACCTCCGGGGCCGCGTTGGAAAACCACTGGGCACGCTGGCTACCTGCTGTCTCAGCCACATTGCTGCTCTGAGCAGACTGAGATGGAGAAACTGCGCCTGCGCAGATTCATCCAACATCCCCTTTAAGAAGCAGCTGGCGCCGGAATGTCTAACGAGCATCACCTCACCCACATTCACTCTGGGAAGTTATAGCTACCATTTTCCCCTTCACCGCCCTCAGAGAATTGTGCAACAACTGATTTACCGATCCATTTCTCTCTTGGGGCACTGAAACCCAATTGTGTGACAGACGGCATTAAAAATTTCACAAGATGCTACAGTTATCGTCCAGCCGGGATTAACACCTCAAAATGGGCGATACCAAAGTTCTAGCCCCTTGGGCACAATTATAGGGCACAATTTAAAGGGCTGCACACCTGGAGCTTCACTGGATGGGAGCACAGATTGGGGAATTGGGTGAGGAGTTATGCACAGCCAATTGCAGCAGCATTCCCAATTTTCTTGTGATTCATTTTCATTCAAATTAATCGTTTTACTGAATTTACCCTTATACCCAAGCATTTAGTTAGCTTTTTAATTGCTTGACCACATTACCTAGTGCTAGATATTGCAGACATGAGCCCATTAATACGCTCGGGTGCCTTTCTGAATCACCTTGGACTAATTCTGTTCCATCTGTTTTGTACTTATGTCCTTCATTATTTTTTGCAGTATCATCTGTCTGTTTATTTGTATAAGATGGTCCCAATTGCACTGCAAAGCTCCAGCTGCATCCTTTGTTTTTAGTTTACAGCCTGAAGCAATATCACTGGCAAATGTGACGAGCTTGCAGTTTGTTTTCGACTCTAATTTATGTAACTAGGAATAAACAGTTCCCCTTCCCAGTACAACAAGACATCTCTCATCTCTGTTCACCTGCTTCCATGGTGTAATATCTCGCTAGTGTTTGATGATTCTCTCATGGTATTATTAGCCAGTGTGTTCTCCATGGACCCCCTCAAAAGTCCGATATAAATATCATCAGACCCAGAGAACTCAATCGTCTTCAGTCTCTCTAACTTGCCCTCTGCCGTGCTGACCTAAAAAGAAATGCTCATGATATTTAATGTACAATTGGGAGAGGAGTCTTACTAGTGGAGTGCATGGTTTGGATTATTTCAGATTGGACCCAGTGCAATAAGAAATCTGGTTATCGTGTGTGTTTCTTATTCTCAACCAAAGATAAAGCAAAGATTAGGAACCTGGCCGGTCAAATGTGTATAGCGTTATTAATACGCAGATAGGGTTCCCCTTACCCTTACCCCCACGGCCCACTCCCCCACCCCCCCTTCCACCTTTTAGCAAGACTTCATCAAATCATAGAAATTTACAGCACAGAAGGAGGCCATTCGGCTCATCGTGTCCATGCCAGCCGACAAAGAGCTATCCAGCCTAATCCCACTTTCCTGCTCTTGGTCCGTAGCCTTGTAGGTGAGGGCACTTCAAGTGCATATCCAAGTCCTTCTCACATTCTATGAGGGTTTCTGCCTGTACCACCCTTTCAGGCAGTGAGCTCCAGACCTACACCATCCTCTGGGTGAAAAAAATCTTGCCTCAATTCCCCTCTAAACCTCCTACCACCTATTTTAAATCTATGCCCCCTGGTTATTGACCCCTCTGTTAAGGGAAATAGGTCCTTCCTATCCACTCTATCTCGGCCTCTCATAATTTTATACACCTCAATTAGGTTTCCTCTCAGCCTTCTCTGTTCCAAAGAAAACAACTCCCGCCTATCCAATCTTCAATCATAGCTAAAATTCTCCAGTCCAGGCAATATCCTCGTAAATCTCCTCTGCACAATCTCTAATGCAATCCCATCTTTCCTGTAATATGGTGACCAGAACTGCACACAGTACTCCAGCTGTGGCCTAACTAGTGTTTTATACAGTTCAAGCATAAGCTCCCTGCTCTTATATTCTGTGCCTCGGCTAATAAAGCCAAGTATCCCGTATGGCTTCTTAACCACCTTATCTATCTGGTAGACCAATTGAACAAATACTTTGGTTCTGTCTTCACGAAGGAAGACAGAAATAACCTTTCAATGTACTAGGGGACCGAGGGTCTAGTGAGAAGGAGGAACTGAAGGATATCCTTATTAGGCGGGAAATTGTGTTACGGAAATTGATGAGATTGAAGGCCGATAAATCCCCAGAGCCTGATAGTCTGCATCCCAGAGTACTTAAGGAAGTGGCCATCGAAATAGTGGATACATTGGTGATCATTTTCCAACAGTCTATCGACTCTGGATCAGTTCCTATGGACTGGAGGGTAGCAAATGTAACACCACTTTTTGAAAAAGGAGGGAGAGAAAACGTGTAATTATAGATCGGTTAGCCTGACATCAGTAATGGAGAAAATGTTGGAATCAATCATTAAGGATGAAATAGCAATGCATTTGGAAAGCAGTGACAGGATCGGACCAAGTCAGTATGGATTTATCAAAGGGAAACCATGCTTGACGAATCTTCTGGAATTTTTTGAGGATGTAACTAGCAGAGTGGACAAGGGAGAAACAGTGGATGTAGTGTATTTGGACTTTCAAAAGGCTTTTGACAAGGTCCCACACAAGAGATTGGTGTGCAAAATCAAAGCACATGGTATTGTGGGTAATGTACTGACGTGGATAGAGAACTGGTTGGCAGACGGGAAGCAGAGAGTTGGGATAAATGGACCCTTTTCAGAATGGCAGGCAGTGACTAGTGAGGTGCCGCAGGGCTCAGTGCTGGGACACCAGCCCTTTACAATATACATTAACGATTTAGAAGAAAGAATTGAGTGTAACATCTCCAAGTTTGCAGATGACACTAAATTGGGTGGTGGTGTGAGCTGTGAGGAGGACGCTAAGAGGCTGCAGGGTGACTTGGACAGGTTAGGTGAGTGGGCAAATGCATGGCAGATGCAGTATATTGTGGATAAATGTGAGGTTATCCATTTTGGGGGCAAAAACACGAAGGCAGAATGTTATCTGGATGGTGGCAGATTAGTAAAAGGGGAGGTGCAACGAGACCCGGGTGTCATAGTACATCAGTCATTGAAAGTTGGCATGCAGGTACAGCAGGCGGTGAAGAAGACAAATGGTATGTTGGCTTTCATAGCTAGGGGATTTGAGTATAGGAACAGGGAGGTCTTTCTGCAGTTGTACAGGGCCTTGGTGAGGCCTCACCTGGAATATTGTATTCAGTTTTGGTCTCCTGATCTGAGGAAGGATGTTCTTGCTATTGAGGGAATGCAGCGAAGGTTCACCAAACTGATTCCCGGGATGGCAGAACTGACATGTGAGGAGGGACTGGATCAACTGGGCCCGTATTCACTGGAGTTTAGAAGGATGAGAGGGGATCTCATCGAAACATAAAATACTGACTGGACTGGACAGTTTAAATGCAGGAAGAATGTTCCCGATGTTGGGGAAGTCCAGAACCAGGGGACACAGTCTAAGGATAAGGGGTAAGCCATTTAGGACCGACATGAGGAGAAACCTCTTCACTCAGAGAGTTGTTAACCTGTGGAATTCTCTACCGCAGAGAGTTGTTGATGCCAATTCGTTGGATATATTGAAGAGGGAGTTAGATATGCTCTTACGGCTAAAAGAATCAAGGGGTATGAAGAGAAAACAGGAAAGGGGTACTGAGGTGATGATCAGCCATGATGTTATTGAATGGTGGTGCAGGCTCGAAGGGCTGAATAGCCTACTCCTGCACCTATTTTCTATGTTTCTATGTTTCTTACTTTAAGGACCTGTGGACATGCACTCCAAGATCCCTCTATCCTCTGCACTTCTCAGTGTTCTACCATTGTGTATTCCCATTCCTTGGTAGCCCTCCTGAAATGCATTACCTCACACTTATCCATTGATTTCATTTGCCACTGATCTGCCCAGCTGACCAGTCCATTGATATCTTCCTGCAGTCTACAGCTTTCTTCTTCATTATCAACCACATGGCCATCTGAAAACTTCTTAATCATACCCCCTACATTCAAGTTCAACTCATTGATATATTCCACAAAAAGCATGGGACCTATTACTGAGCCCTGTGGAACCCCACTGGAATCAGCATTCCAGTCACAAAAACAAACACTGACCATTACCCTTTGCTTCCTGCCGATGAGCCAATTTTGGATCCAACTTGCAACTTTCCCTTGAATCCCATGGGCTTTTACTTTTGTGACCAGTCTACCATGTGGAACCTTATCAAAAGCCTTGCTAAAATCCATATAGACTACATCAAATACATTACCCTCATCGGCCTTCTTTGTTACCTCCTCATAAAATTCAATCAAGTTGGTCAGACATGACCTTCCCTTAACAAATCCATGCTGACGGCTCTTGATTAATCCGTGTCTTTCTAAATAAAGATTTATCCTGTCCCTCAGAATTTTTTCCAATAATTTTCCCACCGCCGAGGTTAGGCTGACTGCCCTGAATTACTCGGTCTATCCCTTCATCCCTTTTTAAACATAAGAACATAAGAAATCGGAGCAGGAGTAGGCCATATGAGCCCTCGAACCTGCCCCGCCATTCAATAAGATCATGGCTGATCTGATCTTGGCCGCAACTCCACTTCCATGCCTCCTCCCCATAACCCTTAGCTCCCTTTCCCTAAACCATGGTATGATGATTCAGGAAAGAACAATAGTTACATGTCTTACCTTTAAATCAGTTTTGTTTCAGGAAATCTGTATTTCTTTCAGAGCACTTTTGCTTCGAGAACATCATGGCAATCTAGGCGATGTTTTTATTGTGTTTCATTAAATTGGATTATCTTTCGATGGGTTACATGATTTTGTTGTTAAAAAAAAAAACATATTAATCCCAGATTAAATTTCAAATAACAGTGGATTTTGCAATAGATTTTTCGGTGCCAGAGGGGTATCACTTTGCAGTTGGCTATGGGTACTCATTAGTTCTTCATATATACCAATAATATGCATTACTGATCTTATTGAAGTGTATAATCTTTGTTTATAAAAACATAGGAGCAGCCCCTCGTGCCTGCTCCGCCTTTTAATACGATCATGGCTGATCCGATCATGGACTCAGGTCCACTTCCCTGCCCGCTCCCCATAATCTATTATTCCCTTGTTGGTTAAGAAACTGTCTATCTCGGTCTTAAATTTAATCAATGTCCATAGCTCTCTGAGGCAGCAAATTCCATAGATTTACAACCCTCTGAGAGAAGAAATGCCTCTTCATTTCAGTTTTAAATGGATGGCCTCTTATTCTAAGATTATGCCCCCTAGTTCTAGTCTCCCCCATCAGTGGAAACATCCTCTCTGCATCAACCTTGTCAAGCCCCCTCACAATCTTATACGTTTCGATACAATCACTTCTCATTCTTCTGAATTCCAATGAGCAGAGGCCTGACCTACTCAACCGTTCCTCATAAGTCAACCTCCTCATCTCCAGAATCAATCTCGTGAACCTTCCCTGAACTGCCTCCAAAGCAAGTATAGCCTTTCTTAAATATGGAAACCAAAACTGCACGCAGTATTCAAGGTGTGGCCTCACCAATACCCTGTACAACTGTAGCAAGACTTCCCTGCTTTGATACTCCATCCCCTTTGCAATAAAGGTCAAGATTCCATTGGCCTTCCTGATCATTTGCTGTACCTGCATACTAACCTTTTGTGTTTCATGCACCAGGACCCCCAGGTCCCGCTGCACTGCAGCACTTTGCAATTTTTCTCCATTTAAATAATAACTTGCTCTTTGATTTTTTTCTGCCAAAGTGCATAACCTCACACTTACCAACATTATACTCCATCTGCCAAATTTTTGCCCACTCACTTAGCCTGTCTATGTCCTTTTGAAGATTTTTTCTGTCCTCCTCACACATTGCTTTTCCTCCCATCTTTGTATCATCAGCAAACTTGGCTACGTTACACTCGGTCCCTTCTTCCAAGTCGTTAATATAGATTGTAAATAATTAGGGTCCCAGCACTGATTTATGGGTAATTCACACCAAGAACATAAAGATATTTCATGCTCAAAGAAAAATCCAAGCACAACCTAAAAGCAGAATGTTAAGCCCATTTTGCTAAAGTTTATCCTCTAATGATAGAACTTCAGGATTTGTTTGCTTCTTTAACCACTGCCTATATCCATTTTTCTACTCTGGATTTAACGCAACACACTTCTGATTAAGATTTGTCATTATAAAAACATTTTCTAAAGTGTTCAGTTATAGAAATACCAATCATTAAAAATGGCTACTTATTCAGGATCCTGCAATCTGAGTATTATTGACTGAAACTGTTATACTGTCGTGACCTTTATTAACAGCTATGAGAAGATGTAAGGCTAGAAATTATCCTTGGTGATAATAGCAACCAAATGCTTATCTTGTTGAATGACATTCTTCTGTCCCCTATTTCAATAAATGCATTAGCCCGTTTAAAAGAACTGATCGGAATATTTCTCTGCTAAGATAACCAACACTAAGTTCTTGCCTATAATTGGTACAGTTCTACTTTTTGTGCTTTTCATCTGTTGGTTCAGTAAAGTGATTATACTTTCTTTCAAAACAATGTTGAGATATGGAATATTCAAAATAATTGCAAAAATAGAATCTGTTGTACCTTGCTATGTTTTAAACAGTATTATTTCGAAAATAATTTCTTTTATTTAAGGCATAGTCTACAAAACAAGCACTATTGATTATAAGGTGATTCGGCAAAATGCATACAAGCAGGTTGTTCACCATGGGAAGGAATTTAAGTGCCAATGGGCACAACATTCAAATTGAGAAGATTAGGAGTTAGAAGCAAAATTGGGTATAAGCTTTTAACCCCAACAAGTAATGAGTTGTGTAAAAATTACCAGGGAAGTTTATTGAAGCACACAATGTAAATCTGCTCCAGGGATTGAGGGAAATGTTTAAAGTAACTATGTGGTTTTGATCCATTGCAAAAGGGACCGATTTGTTGAGCCCAATGGCTCTTTTTCAATTCTAGGTGGTATTAGCCAATCTGGTTGAGGGTTGTGGCTTGCATTTTAGAAAAATATGCCTCCACCTATATGGGCATGTCACAGTTCCGAAATCAAACGTCAGTAATATTCTGGCTGCGATGGAAACATCAGGCAGAACTTTCGACTTTGGTGGGGCCATAAAAAAGTATATTTTTGATTGGTCAGCTGTTATGCATCCCACCTGACTCACGCTCTCTCCCCCCCCTCCCCCCGCCCCCCACAATCGTCAAGATTCAACGTTCTATATCTAAATCTGTCAGTCATTTTGATACAAAGCCTTCCTGTTGGTCCCTGGAAATTGTTCAAAGCAAGAGAGATTAAGCTTCAAACTATCTTCCGATAGCTTTGCATATCATTTGTCAGACAGGAAGCAAAGAGTAGGAGTAAATGGGTACTTTTCGGAATGGCAGGCAGTGACTAGTGGGGTACCGCAGGGTTCTGTGCTGGGGCCCCAGCTGTTTACATTATACATTAATGATTTAGACGAAGGGATTAAATGTAGTATCTCCAAATTTGCGGATGACACTAAGTTGGGTGGCAGTGTGAGCTGCGAGGAGGATGCTATGAGGCTACAGAGTGACTTGGATAGGTTAGGTGAGTGGGCAAATGCGTGGCAGATGAAGTATAATGTGGATAAATGTGAGGTTATCCACTTTGGTGGTAAAAACAGAGAGACAGACTATTATCTGAATGGTGACAGATTAGGAAAAGGGAAGGTGCAACGAGACCTGGGTGTCATGGTACATCAGTCATTGAAGGTTGGCATGCAGGTACAGCAGGCGGTTAAGAAAGCAAATGGCATGTTGGCCTTCATAGCGAGGGGATTTGAGTACAGGGGCAGGGAGGTGTTGCTACAGTTGTACAGGGCCTTGGTGAGGCCACACCTGGAGTATTGTGTACAGTTTTGGTCTCCTAACTTGAGGAAGGACATACTTGCTGTTGAGGGAGTGCAGCGAAGATTCACCAGACTGATTCCCGGGATGGTGGGACTGACCTATCAAGAAAGACTGAATCAACTGGGCTTGTATTCACTGGAGTTCAGAAGAGTGAGAGGGGACCTCATAGAAACGTTTAAAATTCTGACGGGTTTGGACAGGTTGGATGCAGGAAGAATGTTCCCAATGTTGGGGAAGTCCAGAACCAGGGGTCACAGTCTAAGGATAAGGGGTAAGCCATTTAGGACCGAGATAAGGAGAAACTTCTTCACCCAGAGAGTGGTGAACCTGTGGAATTCTCTACCACAGGAAGTAGTTGAGGCCAATTCACTAAATATATTCAAAAGGGAGTTAGATGAAGTCCTTAGTACTCGGGGGATCAAGGGGTATGGCGTGAAAGCAGGAAGTGGGTACTGAAGTTTCATGTTCAGCCATGAACTCGTTGAATGGCGGTGCAGGCTAGAAGGGCTGAATGGCCTGCTCCTGCACCTATTTTCTATGTTTCTATGTTTCTATTCCTCTGATCAAAATAAAAAGAGAAATTTGTTAACTAGCCAAGGCCATTTTCCTTTTCTGAAAGCCAAAAAAAGCATACATTTTAAATTGATTTATTTCTGTGATATATTTGCTCCTCTTGCCTTTTGATCATTCCAAAAAAAGATTTCAGTTCATCTTAAATAGGTTGCTGTTTTAGATTTGAAGGTGAAAGAGTGTCTCCTTCAGAAGCTTGAGCATTATGCAGAATGTGATGAAGCACCTCATTATACTGGTATATTCCATTGTGCAGGCTATTTGCGCCTTCAAAGGTAGAATAACATGCAAGGGACATACGCAGCATCCCACTAAATTCTCTTAGTATTAGATGGTCCTTCAGGTGACATTTTTTTAAGTTGACGATTTATTAGTTACTCACTTAATCTTTACATAAAGAGCTTGGGGACGAAATTGGTGGCCCTACCGCCGGCTGCCGCCGAGTTTTTTCACTGCTCTCCCCTCGGTGATAGATTCCTCCAGGTCTGCATCCGGCGGGAGGGGAGTACCACCGGGAACTGCCCGCTGATGGCCTCTGACGGCCAAGTCGCATAAGTGACCTCCCGCCCGCCGAGCCGGCATATTGGTGTGGGCGGGAGTCGGCGGTAGCAGGGGGGAAGGACCGCTGCGTGGAGGCATCAAGTGAGAAGACCTGCAAGAAAAGGTTAGTGATCGTTTTTTAAATTTTATTTCTGTCGTGGTTTTACCTGTATGGGGTCGTCCGAGGGTGCTATGGCGTTTTTTTTTTATTGTGAATATTTTTATTTTTCAGTGTTTCCCCGCTTTCTGGGCCTGACTCCATCCTCGGCGGCACTTTGGTGAGGACCGTATTTGCCGCCGAGGTTGAGAGCTCCCACCCGCTGCCGCCCAGTTTATTTGGCCACTGGGCGGTACTGCCATCTCTTATAGAGGGACCTTCCTGGCAAAGTACCGCCCGGACTCTCAGCGGCCACCGGCTGTGGTTTGAGCGGCACTTGGGGGGGGCCATGGCTTCCACAAGTTCGGGCCCCTTGAATGCAACTACCCAGTAACTTCGGTAACTTGGTTAAGAAAGAATGTAGGTATCTGAGCTAATCTGATCTGTGGCGGGGTAGCAGTATTTGCAAATAGAAAGTGTGCGGCTACAGGGAAGGGACGGGAATTGACGTGGCTATGGTGCTCCCCCAGCCTAAATTAGTCTGCCAACATGCACTGTGCAGGCTCACATGATGAATGACTACTTAAGTGAGGTACCATAGGCTGCCACCGACCTATGGAACTGTACCCCAGCAGCTGTCCGTACCTTCAGGAGGAGAAAAAGATGCAAAGCAATTTTTGAATGTAGCAAGTGTGCAAGTTCTCCATATCACCACATTCAAGCTTTCCAATGTATCGTGTTTATGACGGTCCTTGGCAACTGGAAAACATCGCGGGTTGGTGGATGGTGTTGGACCGGCAATCGGGAGGGAGAGTGACCGGGAGGAATAATGGGGTTGAAGGGGGTTGGTGGGTGGCCATGGGATGGGGGTCGGTTGATTGTGGCAGAAGATTTGCTTGAAGGGCTGGGGAGGGAAGCATTCCTGCACTTCCTGGCCTACAAGCAATGCTATAAAAAGCACTTATCTACTGGATCTGGCTACTCCTGGCTTCCTTTAGATATTAGGTTTCCCAAACACTGGGAAACCTGGTCGGCCAGTGTTAAATTCAAATCGCTGCCAAAATATCAGAAACAGAGCTTCATTTGAATATTATAATGACAGGCCCCTTTCCAAAGGTCCCATAACCCGCTCCGATTTAAACAAAAGCAGGTGTGTTCATGTTGGTTGGGGTAGGGTTTCACAAATTTGTCAATTTAACCCCACCCAGACCTGCTTCCGGCCATCATGGGGAGTTAGAATTACCCCCAGGTATCAGCCTTAACCCAGTCGTATCTCTCTTCTCTCTGAGTCAGAAGGTAACAGATCTAAGCCCAGAGAAGACCACATAATCTCGGCTGACAATTCAGTACAAAGGGAGTGCTGCACTGTCCGAGGTGCCATTTTTTGGATGAGACGTCAAACTGAAGCCCTGTCTGCCCCTGTCAAGTAGTCGCACAAGATTCAAAGGGACTAATCATAGAAACACAGAAACATAGAAAATAGGTGCAGGAGTAGGCCATTTGGACCTTTGAGCCTGCACCACCATTCAATAACATCATGGCTGATCATTCCCTCAGTACCCCTTTCCTGCTTTCTCTCCATAACCCTTGATCCCCCTAGTCATAAGGGCCATAGATAACTCCCTCTTGAATATATCCAATGAACTGGCATCAACAACTCTCTGCGGCAGGGAATTCCACAGTTTAACAACTCTCTGAGTGAAGAAGTTTCTCCTCATCTCAGTCCTAAATGGCCTACCCCTTATCCTAAGACTATGTCCCCTGGTTCTGGACTTCCCCAACATCGGGAACATTCTCCCAGCATCTAACCTCTCCTGTCCCGTCAAAATCATATATGTTTCTATGAGATCCCCTCTCATCCTTCTAAACTCCAATGTATAAAGGCCCAGTTGATCCAGTCTCTCCTCATACGTCAGTCCTGCCATTCCGGGAATCAGTCTGGTGAACCTTCGCTGAACTCCCTCAGATTAGGAGACCAAAACTGAACACAATATTCCAGGTGAGGCCTCACCAAGGCTCTGTACAACTGCAGTAAGACCTCTCTGCTCCTATACTCAAATCCCCTAGCTATGAAGGCCAACATACCATTTGCCTTCTTCACCGCCTGCTGTATCTGTATGCCAACTTTCAATGACTGATGAACCATGACACCCAGGTCTCGTTGCACCTCCCCTTTTCCTAATCTGCCGCCATTCAGATAATATTGTGACTTCGCGTTTTTGCCCCCAAAGTGGATAACCTCACATTTATCCACATTATACTGCATCTGCCATGCATTTGCCCACTCACCTAACCTGTCCAAGTCACGCTGCAGCCTCTTAACGTCCTCCTCATAACTCACACTGCCACCCAGCTTAGTGTCATCTGCAAACTTGGAGATATTACACTCAATTCCTTCATTTCAATCATTAATGTATATTGTAAAGAGCTGGGGTCCCAGCACTGAGCCCTGCGGCACTCCACTAGTCACTGCCTGCCATTCTGAAAAGGACCCATTTATCCCGACCCTCTGCTTCCTGTCTGCCAACCAGTTCTCTATCCACGTCAGTATATTACCCCCAATACCATGTGCTTTGATTTTGCCAAACCAATCTCTTGTGTGGGACCTTGTCAAAAGCCTTTTGAAAGTCCAAATACACCACATCCACTGGTTCTCCCTTGTCCACTCTACTAGTTACACCCTGAAAAAAATCCAGAAGATTTGACAAGCATGATTTCCCTTTCATAAATCCATGCTGACTTGGACCAATCCTGTCACTGCTTTCCAAATGCGCTGCTATTTCATCCTTAATAATTGATTCCAACATTTTCCCCACTACTGATGTCAGGCTAACCAGTCTATAATTACCCGCTTTCTCTCTCCCTCCCTTTTTAAAAAGTGGTGTTACATTAGCTACCCTCCAGTCCATAGGAACTGATCCAGAGTCGATAGACTGTTGGAAAATGATCACCAATGCATCCACTATTTCTAGGGCCACTTCCTTAAGTACTCTGGGATGCAGACTATCAGGCTCTGAGGATTTATCGGCCTTCAATCCCATCAATTTCCCTAACACAATTTCCTGACTAATAAGGATATCCTTCAGTTCTTCCTTCTCACTAGACTCTCGGTCCCCTAGTACTTCCGGAAGGTTATTTGTGTCTTCCTTCGTGAAGACAGAACCAAAGTATTTGTTCAAATGGTCTGCCATGTCTTTGTTCCCCATTGTAAATTCACCTGAGTCCGACTGCAAGGGACCTACGTTTGTCTTCACTAATCTTTTTCTCTTCAGATATCTATAGAAGCTTTTGCAGTCAGTTTTTCTGTTCCCAGCAAGCTTCTTATCGTACTTTATTTTCCTCCTCTTAATTAAACCCTTTTGTCCTCCTCTGCTGAATTCTAAATTTCTCCCAGTCCTCAGATTTGTTGCTTTTTCTGGCCAATTTATATGCTTCTTCCTTGGATTTAACACTATCCTTAATTTCCCTTGTTAGCCACGGTTGAGCCACCTTTCCCGTTTTATTTTTACTCCAGACAGGGATGTACAATTGCTGAAGTTCATCCATGTGATCTTTAAATGTTTGCCATTGCCTATCCACTGTCAACCTTTTAAGTTTTATTTGTCAGTCTATTCTAGCCAATTCACGCCTCAAACCATTGAAGTTACCTTTCCTTAAGTTCAGGAACCTAGTTTCTGAATTAACTGTGTCATTCTCCATCTTAATAAAGAATTCTACCATGTTATGTTCACTCTTCCCCAAGGGGCCTCGCACAACAAGATTGTTAATTAGTCCTTTCTCATTACAAATCACCCAGTCTAGGATGGCCAGCTCCCTAGTTGGTTTTTCAACATATTGGTCTAGAAAACCATCCCTAATACTCTCCAGCAAATCCTCCTCCACCGCATTGCTACCAGTTTGGTTAGCCCAATCAACATGTTGATTAACGTCACCCATGATGATTGCTGTACCTTTATTGCATGCATCCCTAATTTCTTGTTTGATGCTGTCCCCAACCTCACTGGTACTCTTTGGTGGTCTGTACACAACTCCCACTAGCGTTTTCTGCCCCTTGGTATTCGATAGCTCCACCCATACCAATTCCACATCATCCAAGCTAATGTTCTTTCTTACTATTGCATTAATTTTCTCTTTAACCGGCAATGCCACCTTGCCTCGTTTTCCTTTCTGTCTATCCTTCCTAATTGTTGAATACCCCTGGATGTTGAGTTGCCTGCCCTGGTCACCCTGGAGCCATTTCTCCGTGATACCAATTATATCATACCCGTTAACTGCTATCTGCGCAGTTAATTCATCCACCTTATTCCGAATACTCCTCGCATTGAGGCACAGAGCCTTCAGGCTTGTCTTTCTAACACACTTTGCCCTTTAGAATTTTGCTGTAATGTGGCCCTTTTTGCTTTTTGCCTTAGGTTTCTCTGCCCTCCACTTTTACTTTTCTCCCTCTATCTTTTGCTTCCCTCTGTCTCCCTGCATAGGTTCCCATCCCCCTGCCATATTAGTTTAACTCCTTCTCAGCAGCACTAACTCCTCCCCAACAGCACTAGCACTAGGAGGCCCTGGATGCGATAGCCAGGAACACTGTTGTGACAGGCCTCCCAGTGGCCCCCGAGCGCGGCACTCCACCCTTGGTTCCGCACCACCACTGCAAATGACAGATAAGAGCAAGGACGAAGATCCTGCCTCTGCATCAGAGAATGTTGCCCCCTCGGCACCCGCACTCCCATCCTCGTGCAATGACCGCATCTGCCTTCATCTGCCCCCAATGAGGCACCGCTTGAGGATCTCCTCGGCAAGGCGCCGTGGAGCGAGGAGGGAATGTTGTAGAGGTAGGGAGAAGAAGGGGAGGGGGGAAGGAAAGTGAGGTGCATATCCACAGGTGATGGCTGTGTTATTTCTCCATCTGAGTGAATGCAATTTGATGCAATGTATGGGGGGGAGGGGACCACCCTCCTGCTTTGCCTTTGTATTCTGTGTTGCTGGACATGTTGATCATGTGATTTATGTCAATGGTGGAAAAAGTGGGGTGTGGGCGGGGGTTGGGTGTTATTGACTGTCATACTTATGATTTCAGACCAATGTTTGTGTTAAATATTTGTTATTGAACATAACCTTGTTGCGCATTGTCTCAGATAGCAGAACCGTTACACACTGGTGTTTCCTTACAATGAAAGGATTAAATACAACTTAACATCAATCAACATAAACTTTGACTGGCACCAAGGTAATGGGCACCATTGATGTCTGAGCTGCACACACACAGCAGTGTGTCAACGTTGTCACTCACATCAGCGCTCTTTCAGGCAAAAATCTTTCAGATATCAGCTCCTCACGGAAGAGTGGGATTTAACAAATGCCAGCCACACCGCTGGCGTTTGTTCCGGTTAGTTCCACTTTTTGTGGGAGTTTTTTTGGGTGAGCGATGTTGTGGGTGATATGTGTGCGAGGTGGTGAAATTGATGCTGGGTGATCCCATGGCCACTAGTTTGGGTAATTATGCTCTTTACAACATAAAACAGTGGGCGGGCGTTATTATTGAATCTCGGCGTTAAGTCCGTGAGGAAAGTAACGCTGAGCGATATTATGGGCGTTGATTTTGCCCATTCTGCTGATTCCATCCAAAAAAGTGGGCAGGCAGTGATATTTTTTCTCGGCGTTAAGCACATGGGGAAAGTAACGCTCGGTGATAAGTTTCCATTTTGTGCCAAAATGGGCGATATATGGGCGTTATATGTCATTTCAGCGTGAAATTGGTGTTAAGCATCCAAAAAAGGTGGAGGTTCTAGCCCTTGGATTTAGATAGCTCCTTTCACGACCACCCAACGTCTCAAATCGCTGTACAACAAATGAAGTACAAAGAAGAACAGTGATGTCCTGTTAGTGTCCTGGGGCTGGATTTTCGGTCTTACTGAATTCGGGGTGTTAATGGCGGCAGAGTGGTCCCAATACCGCCTGAAAAAAGTTTGCGTCCTCGATTATAAATTTCGCCAAAAAATGAGGATCCATGATCGGAGGTGCTAAATCAAGCATTACGCAACGAACCTTTTAGGCCCAAGCCAAGAATGGCGGCGTTAAAAAAGGCGTCCATTTGGCGCATTTAAGTTTTCCCGGGCGCAGTCGGTATTTCAGGGTTGGCTTCCTACGCGCATGCGCAGATGACCCAGTGAATTCTGGGACTTCAGCAGAGATGGCGCAGCAGGAGGGCAGGCAGCATGCCAGAAGGAGTCTGCTGAGGCCTTTGTGCGGGCACTGGAAAGGAGGTGGACATCACTGCATCTGCCTCGGGGAGGGAGGCCGCTGCCAAGCATATTTAAACGCGTCCGGTGTGAGATTGCACAGGAAGTGTCCACGGCAGACACGGTGGCCAGAACTGGCACTCAATGCCGCAAAAAGTTCAATGAACTTACGAGGGTCGTCAGTGTGAGTATCCTTCCATCATGAATATCAGACACTATTTGAAGTCTTTGATGGATCTGTCCCTTCTTAATGTCTTGCAGGCCATGGTGTGGGTTGCAGAATCCATCACAAAGTTGAAGGCTTATGTCTCCAGCCATTGCCTCTGAATTCAGGATGAATTTCAGAATGTTCCTTAATCCTTGTGAAACCTTCTCGCACTACACTCCCACTGCTGATATACGTTTCATAATGATGAATTTGACCCCTGTGCTACCTACCTCTCACCTCCCAATCACTCAAAAACCTCATGCAACATCCATACATTTTGAAGTGAAGACATTAGCATATTCACACAGTGGTTGCTATTGAACTATGGAAGGCATATGTGGCACAACAGGAGGTGCACACTTATGAACCTTTTGTATTTTTCTCACTGCAGGTGAATCTCTCACACAACAAGCATGAGCAGCGCCGTACAGGCGGCAGTCGGCCTCAACTCCTGGATTTCATTGAAGTGGAGGAATGGGTGTCAGCCCTCATGGGAGGCCCCAGTTCAGACCATTGCCGGGGGCGATGCAGGTATGGAGGTATGTAAATGGTCACGTGACTGATGTCACTTCATTGAACCCAAATATGAAGTGGCCCTGGCCCCTTCACATGTCCAATGCCTGATATCATCCTGCCCCTTCCCATGCTGCTAACCACACGCCTGTTGTTTTCTGCTTACAGATGACCAGCCACAAGCATGACAGCCATCACGGGAGCCATCGACATCTGGCCATGGTGGAGGTGATGAGGCATGCAAAGAGAATGTTAGGCCAGAGCCGCAAAGCCCACCAGTTGCCCGTCTGGACAGAGTACATCTGGGGACGAGGCCGATTTCCTGGGGTTTGTGTCGTCGGAGGCTCCTGGCCCCAGTCGCCTACGGCATCGATTGAATCACAAGCACAAGCTCTGCAGCTTGGTGATGTAATGCAGTTGATGATGTGTCATCCTCTCTGTCTTCACCACTGTCTAATGGGGAAGTGACGGTGCCAAAGTAGGCCAGCAAGTTGTGGAGACACATCATGCTCCGGATGCTGAGGCCCAGCCCTGTTGGAGTATCAGTGGCTCCCAGGAAATGGAAGCTGATGTCCTTCCTCAGGGTGACAGCATTCCGGCTCCCACCAGTTCCTCTCCAGCTATGCACCTTACGTGGCCCGCACCTGAGCCACCAGAGATTGCTACCACCAATGCTGAGGCTCAGCAGTCCATAGTCAGGCCTTCCAGGCCCAGAGCTGGTCCAGGGCATCCTCATACACCATCTGCACTGTCTGCCCCCTAACACAGCAGCCCTCAAGCAGCCCTGCTTTAGCCACTGAGGCCTGATTGAGGTGGAGCAGCAGGCATGGGAGGGGAATGAAAGGCAGTGGGCAAGTCCCAATAAGAGGTCGTACTACCATGTGGAAATGCGTTCGCATATAATGAGCAACCCTGTACATAGTTATTTTGCTATAATTTATTTTAAACTGAGTAACATGCAGCAGGATGCTGTTTATTGTATAGTTTTGTTTTGATGCTTGTAGTATCGTTTGCTTTTGCTGTTTTATAGCATCTTTTGAAATTGTTTGGTAATTGATTTGTTTGGGGGGGAATTGTTTGATACTTTTGTTCATAAAATTATAACTTTGAGCCTTTGCCATTGTTGCCTTGTATATCATTGCGAAGCTCAGCATTGATGTGTCTTTATGGTGGCACATAGCGTGGCCTGTATTAGGTGCATCCCTCAGCTACCTCCATTCAAGCAAACCTGTCCATTATGAGCTGGCGATGTGCTGCTCTTGCTCTGGCAGCATCTCCACGCTGCCTCCCCTGTGGATGTGGTGGCTGTGTAATCAGTGCCTCTTCAGGCTCATGTTTGTCGGCTTCCTCCTCCTGAGGTGGCCCTGCAATCCTCATTGGCAATGACTGGCCCCTCATGATGACCAATTTGTGCATTGTGCAGCACACCACACTGAATTTCGAGACCTGTTGAGGGGGATATTGAAGGCTGCCTCCAGAGTGGTCCAGACATCAATGTGACTGTAGGAGATGGCCTATCTCTGTCAGCACTTCTTTTCGGAAGCATGGCCTTCTCATGCACTTCTCCTCAGAGAGCTGGAGGTATGAGATTTGGTGCCTGTGAACCCGTGGGGGTTTAGCCCTCCTCCACAGACATCTTTGCCCTCTCTTCATTTGTGTCCTGATAGGGCCAACAGCCCTTCTTCTAGCTTGACGCCGCCTGGCAATGGCAACCAGCATGTTACGAAAGTGAACTAGTAATGCCCCCATTGCATTCTGTCACTGACGCAAGGACACTGTAATGGCAGATAAAAGTGGCGTTTGCAAGTCTGAGATTCACGCAGCGTTCTATGCCCAATCCTTGCACTCAACGTGAGCTGCAATGTAGAAATTGGATCCATGCATTTAAATACGCTGCCAATACTGCCTGCTGCACCCTGGGAATGCCCGGGTTTTCAGACCTTTCCTCAGGTGGGTGTTAAATGAGACGGTAGGACCGACTTCTTCATTCGGGGTACCAGCGGAGCATTGCATGACGATTGATACTATGATCTCAGTGAAAGAAGAGGGCGGGGCAGTAAGTTTTTGTGCCGTCGCAAAACAGGAGCCCAATTTACCAGCTGGGCGCTAAAAGGTGGACACCCGACATTACTCCTAGAAACACCGTGCCTCCAGGGCACAAACAGAGTCACAAATGAGTCAAAAATTCAGCCCAAGGTCTTTTATCTCATTGCTGTTTGCTCACATTTGATGTCATATTTGCCTACATTACAATAGTGACTATATTTCAAAAAGTCTTCATCGGCTGTGTAGTGCTTTGGGATGTTTGAGGATGTGAAAAGTGTTATATACATGTTCTTTCTGAGAGAAAATAGTCATTTCTAGGCATAGTTTTTATGCAATTATGTTTCAAAAGTAAATGTGAGGGATATATAATATTGTGGATTGGAAAATAACATGGCTGCTGAATGACTGAATTTCTTTTTGAGTCTTTTGCTCGGTTGATTTTGTAGTAATTCCTAATTGGTAATGTTTCCTATTTCTCGAGCAAATAAAAGTGTTTTTTAATTGGTTTTCATTTACTCAATGGTATATTTGAGTGAATCATCATTGTTAACTCAGGAAGTATTGGTTATTTGAGCCAATCATAAAAGTGTTGACATACCCATGTAGGTGTGACATTCGATCGATGAATAATGAGACAAATATTCATTATTTCCAGTTCTGGCCTAGAAACATAGAAACATAGAAAATAGGTGCAGGCGTAGGCCATCCGGCCCTTCGAGCCTGCACCAGCATTCAATAAGATCACGGCTGATCATTCCTTCAGTACCCCTTCTCTCCATACCCCTTGATCCCTTTAGCCTAACTCCCTCTTGAATATATCCAATGAACTGGCATCAACAACTCTCTGCGGTAGGGAATTCCATAGGTTAACAACTCTCTGAGTGAAGAAGTTCCTCCTCATCTCAGTCCTAAATGGCTTACCCCTTATCCTAAGACTATGTCCCCTGGTTCTGGACTTCCCCAACATCGGGAACATTCTTCCTGCATCTAACCTGTCCAGTCCCGTCAGAATTGTATTTGTTTCGATGAGATCCCCTCTCATCCTTCTAAACTCCAGTGAATACAGGCCCAGTCAATCCAGTCTCTCCTCATATGTCAGTCCTGCCATCCCAGGAATCAGTCTGGTGAACCTTCATTGCACTCCCTCAATAGCAAGAACGTCCTTCCTCAGATTAGGAGACCAAAACTGAACACAATATTCCAGGTGGGGCCTCACCAAGGCCCTGTACAACTGCAGTAAGACTTTCCTGCTCCTATACTCAAATCCCCTTGCTATGAAGGCCAACATACCATTTGCCTTCTTCACCGCCTGCTGTACCTGCATGCCAACCTTTAATGACTGATGAATCATGACACCCAGGTCTCTCTGCACTTCCCCTTTTCCTCATCTGCTGCCATTCAGATAACATTCTGCCTTCGTGTTTTTGCCCCCAAAGTGGATAAGCTCACATTTATCCACATTATACTGCATCTACCATGTATTTGCCCACTCGCCTAACCTGTCCAAATCATCCTGCAGCCTCTTAGTGTTCTCCTCACAGCTCACACCGCCACCCACTTTAGTGTTATCTGCAAACTTGGAGATGTTACACTCAATTCCATCATCCAAATCATTAATATATATTGTAAAGAGCTGGGGTCCCAGCACTGAGCCCTGCGGCACTCCACTAGTCACTGCCTGCAATTCTGAAAAGGACCCGTTAATCCCGACTCTCTGCTTCCTGTCTGCCAACATCAGTACATTACCCCCAATACCATGTGCTTTAATTTTGCACACTAATCTCTTGTGTGGGACCTTGTCAAAAGCCTTTTGAAAGTCCAAATACCCACATCCACTGGTTCTCCCTTGTCCACTCTACCAGTTACATCCTCAAAAAATTCCAGAAGATTTTTCAAGCATGATTTCCCTTTCATAAATCCATGTTGACTTGGACCAATCCTGTCACTGCTTTCTAAATGCGCTGCTATTTCATCCTTAATGATTGATTCCAACATTTTCCCCACTACTGATGTCAGGCTAACTGGTCTATAATTACCCATTTTCGCTCTCCCTCCTTTTTTTAAAAATGGTGTTACATTAGCTACCCTCCAGTCCATCGGAACTGATCCCGAGTCGATAAACTGTTGGAAAATTATCACCAATGCATCCACTATTTCTAGGGTCACTTCCTTAAGTACTCTGGGATGTAGACTACCAGGCCCTGGGGATTTATCGACCTTCAATCCCGTTAATTTCCCTAACACAATTTCCCACCTAATAAGGATATCCTTCAGTTCTTCCTTCTCACGAGACCTTCGGCCCCCTAGTACATCCTGAAGATTATTTGTATCTTCCTTCTTGAAGACAGAACCAAAGTACTTGTTCAATTGGTCTGCCATTTCTTTGTTCCCCATTATAAATTCACCCGAATCCGACTGCAAGGGACCTATGTTTGTCTTCACTAATCTTTTTCTCTTCATATATCTATAGAAGCTTTTGCAGCCATTTTTTATGTTTCTGGCAAGCTTCCTCTCGTATTCTATTTTCCCCCTCTTAAGTACTCAATTTGTCCTCCTCTGCTGTATTCTAAATTTCTCTCTCTCCTCCAGCTTGCTACTTTTTCTGGCTAATTTGTATGCCTCTTCCTTGGATTTAACACTATCCTTAATTTCCGTTGTTAGCCACGGTTGAGCCACCTTCCCCGTTTTATTTTTACTCCAGACAGGGATGTACAATTGTTGAAGTTCGTCCACATGATCTTTAAAGGTTTGCCATTGCCTATCCACCGTCAACCCTTTAAGTA
Source organism: Pristiophorus japonicus (assembly GCF_044704955.1). NCBI lineage: Eukaryota > Metazoa > Chordata > Chondrichthyes > Pristiophoridae > Pristiophorus > Pristiophorus japonicus. Next base: position 310,711,788 of record NC_091979.1, read on the forward strand.
TCATTTGCCAGTCTAATCGAGCCAATTCGCGCCTCATACCATCAAAGTTACCTTTCTTTAAGTTCAGGATCCTAGTTTCTGAATTAACTTTGTCACTCTCCATCTTAATAAAGAATTCTACCATATTATGGTCACTCTTCCCCAAGAGGCCTCACACAACAAGATTGCTAATTAGTCCCTTCTCATTACACATCACCCAGTCTCGGATGGCCAGCTCTCTGGTTGGTTCCTCGACATATTGGTCTCGAAAACCATCCCTAATACACTCCAGGAAATCCTCCTCCACCGCATTGCTACCAGTTAGGTTCGCCCAATGAATATGTAGATTAAAGTCGCCCATGATTACTGCAGTACCTTTGTTGCACACATCCCTTATTTCTTGTTTGATGCTGTCCCCAAAGTCACGACTACTATTTGATGGCTTGTACACAACTCCCACTGGCGTTTTCTGCCCTTTGGTATTCCGTAGCTCCACCCACACTGATTTCACATCATCCAAGCTAAGGTCCTTCCTTACTTTTGCATTCATTTTCTCTTTAACCAGCAACGCCACCCCGCCTCCTTTTCCTTTGTGTCTATCCTTCCTAAATGCTGAATACACCTAGATATTGAGTTCCCAGCCTTGGTCACCCTGGAGCCATGTCTCCGTGATGCCAATCACATCATGCCTGTTAACTGCTATCTGCACAGTTGATACATCATAACATAACATAAGAATTAGGAACAGGAGAAGGCCATCTAGCCTCTTGAGACTGCTCCGCCACTCAACTAGATCATGGCTGATCTGGCCGTGGACTCAGCTCCACTTACCCACCCGCTCCCCATAACCCTTAATTCCCTTATTGGTTAAAAATCTATCTGTCTGTGATTTGAATACATTCAAAGAGCTAGCCTCAACTGCTTCCCTGGGCAGAGAATTCCACAGATTCACAACCCTCTGGGAGAAGAAATTCCTTCTCAACTCGGTTTTAAATTGGCTCCCCTGTATTTTGAGGCTGTGCCCCCTAGTTCTAGTCTCCCCGACCAGTGGAAACAACCTCTCTGCCTCTATCTTGTCTATCCCTTTCATTATTTTAAATGTTTCTATAAGATCTCCCCTCATCCTTCTGAACTCCAACGAGTAAAGACCCAATCTACTCAATCTATCATCATAAGGTAACCCCCTCATCTCCGGAATCAGCCGAGTGAATCGTCTCTATACCCCCTCCAAAGCTAGTATATCCTTCCTTAAGTAAGGTGACCAAAACTGCTTGCAGTACTCCAGGTGCGGCCTCACCAATACCCTATACAGTTGCAGCAGGACCTCCCTGCTTTTGTACTCCATCCCTCTCGCAATGAAGGCCAACATTCCATTTGACTTCCTGATTACCTGCTGCACCTGCAAACTAACTTTTTGGGATTCATGCACAAGGAGTCTAGCGAGGAAGCGCGTAGAGTTTTGTGGGAGGACCTGCCAAAAGTCAGCCCGGAGGGCGGTGAAAATTTGGAAGCTCCGCTAAGCCTGGCGGAGCTGACCGGTGCCCTCGACCGGATCTCGAGGGGAAAAACCCCAGGGCTGGACGGGCTGACCGTGGAGTTCCACAGGGCGTTCTGGGACGTCCTGGGGAGCGACTACGCGCGGGTCCTGGGGGAAAGTCTGGCGACCGGGGAGATGCCCCTCTCTTGGCGCAGGGCAGTCATCGTCCTGCTGCCTAAGAAGGGCGATCTCCGCCTCCTTAAGAACTGGCGCCCGGTCTCCCTCCTCAGCACGGACTACAAAATCTTCGCCAGGGCGATGTCTGCTCGCCTTGGTGCCGTGCTGGACCACATGATCCACCCCGACCAGTCCTACACGGTCCCGGGCCGGACAATCCACGACAACATCCATCTGGTCCGGGACCTCATCCATCATTCCCAGGAGGCTGGTTAGTCGGTCGCCTTCCTATCTCTCGACCAAGAGAAGGCGTTCGACAGGGTGGATCACGACTATCTGCTCGGAACTCTGCGCGCTTTCGGGTTCGGGACGCATTTCGTCGCCCGGATCCGACTTTTGTACGCCGCCGCGGAGTGTCTGATTAAGGTTAACGGGTCCTTGACGGCGCCCCTTCGCTTTAGGAGAGGGGTGCGCCAGGGATGCCCCATGTCCGGCCAGTTATATGCCATCTGCGTGGAGCCTTTCCTGCGCCTCCTGCGGACGAGGTTGACGGGACTGGCTCTGCAAGGGCCGGGCATGGAGGTCGTCCTCTCGGCTTACGCCGATGACGTGCTCCTCGCGGTAGAGGATCCCGCTGACCTGCGGAGGATGCGTGAGTGCCAGGAGATTTACTCGGCCGCATCCTCCGCCAGAATCAACTGGGAGAAATGTTCCGGACTTCTGGTGGGTCAGTGGCGGGTGGACTCCCTGCCGGAGGAGCTCAGGCCTTTTGCCTGGAGCACGACCCATCTCCTCCATCTGGGAGTCTACCTTAGCCCCGACGAGGAAGCCTGGCCGGCGAACTGGCAGGAGCTGGAGGCCAAGGACGCCGCTCGCCTAGGGCGCTGGACAGGACTGCTCCGAGTGCTGTCCTACAGGGGTCGAGCACTAGTCATAAACCAGCTGGTGGCCGCAATGTTGTGGTACCGGCTGGTCACTTTGACCCCTCCCCCTGCGTTTGTCGCCAAGATACAGAAGAAGCTGGTGGACTTCTTCTGGAACAACAGGAAGCACTAGGTCTCTGCCGCGGTCTTGAGTCTCCCGCTTGAGGAGGGCGGTCAGACGTTGGTGTGCGTCAGTGCCCAGCTCGCGACTTTCCGTCTTCAGACCCTGCAGAAATACCTTTACGTCGAGCCCCCTCCTAGGTTGTTCGCTCTGGCGACATATTTCTTCCGCCAGCAGCGCGACCTCAATTACGACACGCAGCTCCTGTTTGTGAACTTGAGGGGTGTCAGGACCGCCCTCCGGGAGCTGCCTGTCTTTTACAAGGAACTCATCAGGGTCTGCAACAAAGTCTCCACCAAGCGCAGCTCTCCGCCGGCTGGAGTGGCGGCCGTCCTGCAGGAACCGCTGCTCGGGAATCCGTACCTCCACGGCCGAGGTTTTATGTGGCGGTCGGAAGAGAGGGCTGTGGCTGGTGAGGTGACCAGGGTCAGGGACCTGCTCGATGGCGGAGGAGCGGGCTGGATGGCGCCAGGCACGCTGGCGCGGCGCCTAAATTCAGCAGACGTCCGCCGCGCGGCCGATGCCATCGAGTCGCTAAAAACAGCTCTGGGCCCTGACTCTGTTAGGTGCATCAAGGAGGCTCAAGCACGTGGGGAGATCCCGTCCGAACTGACCCCCGTCCGGACGGAATTCCTCATTGGCGCCAAACCCCAGAACCTCCCTCGGGGGCCGGCGCCTCACAACTTGAGCCGCCTCGGGGAAATCCCCTCCGTGCCTTTCAGTTCCGCGCGGAGGGGTTTCCTGTACGGGCTGCTCCTGCACACTCTCAACTTTGCCATCCTCGCCGGCCGTCCGAACACGCCATGGCGTACCATCTTGCCGTCCGGAGGAGGCGGGGGTCCCCGATGGAGGGCACTCTATGCGGGAGTCCTCCCACTATTCATTGGGGACTTGGCCTGGAGGGTGGTGCACGGAGCAGTGCCGTGCAACAAATTTTTAAGCCGGTTCACGGACTCCCAGGCCGCCTGCAATTTCTGCGGTCTGGAGGAGTCCGTGTTCCATGTTTTTATTGAGTGCACGAGGTTGCAGCCCCTGTTTCATTATTTAAAGGGGCTGCTCCTGAAATTCTGGCTGCACTTCAATCCCACTCTCCTGATCTTTGGGCACCCTGTGCGGAGGGGAGCGGGTAGGTCCGAGGGCCTCCTCGTAGGACTGCTCCTGGGCACGGCCAAGGGTGCCATCAGCCGGTCCAGGCAGCGGGCGGTCGAGGGGGTCGTTCAACCTGACTGCCTGCCTCTCTTCCGCTCTTACATCCAGTCCAGGTTGTCCTTGGAGATGGAGCACGCGATGTCCACCGGTACGCTCGCGGCCTTCCGCGAGAGGTGGGCACCGGAGGGACTGGAATGCATCATCACGCCCGGCAACCAAATTTTAATTTGATTTTACGTTTTAAAGTTTAATTTGTTTTAATTGCCGATGCTTTTAGTGTCCCCCTCCCCTTTTATAGGGAGCACTGGAGGAAAAAAATGTGATTTTAGTGCCCAAATAAACCCCCCAAAAAAACCACAAAAAAGGAAAAAAATGGGCCTTGTAAATATCTGGTGTGTCATCCAGGTCGGGTGGCACCGATTAATGTTTATGTTTTACAGGTAAACTCCAAAAGAGTTTCATGCACAAGGACCCCCAGGTCCCTCTGCACCGCAGCATGTCCTAATTTCTCCCCATTCAAATAATATTCCCTTACTGTTTTTTTTTCCAAGGTGGATGACCTCACATTTTCTGACATTGTATTCCATCTGCCAAACCTTAGCCAAATCGCTTACCCTATCTAAATCTCTTTGCAGCCTCTCTGTGTCCTCTACACAACCCGCTTTCCCACTTATCTTTATGTAATTTGCAAATTTTGTTACACTACACTCTGTCCCCTCTTCCAGGTCATCTATGTATATTGTAAACAGTTGTGGTCCCAGCACCGACCCCTGTGGCACTCCACTAACCTCCGATTTCCAACCCGAAAAGGACCCATTTATCCCGACTCTCTGCTTTCTGTTCGCCAGCCAACTCTCTATCCATGCTAATACATTTCCTCTGACTCCACGTACCTTTATCTTTTGCAGTAACCTTTTGTGTGGCACCTTATCGAATGCCTTTTGGAAATCTAAATACACCACATCCATCGGTATACCTCTATTCACCATGCTCGTTATATCCTCAAAGAATTCCAGTAAATTAGTTACACATGATTTCCCCTTCATGAATCCATGTTGCGTCTGCTTGATTGCACTAATTCGTCCACCTTATTCCGAATACTCTTCGCATTGAGGCACAGAGCCTTCAGGCTTGTCTTTTTAACACACTTTGACCCTTTAGAATTCTGCTGTAAAGTGGCCCTTTTTGCTTTTTGCCTTGGGTTTCTCCGCCCTCCACTTTTATTATTCTCCTTTCTATCTTTTGCTTCTGTCTCCATTTTATTCCCCACTGTCTCCCTGCATAGGTTCCCATCCCCCTGCCATATTAGTTTAACTCCTCCCAAACAGCACCAGCAAACACTCCCCCTCGGACATTGGTTCCAGCCCTGCCCAGGTGCAGACCGTCCGGTTTGTACTGGTCTCACCTCCCCCAGAACCGGTTCCAATGTCCCAGAAATTTGAATCCCTCCCTTCTGCACCACTGCTCAAGCCACGTGGTGAGTATGTCCAGCATTTTCTGTTTATATTTTAGTTCAGAGGGTTCAGATCTAACTTCATAACTTCATAAGACCATAATAATCTAGGAATAAATTCTGGATGTGTCCACTCTATAAATAGTCAAAATCACTTTCTGTACCATAGGAAATACAGTTATTTATTTTTGAAAGTAAAAGAACCTTGTAATTTTCATATTCTAGTGTCAAAGTATGCACTTAACTAAACCTCTGAGTTTCATACATTACAAACATTTGTCACCTTAACTAATTTTTTCAAGGTGCATGCTTTTTATATTCTGTCAAACGACAGATAGCTTGTTTAAAAAACAAGAAATAATATGTGCACATTCGTGAGATTGATATTGTGTTTCATGTGCAGTTGAACAGCGCGATCCATCTATGTAGCAGTCAAAACTATCCAGAGCTTTGTAGCAGTAACATATTAAAAATGACAAAACAGTAAGGGTAAAACAATGAGGAATGGGAAAGAGGTTCAAGAGTGAAAGTAGACATTATTAAAACTTCTTCAACGTGAAGCAGCAGTTCCAGAAGGAAAGCAGCAAATAAGAGTGCAATAGCTGGATTATAGCTTTCAGTCAAAAGAGGGGATACTAATCTTATCATAGGCAATCCCTCAAAGCGAGGATGACTTGCTTCCACGCCAAAAAAGGAATAAGTTCACAGATGTTTCATTGCAGGACCTAATATTCCAGATCCTGAATTACATCCTGAAGAGTGGAAGATGCCTGTGCTTGGACTTTTTTAACGTGGGGTGGCCGTTGCACACCAGCCACCACACGGGCTTGACAGAGCTAGGTCTTGGTCCAGTGGCAAGGATTACTTAAGACTAACTGGAGACCAGCTCTGCTGCACAGACTGAGCGAGCACACATATCGCAGTGTGGGCTGGCCCGTGCTGCCCCAGGGCCCTCGTCTCTTCTGGGCCCCAGATTCACGCCTCTCCTGGGCCCCGGTCACTTCCCTCTCTGGACGCTCCTCCTGCTGTGCCTGCCCGCACTGCAGTCAACGACTTGGCTTCGTAGACGTTGCTTATATAATGCATTTATTAGACCTCAATTGGAGTATTACGACTATTCCTGTTTTTAAAATTTTCAAAAATAAGAAATGATGGAAAAGGAAGAGCGTGGTAGAATAGTGACGAGGATGAGGGAGGACATATAATATTTAATGTAAAGAAGGCAAATGAAAAATAGTATTGTTATGTGTTGTCATGTTGCCGAACAGGGGAAAGAATAAAAAGCAATCAACCAAACCGTGGAAGTATGAGGAAAGGTTTGGCATGGAGTCCTTGGGTACATTTTTTGATGTTGAAGGCTAATCAGATTTAAATTTCGCTAATATCTTTGGAGTGTTATGTCAAATATTTTTCTTGCGTGTCACAAGCCGAAATACAATCTTTGTCCAAAAGAGTGAGAATATGTTCCCATTTTACCAATAAATTGCCCATGCCATTGTTTGTGGGCATTCTGGGACTGAAGTGCAGTTTTACAATGTTTACTGCAGTCCTGCTGCAGTCTAAGCACGACTCTGGTTTGCCTATCATAGAAATTCAATCAAAACTATACATCGCCCGAGTGAAAAAGACCTTACAGTTATTATTTATTAATCACTTTACAAAACTGGCTTAAGATTCAAGTAACTTTGATTGTCCTCCCTTCCTTTACAGTGTTATTCGAAGATATTTTGGGGCTGAAATTGCCCCTTTCATTGTCATCAGCATAGGCAGTCCCTCAGAAACAAGGAAGACTTGCTTCCACTCTTAAAATGAGTCCTTCGATGGCCAACACAAGAACCACAGTCCCTGTCACAGGTGGGACAGAGGGTCAGGGAGGGTGGGGCAGGTTTGCCGCATGCTCTTTCTGCTGCCTGCGCTTGGTTTCTGCATGCTCTCGGCGATGAGACTCGAGGTGCTCAGCGCCCTCCCGGATGCACTTCCTCCACTTAGGGCGGACTGGTCTTTGGCCAGGGACTCCCAGGTGTGGGTGGGGATGTTGCACTTTATCAGGGAGGCTTTGAGGGTGTCCGTGTAACGTTTCCGCTGCCAACCTTGGGCTCGTTTGCCGTGAAGGCCTTTCCTTAAGGCCTGTTACCACCACAAATCGGCGCCCACGCTGCGGAGTGGAATGGCCGCTAAAAGTCCAATTGCCCTTCCGAGGTTTCCCGGCGGTGCCCCACACTGCTCCGCTGCCGCCGATCCATATTAAGTGCGTCATCAGAGTGCGTACCGCTGTGGAAATCTTCGGCCTGCCCAGCGGTGCCAAAATCTGTTTTTTGCCGGTGGTCCAGTGAGGCTGAGGCCTTCTGCAATGGTGGTGTGGCTTACCTTAAAGGGGAGGATGCACTGCCACTCCTGCCATGTATTTTTTTGTCGGCCGACTACCATGTCGGCCCTACAATTATGCCCCCGGGTTCGGCCGGGCCACCAACTGGCCGCTGACCCAGCCGAAACCCTCCTTGGTCGCCCAGTGGGCCGAAGTTTTAAAACCACGAAAGCTCTTCCCTTTAAGTGAAGGGGAGAGCTCTGGTGACGCGGCGCCGTGATGACGTCATCGTGGCGGTCACTCTGCATCCCCGCCCCCCCCAACTTCTGCCCCTCCGGCGTTGCCACCGCCGCATATCTGCCCCTCTAGTATAGTCACCGCCCCAATTAATAACGACTTTCGGATCCGAGAGAAAAAAAAACGAAAGAGCTGAATTTCGCTCAAGAGAGTACCTCAACGACAGCTGCGGTAAACACCATTGAAACAGAGTGCGTGCGTACAGTTTCAGGCGGGGAGCAATTTCAACCCCTTTGTTTTTAATTCCTCCCTCCTTCCTTGTGACTGATCCATTTTTGAACGGGGCGGAAGAGCAGTGAGAGTCAAAAAAGAGCAGTCACAAATGGAGCAGTCAGAAACAGGACATCAATTAGTCTCCTCTTATCTTGGAGACATGAATAGTTAGGAGCATGCACGCGCAGTCGGTCTGTGCAGCAGAGCAGGTCTCCAGTCGTCCTGGTTAACCCTTGCCACTGGATCAAGACCCAGCTCTGTCAAGCCCGGGTGGTGGCTGGTGTGCAACAGCCACCCCATGTTAAAAAAAATCCACGCACAGGCATTTTCCACCCTTCACATGCAGTTCGGGACCTGGAATATTAGGTCTCTCATTGAAACACCTGTGAACTTAACCTTTTTGGTGTGGAAGCAAGTCATCCTCGATATAAGGGACTGCCTAATACTATACCTTCCTTGTCAAGACCTTTTTCTCAGTGATTTACATGATCATATATATTTTTTGCCTTGCCTTGTATTTCCCATGGTGGATTTGTAATTTTTCTAAAGCTGTCGAGGGAAGCTTTTCCCACGAACGAGCCTTCAGGTTAGCAGTGCTTGAACGGCTGATTCCACCTGCTTTCGTCTGGGCTTAGCTGATTGATTCCAGCCATAGTATCTGAGTTCACCATCTCATAAGATCGCCCTCTGTCCCCTCGTACCAATCTCAGTGTGTGTGACTGAATTAAAAAAATCATCCCAAACAACACTTTTTCCTTACTGAGGCTACTCCGCCAATTTTCTGTCTGTTTCCGCTGGATGTTGAAAACTCCGCCCCTCCCACCCCCACCCCCACTCCTCAGTTTCCTCGCGTAAACTGTGTGAAATGCTTAAAAAAATGTTGTCCTTCTGTTCAGGCCTCATTTTTTTGAAAAACAAGAAGGATTTGATGGCTCAATTCTATAAGAACATAAGAAATAGGAGCTCGAATAGGCCTGCTCCGCCTATCAATAAGATCATGGCTGATCCGATCATGGACTCAGCTCCACTTCCCTGCCCACTCCCCTTAACCCCTTATCCCCTTATCGTTTAAGAAACTGTCTATTTCTGTCTTAAATTTATTCAATGTGTCAGCTTCCATAGCTCTCTGAGGTAGTGAATTCCACAGATTTACAACCCTCTGAGAGAAGAAATTTTTAAATAGGTGGTCCCTTATTCTAAGATCGTGCCCTCTAGTTCTAGTCTCCCCCATCAGTGGAAATATCCTCCCTGCATCCACCTTGTCAAGCCCCCTCATAATCTTATACATTTCAATAAGATCACCTCTCATTCTTCTGAATTCCAATGAGTAGAGGCTCAAACTACTCAACCTTTCCTTATAAGTCAACCCCCTCATCTCCGGAATCAGCCTAGTGAACCTTCTCTGAACTGCCTCCAAAGCAAGTATATCCTTTCTTAAATATGGAAACCAAAACTGCACGCAGTATTCCAGGTGTGGCCTCACCAATACCCTGTATAGCTGTAGCACGACTTCCCTGCTTTTATACTCCACCCCCTTTGCAATAAAGGCCAAGATACCATTGCCCTTCCTGATCACTTGCTGTACCTGCACACTATCCTTTTGTATTTCATGCACAAGTACCCCCAGATCCTGCTCTACTGCAGTACTTTGCAATCTTTCTCCATTTAAATAATAACTTGCTCTTTGATTTTTTTCTGCCAAAGTGCATGATCTCACACTTTCCAACATTATACTCCACCTGCCAAATTTTTGCCCACTCACTCAGCCTATCTATGTCCTTTTGCAGATTTTTTGTGTCCTCCTCACACATTGCTTTTCATTCCTTCTTGGTATTTTTGCTACTTTTTGAATCATTAACAATTAGTCAATTGGATATTTTATTGGTAATTTAATAGCTAAGTAGCTATTTGAACCAATCAGAATGTTTTGTCTGATGAACTTGAAACTTCGAAGCTTTGACACTCTGAGATCGGACTTTCAGGTGTGATACTTTTGGAAGCTGCATGCTAGCTACAAGACTTTTCATTATAAAGATGGAACTCATTTTATATTTAATTATGGCAAGTCCAGCTTGAAGCTTGCCGAGAAACGGTGTTTCCTTCCATTTAAAATGTTTCATTTTTCACTTTTCAAAAACCGAGGTATAAAAATTCTGTTTGAGTGACATCTCCAGAAAAACTAATTGTTTCCTCAGAACGATTCTCCATAGTAAAAAAAAAGGCATGCAAACTTACATATTCAAACAGTAATAGTTTACAGAATGAACTGGTTGTTAACTTGTGTTTGGAAAATCTTTAAATTAGTAGTTCTGGTAATTTGTCTTGTTTGGCGGGAGTTCGTGGCATTGGTGAGGCCTACAAAAGGCTCAGCAACAGCGAGAGGAGGCGGCAGTCAGAGGCGGGAGTTTGTGGCATTGGTGAGGCCGACAAAAGGCCCAACGGCAGCGAGAGGAGGCGGCATTCAGAAGTGGGAGTTCGTGGCGTTGGTGAGGCCTACAAATGGCCCAGCGGCAGCGAGAGGAGGCGGCAGTCAGAGGCGGGAGTTCGTGGCGTTGGTGAGGCCTACAAAAGGCCCAGCGGCAGCGAGAGGTGGTGGCAGTTGGAGGCGGGAGTTCGTGGCGTTGGTGAGGCCGACAAAAGGCCCAGCGGTAGCGAGAGGTGGTGGCAGTTGGAGGCCGGAGTTCGTGGCATTGGTGAGGCCTACAAAAGGCCCAGCGGCAGCGAGAGGTGGTGGCAGTTGGAGGCCGGAGTTCGTGGCGTTGGTGAGGCCGACAATAGGCCCAGCGGCAGCGAGAGGCGGGAGAAAAAGCTAAAAAGAAGTAGAAAGAAATCAAAAGGTGACGTCACAGCCAAAGGGGTAAGTGATTGGCTGGTGATTGGTGAGAAGCTTTTCTTTTTCTTTTTTATATCAGTAAGTAACCTGTTAACATTGTTGTCACCAAATTAAGTGTATCTAAGGGTTAAGTCATGGCAGGAGAGCTCGGACACGTGATATGCTCCTCCTGTTCTATGTGGGAATTCGGGGACACTTCCGGTGTCCCTGACGATTACGTGTGCGGGAAGTGTATCCGCTTCCAGCTCCTGACGGACCGCGTTGTGGAATTGGAGCTGAGAGTGGATTCACTCTGGAGCATCCACAATGCTGAGAATGACGTGATTAGCAAGTGTAGAGAGCTGGTCTTACCGCAGGTGAAGGGTCCACAGTCAGCTAGGGAATGGAAGACCAGCAGGAAGAGCAGTGCAAGGAAGGTAGTGCAGGGGTCCCCTGCGGTCATCCCCCTGCAAAACAGATACACCGCTTTGAGTACTGTTGGGGGGAATGACTCATCAGGGGAGGGCAGCAGCAGCCAAGTTCAAGGCACCGTGGCTGGCTCTGCTGCACATGAGGGCAGGAAAAAGAGTGGGAGAGCGATAGTGATAGGGGATTTAATTGTAAAGGGAATAGATAGGTATTTCTGCGGCCGCAACCGAGACTCCAGGTTGGTATGTTACCTCCCTGGTGCAAGGGTCAAGGATGTCTCGGAGCAGGTGCAGGACATTTTGAAAAGTGAGGGTGAATAGCCAGTTGTCGTGGTGCACATTGGTACCAATGATATAGGTAAAAAACGGGATGAAGTCCAAAGAGACGAATTTAAGGAGCTAGGAGCTAAATTAAAAAGTAGGACCTCAAAAGTAGTAATTTCGGGATTGCTACCAGTGCCACGTGCTAGTCAGAGTAGGAATCGCAGGATAGCTCAGATGAATACGTGGCTTGAGCAGTGGTGCAGTAGGGAGGGATTCAAATTCCTAGGGTATTGGAACCGGTTCTGGGGAAGGTGGGACCAGTACAAACTGGACGGTCTGCACCTAGGCAGGACCGGAACCAATGTCCTCGGGGAAGTGTTTGCTAATGCTGTTGGGGAGGAGTTAAACTAATATGGCAGGGGGATGAGAACCAATGCAGGGAAGCAAAATGGAAACAGAAGCAAAAGACAGAAAGGAGATGAGTAAAAGGGGAGCGCAGAGAAACCCAAGGCAAAAAACAAAAAGGGCCACATTACAGCAAAATTCGAAAGGGTCAAAGTGTATTAACAAGGCAAGCCGGAAGGCTCTGTGCCTCAATGCGAGGAGTGTTCGGAATAAGGTGGATGAATTAACTATGCAGATAGCAGTTAACAGATACGATGTGGTTGGCATCATGGAGACATGGCTCCAGGGTGACCAAGGCTGGGAACTCAACATCCAAGGGCATTCAACATTTAGGAAAGATAGACAGAAAGGAAAAGGAGGCAGGGTGGCGTTGCTGGTTAAAGAGAAAATTAATGCAATTGTAAGGAAAGATATTAGCTTGGATGATGTGGAATCGGTATGGGTGGAGCTACGGAATACCAAAGGGCAGAAAACGCTAGTGGGAGTTGTGTACAGACCTCCAAACAGTAGTAGTGATGTTGGGGAGGGCATCAAACAGGAAATTAGGGATGCATGCAATAAAGGTGCAGCAGTTATCATGGGTGACTTTAATATGCATATAGATTGGGCTAACCAAACTGGAAACAATACGGTGGAGGAGGATTTCCTGGAGTGCATTAGGGATGGTTTTCTAGACCAATATGTCGAGGAACCAACTAGGCGGGAGGCCATCTTAGACTGGGTGTTGTGTAATGAGAGAGGATTAATTAGCAATCTCGTTGTGCGAGGCCACTTGGGGAAGAGTGACTATAATATGGTGGAATTCTACATTAGGATGGAGAAGGAAACAGTTAATTCAGAGACCATGGTCCAGAACTTAAAGAAGGGTCACTTTGAAGGTATGAGGCGTGAATTGGCTAGGATAGATTGGTAAATGATACTTAAGGGGTTGACTGTGGATGGGCAATGGCAGACATTTAGAAACCGCATGGATGAACTACAACAATTGTACATCCCTGTCTGGCGTAAAAATAAAAAAGGGAAGGTGGCTCAATCGTGGCTATCAAGGTAAATCAGGGATAGTATTAAAGCCAAAAAAGTGGCATACAAATTGGCCAGAAATAGCAGCGAACCCGGGGACTGGGAGAAATTTAGAACTCAGCAGAGGAGGACAAAGGGTTTGATTAGGGCAAGGAAAATAGAGTACGAGAGGAAGCTTGCAGGCAACATTAAAATGGACTGCAAAAGCTTCTATAGATATGTAAAGAGAAAAAGGTTAGTAAAGACAAACGTAGGTCCCCTGCAGTCAGAATCAGGGGAAGTCATAACTGGGAACAAAGAAATGGCAGACCAATTGAACCAGTGCTTTGGTTCGGTATTCACTAAGGAGGACACAAACAACCTTCCGGATATAAAAGGGATCAGAGGGTCTAGTAAGAAGGAGGAACTGAGGGAAGTCCTTATTAGTCGGGAAATTGTGTTGGGGAAATTGATGGGATTGAAGGCCGATAAATCCCCAGGGCCTGGTGGTCTGCATCCCAGAGTACTCAAGGAGGTGGCCTTGGAAATAACGGATGCATTGACAGTCATTTTCCAACATTCCATAGACTCTGGATTAGTTCCAATGGAGTGGAGGGTAGCCAATGTAAGCCCACTTTTTAAAAAAAGGAGGGAGAGAGAAAACAGGGAATTATAGACCGGTCAGCCTGACATCGGTTGTGGGTAAAATGATGGAATCAATCATTAAGAATGTCATAGCAGCGCATTTGGAAAGAGGTGACATGATAGGTCCAAGTCAGCATGGATTGGTGAAAGGGAAATCATGCTTGACAAATCTTCTGGAATTTTTTGAGAATATTTCCAGTAGAGTAGACAAGGGAGAACCAGTTGATGTGTATTTGGACTTTCAGAAGGCTTTCGACAAGGTCCCACATAAGAGATTAATGTGCAAAGTTAAAGCACATGGGATTGGGGGTAGTGTGCTGACGTGGATTGAGAACTGGTTGGCAGACAAGAAGCAAAGAGTAGGAGTAAATGGGTACTTTTCAGAATGGCAGGCAGTGACTAGTGGGGTACCGCACGATTCTGTGCTGGGGCCCCAGCTGTTTACATTGTACATTAATGATTTAGACGAGGGGATTAAATGTAGTATCTCCACATTTGCGGATGACACTAAGTTAGGTGGCAGTGTGAGCTGCGAGGAGGATGCTATGAGGCTGCAGAGTGACTTGGATAGGTTAGGTGAGTGGGCAAATGCATGGCAGATGAAGTATAATGTGGATAAATGTGAGGTTATCCACTTTGGTGGTAAAAACAGAGCGACAGACTATTATCTGAATGGTGACAGATTAGGAAAAGGGGAGGTGCAACGAGACCTTGGTGTCATGGTACATCAGTCATTGAAGGTTGGCATTCAGGTACAGCAGGCAGTTAAGAAGGCAAATGGCATGTTGGCCTTCATAGCAAGGAGATTTGAGTACAGGGGCAGGGATGTGTTACTACAGTTGTACAGGGCCTTGGTGAGGCCACACCTGGAGTATTGTGTACAGTTCTGGTCTCCTAACTTGAGGAAGAACATTCTTGCTATTGAGGGAGTGCAGCGAAGGTTCATCGGACTGATTCCCGGGATGGCGGGACTGACATATCAAGAAAGACTGGATCAACTGGGCTTGTATTCACTGGAGTTCAGAAGAATGAGAGGGGATCTCATAGAAATGTTTAAAATTCTGATGGGTTTGGACAGGTTAGATGCAGGAAGAATGTTCCCAATGTTGGGGAAGTCCAGAACCAGGGTTCACAGCCTAAGGATAAGGGGTAAGCCATTTAGGACCGAGATGAGGAGAAACCTCTTCACCCAGAGAGTGGTGAACCTGTGGAATTCTCTACCACAGAAAGTTGTTGAGGCCAATTCACTAAATATATTCAAAAAGGAGTTCGATGTAGTCCTTACTACTAGGGGGTTCAAGGGGTATGGCAAGAAAGCAGGAATGGGGTACTGAAGTTGCATGTTCAGCCATGAACTCATTGAATCGCGGTGCAGTCTCGAAGTGTCGAATGGCCTACTCCTGCACCTATTTTCTATGTTTCTATGTCTCTATTTTTCTATGTTTTAGTCTACAGTGAGCAATATTCACATCAAGTGCTGAATTAGAGAGCAATGAAAGATAAGTCGATCAAAAATACGTGCCTAAAATCTTTTTTGCAAGGACCTCATATATTACTCATTGAACACACACCTGCAACAGAATCAATCCAAATGTGCTGCAGCATTTATTGGGCCCTTCTTCTTCAAATATGTAAACACAAATGTCAATTTCTCCCTGGATAAAAAAGAGTGTTTTATAATGTTAAAATCCGGTTGCACTTAAAGATTCTTAAATATTATCAACAGTAGTCGGTTAATAGATTGGGCTGTCAGATATCAAATTTAATTTAATGCAAATAAATATGAGGTTTGCATTTGGGGAGGAAATTTCGGGAGAAGGAAATATACACTAAATGGTAAAACTTTAAAAAAAGAAGAGCAGAAACATTTAGGAATTCCAATAAACAAATCTTTAATGTTGGGAGGACAAATTGTTGAAGTTATTTTTTTAAAGAGCAAATTTGATCCTGGGTTTTATGAATAGGATGTGACATACAAAAGCAAGGAGGTAAGGCTAAACCGATACATATCAGTGGTTAAGTCACACTTAGAATATTGGATCCAATTTTGGGCACTCGACTTTATGAAGGACGTCAAAGCCATGGAGAGGGTGCAAAGGAGATTCACGTTTCAGAGCGATGAAAGGTCAACTCCTTGAAACGTTAATATTGTTTCTCTCCACAGATGCTGCCTGATCTGCTGAATATTTCCAGCATTTTCTGTTTTTATTCCTACTTTATACTTCTTGGTTTAGACTATGCGTGGCTCAGTGAGGATTCTTCAGTCTGATTGGTTGAAGAGCTTCACTGTTTCTTGTGCCACAGATCCCCTGTAGAGGGCGATGTGCTCGATCAGACACCGGATTAGAGCAAGTCTATGTTCTAAAGTCTGCAAAAACTGTGTGGGCATCTATCAATGAGGAGAATGGCCTGCGCTGTTCCTTCCTCTGCTGATTGCAAAATCTGGGCCAAAATAGCCTTGGAAGAAAGTTCAGAGGCAGTGGTATGCAAATGAAAGGACAGACTCTAATAGTCAAATGGAATGAGTCGGGGACAAACTGTGCTACTGAATTAGAGGAATGGAGGGCACAGGCTGGAATGCTTTGCTGGAGAAGCTGACCCAAACTGAATGAAGGAGGAATTTCTAAACAAGATCAAGGATCTTGAAGCTGACTCACTGGACAAGCATGAGTGTGGCAGGTCTTCGGGACTTTGTACAGGAGAGGACTCGGGTTGTAGAGAGGCTGGTGTCTGTAGAGAATGGAGGTGCTGAGACCCAAGAAGAGTATTTGAAAAGTTGATCCTCAAGGTAATGAAATTGAGAATGAGGGTTTCGGCAGCTGAGGAGTTAGAGGTGTAGATAAACAATGTGTTGGAAGACAAAGGCAGCTCTAATGGCAGAATAAGGAAGGATGTACAGCTGTCAAAGAATAGATTAATTATCATATGTAACCAAATACATGTCATATATTCAACCTATGATTCATAGACCTTTTTGTCCACTTGGAGCTGATAGTTATACAAAGTAATCGCTGTGACGAATACAAATATCACAATGCCTATTAATACTGTAATACATGATAGCACATTAATAATGCATGTTATAGAAGTCCCATCATTATTTTCTTTTATAGAACTGGAGATGTTTTATGAATTTTTAAAATGTAATTACATATTTAAGTCACTAAGGAGGTCAACATCTGTATATTTAAAATTTGGGCCTCCAGCAGATGTATTCGTTGTTGAATGTAAAGAATTTGTGAATCTAACGCCTTATCCAGCACATGACTCCAATCGTAAACAAACATTGTTTGAATGTGCTGAGAAGAAAGATTGGATTTTACCCCTCCATGATAATTAAAAATGGAAATCAATCATCCATATTTGTGATGCCCTTGAATTCAGTCAGCATTGCAGATGTTAAATAAAAGGCATAGCATGTTATGCAACCATATTTTGTGGAAGTTTTGAGTTCAGCACATCAGAAATTATTTCTGTGAAGATATGTTTAGGTGACTCTAACTCTTCTGTATTATGATATTTAAATAACCAAGAGTCCATTAATTAAAGGATGTTTCCTTCCTATGAAATAGTATATAAAGTGTGGTTTCAAACATCAGTAAATTGTATTCTCTCTCCTGGTACCTGCTGTCATCAGTCATTGTAGATTATTGTATCTCATTATCGATCAGTGTGATTGATAATAAACTATTTTCACAGCAGTATACCTGCTCCCAAGCTCAAGCCACTGACATTGTTTTTGTTGGCCAAAAGTCT
Organism: Pristiophorus japonicus; assembly: GCF_044704955.1. Lineage (NCBI taxonomy): Eukaryota > Metazoa > Chordata > Chondrichthyes > Pristiophoridae > Pristiophorus > Pristiophorus japonicus. The sequence continues at coordinate 310,729,191 of NC_091979.1, forward strand.
CAGGGTCAATTACTGCGTGATTTTCCATAAGTGTTTGGCATTGTCCTCTGATGCTGTGACAGAGATTGGAAACTCACAGCGTGGGTCATTGTGGGTATAAATACATATCTTTCATCTTGTGGTGAAGGGTGCTGATGTACCACTGTATAGCAGCACACTGTCCTTTCACTAACATCATTCATTCATTTTAAGAGTGGAGCAGAATTGAAAATGTTAACTGCTCTTTTTCCTTTGACTTTTAAATATGTGGAGGATTGCAAATGAGAAAGTATTGACAGACCCACTTTGAGAACCATAACAATAGAAAGTGCTGAAAATTAAAAATGATTAAAGAATTTTACTCATTGACAATGAGCTTCTTCTAGTAAGACTGTCAGATGGTTGTTCGGTTGTTTTTAGTTTTATTTTCTCTGCACTGGGATTAATATTGCCTTACCCTTTCTCTCCCACTCTTCAACTACACGTGCTCATAGATTGTTTTATGTTTGTTTAATTTGGAATTTTCTCTCACTGCTCCGTGCAGTCCTTGTGTAGAATTTTACTTAACTGGCAAGGAGAGATCAAAATCAAGCAACATTTTTTTAAAGAGGAAGCTCCAGTAACACAGCAGTGTCTTAAGCCAGCATTAAATTAGCATTGGAAATGTTACTTTATTGGAAAAATAGGTTCTAAACTTTAAAACAAACTTGACAATATTAAAAAATTTACTACTTTTGCTTCCCAGTAATCACTGTGGTGAGATAAGGATTTCCAAGATTTGTGTTTTGTTTCCCATAATGAAGAAGGTTCGGAACATGTAACCTGCATATTTTGAAGATCCGTGCTGGTATTAGATGTGCTCAGTTATCATTTGTGTCATGAATCAGGTTGTTGCCGTTATGTAAGATGTCCAATTACTGAAAACCTTATGGTGGTTTTAAAAATACCAGTTAGATATTGATGCTAATAAGGCACATGTATGCACAACTGGGCAAATGAAATGTCACACAGTAAAACATAGTTCTAATTTTTATCTACTTTTCAAAAATGTATCGGAATTAAAATATTTATTGAATTTTACAGTTCTGTGAGTTATGTGTTGACTTTTTGTAAGAATGCAAAAATAGTACGAATTTGGTTATATAGCCCATTATTTATTGTATTCAATGCTTTTCATAATGTTAAATAAGCAAAGCAGTAAATGTTATTTTAATGATGCTTGCTCCATTTTGATTAAGTCTCATATTTTGAACCATTTTACGCCATTTATCCATTGTTAGCTGTAGAGTTTATTACATATTTTAGGAAATATTGCTACATTAAAGATCTAGGGCTTATGACAATTCGACTGACAAAATGACTTTAAAGTCTTTCCTTGTATAAGCCTTCATAAAGTCATTCACATTACTGTTGTGAAAGAGATGTACTTCAGAATTGACTGGCATCACATTATTTTTATTTACGGGTTGAGCACGGTGTTTTAGAGATTTTGACTTAAGTGACAAATGTTGTGCAACCTCTGTAATGAGTTAAGTGAAGACTTGGAGCATCAAGCTCTTGCCAGCTGTTCCTTGCTGATCAAGCTGAATGCTGTTCTCATCTACGATATCACTGTTGCTATTCAGACCACTGTTAGAGCAGCAATGAGCTGGAGGGAAGTATACAATAGTGTTCCCCAGTGGCTGGTATTGGAACACTGCTACCTTTGATATATATTAATGGCCTGGACTTGCGTATACAGGGCATCATTTCAAAGTTTGCAGATGACACGAAACTCAGAAATGTAGTAAACAGTGAGGCAGATAGTGACAGACCTCAGGAGGACCTAGACAGACTGGTGTAATGGGTAGGCACAAGGCAGGTGAAATTTAACACAGAAGTATGAAGTGATGTATTTTGGAAGTAAGTATGAGGAGCGGCAATATAAACTAACAATTTTAAAGTGGGTATGGGAACAGAGAGACCTGGGGTGTATGTGCACAAATCTTTGAAAGTGGCAGGTTAAGTTGAGAAGGCTGTATAAAAAAAAAAAACATATAGGATCTTTGGCTTTATAAACAGAGGCGTCAAGTAGAAAAGCATGGAAGTTATGCTGAAACTTTATAAATCACTGGTTAAGCCCTAGCTTGGAGTATTATGTCAAATTCTGGGCGCCGCACTTCAGGAAATATGTCAAAGTCTTCGAGAGGGTGCAGAGGAGATTTATTAAAATGGTACCAGGGATGCAGGACTTCAATTATGCAGCAATACCGGAGACACTGGGGGTATTTTAACCTAAAAAAAAGTGTTGTTTAGGAGCATGGGGGTAGTTAAATTGTTGAAAATTGGAATCCTGACCTGAACCCACCTCCAACCCGTCCACTTCCAATTTTACGGAGGCGGGACAGGGGCGGGCAGCTAACCCGCTGCCAGGAGGCAGGATCCCAATTTAAATATTGCAATGTATACATTTACCACCAGGGACCTAACCTACCCCTGCAATCACAGACCCCCATACGAGGCCTCCGACCACATACCAGGCCTCCCTACCCCACCATCCTCTACCTCAGGCCTCTAATTCCTCCCCGAGACCGCTACCCTCTCCTTTAGTCTCCAGTCCCTCCCATCGCCCCCAGGCCGCCGATTTACACCCCCTTCTCCTCCGTCCCTCGATTTACTTCGGACCCCCGATCTACTCCTGGGTCTACCCCAGATATATTCCTGGGCCGACTTACACCCTAACCCTAACCCTAACCCTACCCCTACCCCAGATATATTCCTGGGCCAACTTACACCCTAACCTTAACCCTAACCCTAACCCTAACCCTACCCCAGATATATTCCTGGGCCGACTTACACCCCCCCCCAAACTACTCCTGGGCTGACTGCCCCTAACCCCCACCACCCGATCTATTCCTGGGCCGACCCCCATGCAATCCCTCCCTCCCTTGTGCGGCCTAGTGCTGCAGGCCTACCCGCTCAGAACCAACCTGCCCGGAACCAACCAGCCTCTCAATCTGGCTGGTAAGAAGCAGAGGCTTCCCATGCAAATCAGACCCTGCTGCTTAAGTCGACAAGGCCTGCGAGAAACCCGGTCTTCCAAGTTTCCTGACCACCTCAGAGCCCGCTCCCACCCCCAACCCGCCTTCCCCATTGTTGTTCTTCTTAGCGTAGAGAACGGTCAGTGGAGATTTAATCAGGTTTTCAAAATCACGAAAGGTTTTGATAGGGTAAATAAGGAGAAACTCTTTCCACTGTCAGATGGGTCGGTAACCAGAGGACACAGATTTAGGATAATTAAGATACGGAATCCTCATAAGCATGAATGGGGATTCCCTTTTATTGCTTGAGCTGGCCCACGTGATCCCAGGGGCATTGCGAACTGCTTGCCCCCCTGGGATATGTGGACCTCTACCTGCGGGTACCCAAAGAGGCCCAGGACCGCGAATCTCCGTACCTCCTGGACCACCAGGTACGTGGGCATTTTATTTGCGGATCGGAAGCATTTCCCCTCGGTAAGCCTCTGACTGCACATTCAGGGCCAAAGTTTTACTCTTAAAAGAGTAGAGCAGAACTTTTTTGTCTATGATTATGCAAGTGATCCTGCTGAATAGCAAAATAGATTGGGCAATCTTGTTTGGAATTGGGTTTAGAAAGTTTAATCACTGTTTTAAAATAGAAACTCATTACATAAGCATCCTCTTGCTCAAATAAGCATTTATTTTGAAATTGATTTTGAAATATCCTGCTTCCACAAAATAATACCATACGCTGCTTAACATTTGAAAATAATTAGATAATGTACATGTAATTAGATTTGTGAATGTTTTCCAGTAGAACATTGTCAAATTGCTTTTTTGAAATCCAGTTCCTGGACAAGCCGTAATTTCCTCCAGTCAAGTATTGGGAAAGACTGCAGCTATCATCTTTGACCCTGTCAGCTGTGACTCAGTGGGTAGCACACTCGCTTCTGAGTCAGAAGGTTGTGGGTTCAAGACCCATGACCCATAAATCTAGGCTGACACTCCAGTGCAGTGGTGAGGGATTGCTGCACTGTCGGAGATGCCGTCTTTCGGAGGAGATGTTAAGCCAGGACCCCATCTGCTCTCTCACGTGGACATAAAAGTCCCATGGCACTATTTCGAAGAAGTGCAAGGGAGTTATCCCCAGTGTCCTGGCCAATATTTATCCCTCAATCAACATAACAAAGCAGATTATCTGGTCATTATTACATTGCTGTTTGTGGAAGCTTGCTGTGCGCAAATTGGCTGCCGCGTTTCCAACATTACCACAGTGACTACACTCCAAAAGTACTTCATTGTCTGTAAAGCGCTTTGAGATGTCCACTGGTCATGAAAGGTGCTATATAAATACAAACCTATCTTTTTTTCTTTTATCCCCACCATAATCTCTGTACCCTTGCCACTGATTCTATCCCACTTCCCGGCCATTGTCTTGGGTTGAACCAGACTGTTTACAACCTTGGCGTCCTATTTGGCCCCAATTTTAGCTTCCGACTCCATATCCTCCACCCTCCGTGAACTTCAGCTCAACTAAAACTTTGCTGCTCGTATCCTGTCCCGCTCACCTGTCACCCCGGCTCACTGACCTACATTAGGTTCACCAATTTGATTGCAACATTCTCGTCGTCTTGTTTAAATCCCTCCATGAGCTCACCCCCTCCATACCTCTGTAGCCATTTCCCATCCTACAGCCCTCCAAAACCTGAAACCTTGTGCATTCCCCCACTTCCTTTATTCCACCATTGGAAGCTGTACCTACAGCCCTTTATGCCCTATGCACTGGAATTTTCTCTCTAAGCCTTTCTGTTTCTGCACCTCTATTCCTTTGAAATTCTCTTTAAAACCCACCTCTTTGACCAAGCTTTTAGTCTAATATTTAGTTCTTTAGCACTATATAAACACAAGTTGTTGTAGAATTATAAATAATGTACATGTAGGAAGGTATTAAATTTAGGCTGTCGTCACATAACTTGAGAACATGAGTACAGATTTGACATGCCTGTCGCAAGATCAGATAATTGGCTCTCATTCTCCTCCCCAAAACACACGTGCAGTAGTAAATACATCGACATTGACATCAGTTGCGTGGGTGGGGTAGATGTGGTCAGTACAACTTGAGCTATTGGAAGATCATTTTAAAAGAGATCCAGTAAAAAATCTCTGTGGTTATCTGTGGGTTTTGTAAGAATTTGCAATGTTCTAACTTTGTATGAGATGTCATTATTGCACTTTTATTGCCTTCGGGTTAAAAAGTCACAAGCCTATTGTTATGCAGTACACATAGGCTTAAAAATAGGTCAGCCACAAAAATGATTGTAAGGCTATTTGGCCAAGGTTGAGAGTCACAAATTATGCTTTGAATGTCCTCCTCGATTCCTAGCAAACACTGTTTTGATGAAAGGTTTGACATCACTGCTCAGATATCTACAGAAAGCAATAAAAATGGAAATCTATGAATAAATTATTAAATGAAACGGAAAGATAGAAGCATTTTGAAACTTTATGATTTATTTCAAATAAGCTTAATTTGTTGTTTTGTGTTTTATTTCAGGCAAGGATAAACCCAGTGAATGTTACACCTCGAATTTTAGCTATTGACCAGGACATAAATATTAAACCAACTGATGATCAGCCGGGGATTGTCTACAGCATTCTTGTCGGTTGGTAACTGCAAAATGCCCTGTTGTTTGTATTGCCAAGATTTATCATCTGGACTTATAATTGTATGTAATGAGGCTCTGGGTCATTGTTTTAGGAATCATTTAATCATTTCAGTGTGTTAGCTAGATAAATTGTGTCTTTTGATTGACGGTACTAAATGCTATGCCAATCATTTTGAAGAAATTAATCATACAAAATTGTACTGTTTTGTTTAAGGTACTCCTGAGGATTATGCAAAGTACTTCTCTCTGAATAATATCACTGCAGAACTCTATCTCCTAAGGCCAATAAACAGGGATTTTCATCAGAAATTTGATTTGGTTATTAAGGTAAATTCACATTAATTATTGTTTTGTGTCAAGTCTTTTATTAAATATACAATACTATTGCCAGACAGGAACTGGGATAATATGTCATTAATATTTATTTATAACAACATAAAATATCCACCTTAGCAGAGATTTTGAGCGCCACAAGAATAAATGTTATGCACTATAGAAACAGCTTGTGCCATAATATTTAATGTCAACAGTTTCCATTTTACTCTGCACCTTTAAATTATTCTTCATTTTCTGGCAGTTTCAATATTCAATGGAATTTGTGTTCCCGGGGCAACATTGTGTGCTCCTTAATTTTTTTTTAAAGAAATAAATTTGTCTTCAAATGAGGGTGGATGCTACATAGCAGTTTAAGAGCCAAGGATTTTGAAGGTAAGTTAAGTTGAAAGTCAGTTGTTGTGTTTATACTCTATTTGTTGGTTACACGAACCCTCACATTTCCACGTCTGCTGTAAACATGCTGGTTTTGGATGCTATTTTGAGAGTTACTATAATGGACACAGTTAGTCACACTACTCCTGTTTCAGTTAGTCTGTTTATTTATGTACACATCAGTCAGCTGAGCATTGTTATTGTGAGGATGGAGCGAAGTCCATTGCCACTGATGCCAATGAAATTGTGTCTGATCAAGAATGTTCAGGCAGAGGTTCTAGCTCCAATGATTGGCAGTGAAAGGCTATGGTGGTCAGACTGCAACGAGTCTTTGTTATGCTTTATAGATGGTAATAACTGGGCAGCACATGTACTACATGAATGAAATTGAAATAACTAAGTATGAAGTCGAAAGAGACCGAGCAGCCTTCGTAGACTCAACATGCCCAGCTAATGCAGAGCAACAATCAACAGAGTTAATAGAATGTTGAACTACTTCGCCAAAAGATTGGAATAGAAGTCAATGGAAACCATGATCCAACTGTACAGTGCAGACCACATCCTGAGTACTGCGTTCAGTTCAGGTCACTGATAATTAAGGCAGACATTCAAGTGCTGGAGATAATGCAAGGAAGAGTTCATCTGAAGGGATCAAGGGGTATGGAGAGAAAGCAGGAAAGGGGTATTGAGTTAAATGACCAGCCATGATCTTATTGAATGGTGGTGCAGGCTCAAAGGGCCGAATGGCCTATTCCACCGATTTTCTATGTTTCTCATCATCATAGGCAGTCCCTCGGAATCGAGGAAGACTTGCTTTCACTCTAAAAATGAGTCCTTAGGTGGCTAAACGGTCCAAAACGAGAACCACAGTCCCTGTCACAGGTGGGACAGATAGTCATGGAGTGAAAGGGTGGGTGGGACAGATTTGCCACACACTCTTTCTGCTGCCTGCGCTTGATTTCTGCATGCTCTCGGCGATGAGACTCGAGGTGCTCCTGGATGCATTTCCTCCACTTAAGGCGGTCTTTGGCCAGGGACTCCAAGGTGTCAATGGGGATGTTGAACTTTATCAGGGAGGCTTTGAGGGTGTCCTTGTAACATTTCCTCTGCCCACCCTTGGCTCGTTTGACGTGAAAGATTTCCGATTAGAGCACTTGCTTTGGGAGTCTCGTGGTTGGCACGCGAACAATGTGGCCTGCCCAGCAGAGCTGATCAAGTGTGGTCAGTGCTTCAATGCTGGGGATGTTGGCCTGGTCGAGGACACTAACGTTGGTGCATCTGTCCTCCCAGGGGATTTGTAGGATCTTGCGGAGACATCGTTGGTGATATTTCTCCAGCAACTTGAGGTGTCAACTGTACATGGTCCATGTCTCTGAGTCATACAGGAGGGCGGGTATTACTGCAGTCCTGTGCACCATGAGCTTGGTGGCAGATTCGAAGAGTTACAAGGCTGATGTCTAGTGTCTGAGTTATAAGGAAAGGAAGGCTTGCATAAAAGTATTTTTCTGTCTCCACTGCCTCACTCATAAGATCATTCTGGGTATTAATCACTTTTTGCAGGATGAAGTGCTTCCTGAAATCAGTCTTACCTTTTCCCAGTTTCTACTTATAGCTATAATCCCTTTGTCTTGCGGTTGTAAATTAACTTAAAACAGTGCTCCAGATTTATCTTTTGTTTTGAATTAGTATCATATACCTCTATCAGGTCCCTTCTGATTAATTTCTTTTCAAGTCTGAAGAGCTGGATTTTTGGCTTTTAGGATTTCGGGGCACTAATGACGACAGGGCAGTGCTGATACCACCTGGGAAAGTTTGCGCCTCAATCAGCAAAATTGGTCCGCTGGGCCTCGAGTATGGTCCAGAGCAGTAAAGGAGGCATTGCACACCACTCTTCGGGCGGTAGGCCGGTGGAGCACGCAAAAGTCCCGAGCTAAAGAGCCAGCCACAGAGCACTCTACGAGAGGTCTGGGGAGAAAAAAACCCCACCAAAAACATTCCCAATACATAGTCCACGTCATCACAATATAAATTGCAAAAAAAAAAAGTAAAACCATCACACTTACCTGAGGTCAGCATTATTTATCTAATTGCAGCTGCTATAGCTTGGAACGCCCGCTTTCACAGGCATTCCCACAAGGACGCACTGCGGCGCACCCGGGTTGGGCGGGAGTGAAAAATCGAGCCGGTGTCGCAACCAGGGGCAATGCATTCTGGCTCGCCTCATCCGAGCGGTAATGCTCTGCGCCCTGCCGAAACCGGCCCCGTAAACCCTGGCGGGGCACTGGAAGGAAGCGGACCGCTCACACGGAAGGTTCCACTGCCATCATTGCTGCCCCTCAGCGGTGAAAACAGAGGCGGGACAACAGTGGAAAATCCAGCCTCAAGTTTTTCAAAATTTTAATGACAACTCAATCTCTCTGAAAGTGAGGACCAACCTCTCACTGCCTGTACGTCTTGCATATTTCCGTTGTTCCTGAGCGACTAGAAGTGTGAGCAATCTTCAATTTGTAGCCTGTCCAGAGGTGTACAGCTCCAGCATGAAGGTATCAGGCGGATTTTCCAATATAGCGCAACATTTTGGTTTCTTTGTAGATTGCTGCTGCACAATGACTGAGTCTGTTATCACTCCCAGGTCTCTTTCAGCCTCTCCTTTCTCTGGTTCAGCTCAGTTCGTTGAGTACATGTGCCTTCCATTGTTTCTTCAAATGTGCTATCCTTATTAAATTTCATCCACCATAGTTATGCTTACTTACAAATTTTGTCTAAGTCTTTCTGTAATTCCTTGGCTGATAACTCAGACTCAACTGCTTTATACACTAGCCTAATATAATCTCTGAATTTGACCAAATTACACTGTGCTTTGGAATCCAGGTTATTTATGTATATTAGAAACTGTAGGGACCCCAGCACAAAACCCTGGGATTCCCTACTTTGTACAACTCCCTAACCCGATATCACTCCTCTAACTAGTACCATTTCCTTCCTTTTTTTTTTAAAAGTCAGTTTCTTATCCAACTCCAAGTTTTACCAAGAATAATCACTTGGGAAGTGAAATTAGTGGTCCAGGGTGGTAATGAAACATGAAAGTCAATGATCATCCAAAATGGAGAGAGGGAAGGGGAAGGGAAAATATGCTTGGTTCTATGATCACGCTGTAGATAGCAAAAATGGCAAAAGATGATCCATTGGAGCTGGTGTCTGGTGGGATCGAAGGTGTGGATAAGGGGACCTTGCCATCATCTTGGGAAGGGGGGAGAAAGAGTAAGAACAGAGATCCACAAATGTAGCAGGGGTGACCCAATACTTTGAGTACAGAAGACAAAAAACTTTGGCGGAGAAGTAAACAGGACTTTTAAGAAGCTGTTGAAGAAGGTTGAGATATGATAGAGACTGAGACATTTTCAGAAAGGAATAGAGTGCTTTCAAGAGGAAGAATAGGAAGAAACATAATCCAAGTAAGTTTACTTCTGTCATTTCATTGGATCTCAATTAAACAAGGCAATTTACCCTGATGTTTTTACCTGCTGTATAGTCAAGCAAATGCTTGCTGCGTTGTAAAGCTGGAAGTATTTTAGATTGTATTTTAATTGCTTAAAACAACAATCTTGTTATCAGGCCTGTACAGTGGTTTAAATGAAAACATAGATAGAAAAAGAAGATACATCTTGAAGATTAGTGGACATACTTGTGCTGCAACCACACATAGTCATTCATTAACTAATGCTGCAGTTATCTGAACCAATATATTTAATTAACTTTCCGACAGCTGCTGTTTCAATGCAAGACTGATCAACAAATTCAACTCTCGTTGTTTCGCCTCATCAGTCATTTTCTTTGCAATTTGTGGTCAGATTAGTTAATTATTTTGGCTAATCAATAATCATTTTCTCATTTTGAATTCAATCATTTCTCACCAATCTTTTATTTTTGCTTTTTTTTAAGTGTGTTGTTTAATGATATCACCCAGGACTAATTACTTTTTAAATGTATACCAGCAGCCCATTCGATTTATCTGACTTGGTGGATATTTTGCCACATGGTTTAACATTAAATTCTATTCTTAGATGTTTTAAGTGTTTTCTGTCATGTACTTGAAACATTCCATCACGTGAAATGCAATGAAGAGGTGGCAGTTATATTAGATAGAAATCGGTAACATTTTGTGTATTTGCTCCTAAAAGCACAATTGTTTATAGAAACATAGAAATATAGGGGCCAAGTTTCGGCCTCAGTTGCTCCTGTTTTTTTGGAGCAACTGGTTTAGAATGGAGTATCTTAGCAATTGCAATTCTCGGCATTTAGTTTGCTCCAGTTCTAGTCAGTTAGAACAGTTTCAGTTTGGAACAGATTTTTTTTTTCAAAAGGGGGCGTGTCCGGCCACTTACGCCCGTTTTGAAAGTTTAGGCAGTGAAAACATACTCCAAACTAACTTAGAATGGAGCAAGTGTAGATTTTTGTACGCTCAGAAAAACCTTGTCTACACTTAGAAAATCAGGCGTAGGTTACAAATCAGGCGTAGGGGGTTTAAAGGGAAGTTTACAAACATTAAACACTTCAGTTTTACAAATAAAGAGCCATCATCAATAATAAATGATAAATACATCAATAAATCAACCAATAAATCAATCAAAAACAAATTAATAAAAAATAAAAAATCAATAAATAAAACATTTTCTACTTACCGACTGCAGCACCGGGAGTCCTCCAACAGCGTGCTGGGATGCCCCCGTCAGTGTGTCTCTGTCAGTGTCTCTATCTCTCTGTCTGTCTGTGTGTGTGTGTCTCTCACTCTCTGTCTGTCAGTGTCTGTGTTTCTGACAGCGAGGGGAGGGGGGGTAAGGAGGAGGGAGGTAGAGTGGGGTGGAGGTTGGGGAGGGGAGGGGGAGGAGGAAGAGGAGGGAGGAGAAGGGGGGGAAAGGAGGGGAGGGAGGGAAGGAGAGAGGGAGGGAGGGAGGGAAAGAGGGAGAGAGTCGCTGAGGTCGGGGGGGGTGGGGAGAAGAGTCGCGGAGGTCGGGGGGGGGAGAAGAGTCGCGGGGGGGGGGGGGGAAAGAGTCGCGGATGCTGGGGGGGTGTGGGGGGGAGAAAGAGTCGCGGAGGTCGGGTCGCCGGGGTGGGGGGGGGAGCGGAGGTCGGGTCGCCGAGGGGCGGGGGAGTGCGGAGGTCGGGTTGCCGGGGGTGGGGGGGGGGGGGGGGAGAGGCGCGGAGGTCGGGTCACTGGGGGGGTTCAGGTCAGGTCCGGTCCGGGGCGCAGGAGTCAAGTCGGGTCGGGTGGGAGATGAGCCTTATCCACGCAGCCCCCCCGCAGTGAGGCCATTCGGCCAGGGCTAGGGGCTGCGTGCTTCGGGCCCCTCCCATAGTTTTGGGTGCCTGGAGCTACTGCACATGCGCGCCCACTGTTGCGCGCATGTGCAGAGGCCCCGGCACTGTTTTCAGCGCAGGGACCTGGCTCCACCTCCCACAGCTCATGCTGCGCCACGCCCAGCTCCAGAGGACTTGCAGGGAGCCGGAGAATAGGTGAGTTTTTTTTAGGCGCACTTTGTGGCGCGAAAAACGGGCGTACGGCGCAGCCCGAAACTTGGGCCCGTAGAAAATAGCTGCAGGAGTAGGCCATTCAATATGATCATGGCTGATCATGCAACTTCAGTACCCCTTTCCTGCTTTCTCTCCATACCCCTTGATCCCTTTAGCTGTAAGGGCCAAAATCTAACTCCCTTTTGAATATATCTAATGAACTGGCCTCAACAACTTTCTGTGGTAGAGAATTCCACAGGTTCACAATTCTCTGAGTGAAAAAGTTTCTCCTCATCTCAGTCCTAAATGGCTTACCCCTTATTCTTAGACTGTGACCCCCTGGTTCTGAACTTCCCCAACATCAGGAACACTCTTCCTGCATCTAACCTGTCCAATCCCGTCAGAATTTTATATGTTTCTATGAGATCCCCTCTCATTCTTCTAAATTCCAGTAAATATAAGCCTAGTCGATCCAGTCTATCTTCATATGTCAGTCCTGCCAACCCGGGAATCAGTCTGCTGAACCTTCGCTGCACTCCCTCAATAGCAAGAATGTCCTTCCTCAGATTCGGAGACCAAAACTGTACACAATATTCAAGGTGTGGCCTCACCAAGGCCCTGTACAACTGCAGTATGACCTCCCTGCTCCTATACTCAAATCCTTTCGATGAAGTTAATTCGGATCCACTGTAATTGAAGTTTGGCTTGAATTCAATCATTAAAGTGTTTGTTGCAACCTAATTTTAACTCAGCACGTTAAAGGAGCTTGACATGGAATAGAGATATTACCACACTTGATAGGCAGCTTGTTATTTGGGCAGGTTGGCAGTCTGGCAGCCCTGATGTGTATTTCAAGTGAGCTTACATCTCTTGCCGCTTGTCCTCTGAGATGGATTTAAAAGATCTCATGGCACCATTCAAGAAAGAGTAGAGCAGTTTTCCCTGGTGTCCTGGACAACACTTGTCCCTAAACTAACATCACCAACATAATGTGTCAGCCATGGCTCAATTGATAGCACCCTTGCCTCTGAGTCAGAAGGTTGTGGGTTCAAGTCCCACTCCAGAGACTTGAGCCCAAAAATCTAGGCCAGTAGTACTCAGTACTGAGCAGTACCGAGGGAGCGCTGCACAGTCAGCGGTGGCATCTTTTCGATAAGAAGTTAAATCAAGGCCCCATTTGCTCTCTCAGATGGATGTTAAGGATCCTATGGCACTATTTCAAAGAAGAGTCGGGGAATTATCCCCGGTATCCAAGTCAATATTTATCCCTCAATGACCTTCACAAAAACAGATTATCTGGTCATTGTCACATTGCTGGGACCTTGCTGTGTGAAAATTGGCTGCCATGTTTCCTACATTACAACAGTGACTACATTTTAAAAAAAAAAGTACTTCATTGGTTATAAATCACTTTGGGATGTCTCGAAGTCGTAAAAGGCGCTATAGAAACAAGTCTTTTGTTCCTTTATTAAACAAACTATCTTGTTGTTATTTAATTGCTGTTTTGATTGAACTTGATGTGGGCAAAATGACTGCCACATTACCCACATTACAACAGTGACTACATTTCAAAGAATCATAGGGCTAGAAATTATTTTTTTGGCAAAAACGGTATTTTTTTGCCAAAAATACCACTTCCGTTTCACTACCGCTACAAGGCCTAAGCTTCAACTTGCGCAGCGGTAAAAATCGATGTTGCAAGCAGATTCGTGGCGCAAACCGCAAATTTTCTGCAACTTTACTCCAAGGCAGATACTGTTGTGGGAGACGCCTTGGGAGGGGGAAAGCACCAAAAAATAAATTACAAAAAACCAAAACAAAAAATAAAAAAAATCACAAAACATTCACAAGACACTTAACTATCAAACCGCTGATAAAAGAATTAAAAAATGAAAACTTTAACTTACTTTTTTTGCAGGTCTTCATACTCACCGCTGCTCCAAGAGCTGCAAAGCAGCTTTTTACCTGCCGCTATTTTTCGCGCTAAATACAGGTGCGCGCCGAGTCAAATCTTTTGCGAAAGTGGTATATCAAGTCTTGCGCGGCAGTGGTCTGCTCCCCAGCATTACTTAAAAACCTCTATCGCAAGACAAGACGTCTCTGATTTTTCCGTCAACTGGTTTTTCACCAGAAATGGTGAAATATCGCCGAAAAACCGATGCAAGGTTGACGAATTTTTCGTCTACAGAATCATAGAATGGTTACAGCATGGAAGAATGTCTTTTGGCCTGTCGAACCCATGCCAACCCTCAGCTAATACACTGCTCTTTCCCCATAGCCTGCAATTTTTATTTCCTTCAGATACTTAGCCAACTTCCTTTTGAAAGCTAAGATTGAGTCTGCCTCCACCATGCTTTCAGGCAATGCATTCCAGATCCCAACCACTTGCTGCGTAAAAAAAAATGTTCTTACCTCGCCTTTAGTTCTTTTGCCAATCACCTTAAATGTGTGTCCTCTGGTTCTTGACCCTGCTGGAACAGTTTTTCTCTATCTACCCTGTCTGGACCCCTCATGATTTTGAACACCTCTATCAAGTCTCCTCTCAACCTTCTCTGCACCAAAGAGAACAACCCCAGCTTCTCCAGTCTATCCACATAACTGAAGTCCCTCATTCCTGGAATCATTCTCGTAAATCTTTTCTGCACCTTTAAGGCCTTCACATCCTTTCTAAAGTGTGGTGCCCAGAATTGGACACAGTACTCCAGTTTGGGACGAACCAGTGTTTTATACAAGTTCATCACAATTTCCACACTTTTGCACTCTATACCTCTATTTATGAAGCCTGGGATCCCATTAGCCTTTTTAACTGCTTTCTCAACCTGTCCTGACATCTACAACGATTTGCGGACACGTACCCCAAGGTCTCTTTGTTTGTGCACCCCTTTTACGATTCTACCCTTTAGTTTATATGTCCTCTTCTCATTCTTTCTACTAAAATGTATCACTTATACTTTTCTGATTTCAATTCCATCTGCCACGTGTCTGCCCATTTCACCAGCCTCTCTATGTCTTCCTGAAGTCTATCAGTAAATGATGTTTACTCTACTCGCCCAACATAGTGAGTACATGCTGGAGAGTACACTACCGACCCAACACAGTGGCCGGGATTTTGCCAACAGAGGCAAGTTTGATGTGGGCGGTAGTGGTGCAGCCCACCCTCTCCCTTCAATCTTCCGTAGCTGGGGCTTGTTAAGCCCACCCTGCGGGTTTTCCAGACAATTAACTGGAAGCGGGTCTGATGACGTCATCTGATGACGTCATCAGCTGGTTTCCTTTAAGGGACAATGACCAACTTCTTTTGACAGTTGTGCTGTCAGTCTTTTGCAGCATTGAGTTACTGCAAGCACTGACAACTCTTTTAATTGCACAAAACAAACAGTTAAATCAAGTGCCCCCTGATCTGGGGGACACTTCAAACATTTTTCAAGGCCCTTTTTATTGTGTGTTTTTTTGGGGCTCTAAAAGATAAATATATACAAGTGCCCCCTATAAAAGGGGAGGGGCAAACACTGCACAAAGGGGCACAGCTGCATCCAGATGCTTATGGAGGAAGTCACAGCAAGCAGGGAGGTTCTCTTCCCCTCCAATGGGCAGAAGGGACCTCTCCAGGTGACCAACACAGCCTGGTTGCACATTGCACATGAGGGCACAAGCAGGGTGGTCGTCTGGAGGAGCTGGGTGCAGTTGGGCAAACCTTTCAATGATCTCAGTAGATCACGAAACGTTACTGCAAAGCCACACTCAACCTCATCCTGCTGTGCCATTCATTATCATCCCCATCACTCTGCCTTCCCTACTCTATCCCTGCACATCCTTACTCACACCAACTTACCTTGCACCTCCACCCATCCTGCTCTATCTACATTATCAGTTCCCCATTTCACGAGCCACCCCTCACACTCACCCTCATCCTTGTCCAATCATACCAACTAACAACACACAAGTTCCTTTAGCCAATGTTCATGAATAGCTAATGTTGATGTGTTATCAAACATTGAAATCTTTATTTTCAGGACTTTGCGTTCTTGGACAGATTTGTGGGTACATTTGGAAGTGGCTTAGTGAGTTGTAGTAAATAGTGAGACATAAGGGGTACCCCACACAATGGTAATGAGTGTGAAAAGAATGGGTTGGACATTGCAGGGATGCTTTATGGAGCTGGTGTGGGGTGGTGCCAACCTGGAGCAACATGTGATAGTCAGGGTGTACAGCATGAAGTGAAGTAAATGTGGCCATGGTGAGGCCATCCCTGGTATCCCAGGCAGCAATGTGGTCGGGTGCTGATGCCCTGTGTCCTGTGCAGCATCAGGTGATTGCGGAGAAGGTTGGTGTTGTTGCTAGTGATGTTGGTATTGGGGCTGATTGTGATTGGATTCTAAGGACCCAGGTGACTTTTTTTTTCAAGGGCACCGCCTCTGTGTGAGTTTCTGACCTGTCAGATTTGCGTTCGGATAGCAGACCCAACAGCGAGCGGTGAGACAGGTAATTAACGTCATTAAAAGGTACATAAATACTAGTTAAGAGGCTTAAAATCAGCACTTACGAACCTTTTGACGGGTTTGCCATCCCTCGGGTTTCATGCCATGATGGAATAGCTGGCAGGTGAGGTTGAGATGACAGAAGTGCCCTGTCAATGGTGAGAAAGTTTGCTCCAAGGAGGTAACAGTGAATAGAGAGTTCACTGCAAACACTTTCAAAGTGCAGACAGCTCAAATATCTCTTCCAAATATTTAAGGCTTCATCTTCTGACATTGGAAAATGAACAGCTGTGAAATGGTAGCTTTTATACCACTTCTGCAGTTGTCAACTAGTCAAAGCAATGGAGAGTCCCTGAGAACCTGACTCCACTTACATGGCGTGAAACCCGAGGGATGGCAAACCCGTCAAAAAGTTCGTAAGTGCTGATTTTAAGCCTCTTAACTAGTATTTATGTACCTTTTAATGACGTTAATTACCTGTCTCACTGCTCGCTGTTGGGTCTGCTATCCGAACGCAAATCTGACAGGTCAGAAACTCACACGGAGGTGGGTTCAGAGCAGGATTCCTACCTGCTTTCAATCAGGGCCATTTTGACACCACCTCCAAACCCACACTCGAAGGGCTGGGAAAATTCTAGCCAATGAGTGCAGACTGGAGATTACACTGCATTTCAAAGTACATAATTGGCTATAAAGCTCTTAGAGATGTGCTGAGGTCACGAAAGGTGCTATATAAATACAACGTCTTTCCTTACAGCAGAGATATAGTTTAAATAGTGGTGTTTGACATTTTGGGATACAGCATATGAGTAGCTTGAGACATGACATGCAGTAAATATAACATGCTTGGGAGGAAAATGGTGAAGCTGGCTCCCAAGCTCTCCACCACTGGTAACTTACTCGTGTCATTCCTTGGTCCATTGTAGGCTAATGGTTAGAGATTGATTGCTATGATTAGTCAACAACTCCATTATCATTATATCATCTGACTATCAGGATTGCAGAAGGTGAACTAGATAGACCTGGATAGACCTGGAATTTTTTCGATATAGCAATTCCTATGGTCGAATGGTTATGAAATGCAATTTTTCACCTTTTTTATGAAGACTACCATCTGCCAGGGCACCGTGTTTCTGTGATGATGCAGTGGAGGGGTTAGTGGAGCAGATGAGGGCCAGGAAAGAGGTCCTCCTCGCTTTGGATGGCAACGCAGCCAACAAGCATAGAAAGAAATGGTTGAGCATGTGAATGCCTGCTACATAATTCCAAGGAACTGGCTGCAGTGCAAGAACAAATTGAATGACATTTTTCAGCCAGCACATGAGAAAATGTTTTCTTTATCGATCGGATTCTCTGAATGAAGCCTTGCAACACCAGCGTTCCCAATCTTCTATCCCCCAATCCACATGCTTCTCCTCCAATCACTATTTGACACTGCACCGAAATGCAACACTTGCTACCGCCCTCAGAACTGGCGCAAACAACATTCTGCTTTTACCTGGTTACAACTGGAATGCATTTCGCTGTTCTGCTAATTGCTTTCACAATTTGCACTGAAGGCACTTTCTTGCACACAATCACCTTGTCCTCTTGCTCACAACTTTCTGCTTCTCCCTCTAACCATACACACTATCTGAAACTACCTCACACATCTGCTCAAACTTTTCACGCACTAACGCACTGTCACTCTTCTAGCAAGTGGAGGGTGGGGGCGAGGAGAGAACAAGAATTTAAGGAGGCGCAGCCAATATTCAAGTACTTATTCCAATGGAAAAAGCTGACATGGACACAATAGGCAGAAGGAGGACGCTGAGCATCGGAGATGACAAGGCAGGAGACTAAGAGCTGCAGGATGTTTGGCTATTTCCCTTCCTTTACAGCTAGCTTCAATGATATAACATTCATACGTCATAGGTTGACAATAGGCCGAACCTCACTGATCCCAACTACAGCACTGATCTTACCAACTCATTAAGTTACGTCAGCAATTAAAACAGAGCCCTATTAGTCAATTGTGGGTAAAACAATTGGTAACTCACTACTGCATAGTTTGAAACAACTTAAAAACACCATTGCCGAGTTGGACGAGGTGATTTCGAGAGCGTAGGTGAGCAAGAGCAGATGCTAGGGAAAATGACAGCCCAGGAGGTCGCTTGTCAGAGGGCAAGCTTGGTGTTGAGCACTGGTGAAGAGGACAGAGAAGCAGACTTTAGGAACCCAGGAATCGAAATTGCCCCTTTTTGCACAGCCTGTTAGCGCTTTCGGGAGGTGCTAACAGAGTGCAAAACACTTTTTGCCCGGTGGGGTCGGGGGAACCCTACCTGCTCCCAGGAAATTGACCGAGAGTTAGCAGAGGCGCTGCCATGAAAGAGTCGCACCTCGCGGGTAGAACCCCGGGCCGCTGAGCAGCGGGCGATGACGTCATCGCCATGCGTGGCGACCCCTGAGCTCCTCGCCACGATCTCTTTCTGCCCCGCGGCGGATATTGTCTTCCCGCGAGGATGGCGCGAGTAGGTGTCAGTGCTAGTCTCGCGGTTCGCCAACCGGGCCAACATAAACTCACGTGGCGAAGGTCACGAGCATCCCGCGCCGTCATCGTGACTCACTGGTCGGCTCCAATTCATGCCCTCCAGTGTGGCCTGAGCCATCATCATGCAGCCAGGCACTTTGGCCAGGCCAGGCCCCAGTACCACACTGCCCTGATGGCCTAGTGGAGGCCATCAGAGACTGTGCAAAGTGCACAGCGGCCCTCCCCTTTGAGCGAAGCGTACGGGCGTTGAAACACGCCAGTGTTACACGGAACATCTGCGTAACGCTGCCGATCGCACCCTATTAGCGCCGCTGTACCCACCCCAAGTGGAAATGGAGCGCGCAAGATTGCACTCCACTTCCTGTGAGGGCGGTAAGGCCAATTCCGCGGCCGGGCCAGGATTTTGGGCCTCGGGCGCAGGAAGTACCATCCCGAGCAGGTTCCCGCTCCCAATTGGGGCGCAGGGCAATTTCTCCCCCACATCCTTTTACAATCCTCTTTGGAGCAAAACATCAACGCCCTACAATAAACCACGGAGCGCAAGTCTCTGACTTCCTCCTTGGAGAGGCTCGGCCCCCTTCCACACACGAAATTCAGGAATTCCATGATTCAAGTGCACTCCACACCTGATTCTCTGATCCACAAATCTGGTTGGCTCAAATGCTCTATTGACGAATAACTTGTCCATCCAAAAGCAGCCAATGAACAACTGGCAATCACAAAACCAACCAATCAAATTGCTGAGTCCCCACCTGCCCCCATATTCATTCACGCATCATGAGCCTATCCAGAAGCCGACCCTCGCATCTCCTAATCACAGATTCTCAGCAGGCATCCCCTCAGGCTTTATGGACATCTCAACCCCAGCCCTTAGGCTAAAATCATATATATATATATATATATATATATATATATGTTTAAAAATAAAAACAAAATGCTGAAACTACTCAACTGTTGACTATTTGCAGCCTTTTCTGTTTGTATGTCCCATTTCCAGAATCCGCAGTATTTTGCTTTAATATTTCTTTAAAGCCTACCTTAGACCCTGGTAATTGTGCTCTTGAAGTGCTATTCCCCACAAGAAAATCATTATGGAGACCCTATATTGAAATAGAAACAGCTCTGATACTGAAAATTGACTGGAAGTGCAACTAAGACTGACAGAAGCTTTATCTGAGATGCACTATTTCAATAAAAGCAGAGATGAGGGAGTGGTTGCCATTCATTGGAGAAATATACATGACCTTGTCATCACCAACACCTTGTTCCGCCAGAGAGACAAGTACAAGGCATCGTGGAAACATCCTCACTCCAAACACTGGCACCTGCTTGACTATGTCATCGCCGGAGCCTGGGATCGCAAGGATGTGCGCATCACCTGCACCATGACAGGAGCTGACGACTGCTGGACAGACCATCGCCTAATCTGATGCATCATTGACATCAACATAGCTCCAATGTGGAGACGGCAGCAGAAGCGGTGCTGCAAAAAAATCAATGTTGGGGCACTTAAAAACCCGGCTGAGAGAGCCCTATACAGTCAGCGCCTCACAGCTAACCTGGCGTGCCTTGATGACCCTGAGATGCAGAATACCCACAGCGCTTGGTCTGCCCTCCAGGCCTCCATAACCAGCGCCTGCAAAGAGACGCTCAGTCACTCGACCAGGAAACACCAGGACTGGTTTGATGAGAATGATCAGGGGATCCAAGAGCTAATAGATCGCAAACGCAGGGCATTTCTGAGCCTTAAGCAACAACCCAACTCCGGAGCAGCAAAGCAACATTACAGACGCCTCAAGGCTGAGGTCCAACAAAAAACCCAGGACCTAAAGAACAGGTGGTAGATGGAGAAAGCACAGGAGATACAGCAGCTGGCCGACAACCATGATGTGCGCAGATTCTTCACTGCAGTCAAGGCCACCTATGGCCCAAACACCCAAGGCCCCACCCCACTGCTGGTCAAGAATGGGGAAACACTCATCAAAGACACTGAGACTGTCAGGGCCTGCTGGAAGGAGCACTTCGAAGACCTCCTCAATCGAGACTCTGCCTTTGATTGAGTGTTCTCGACTCCATCCCGCAGCATGTTACCCGCCCATCTCAGTAAAACCCCAACACTGCACAAGGTAGAAAAAGCCGTAAGACAGCTTAAGAACAAGAAGGCTTCGGGAGCGGATGGAATCCCTATTTGAGGTACCGAAGTATGGCAGTGAGGCACGACTGACGTGAAGACATGAGCTCATCTCTCTCATCTGGAGGGAGGAAAGCATGCCGGGAGATCTCAGAGATGCAGTGATTGTTACCATTTGTAAAAAAGGGGACAAGTCCAACTACGGCAACTACAGGGGATTCTCCCTGTTATCAGCCACTGGGAAAGTCGTCGTGAGAGTCCTCCTCAACCGTCTTCTCCCTGTGGCTGAGGAGCTCCTCCCGGAGTTACAGTGCAGATTTCGTCCCCTTCGGGGCATAACGGACATGATTTTTGCAGCGCGACAGCTGCAGGAAAAATGCAGGGAACAGCACCAGCCCTTATACATGGCCTTCTTCGACCTTACAAAGGCCTTTGACACTGTCAACCGTGAGGGTCTATGGAGCATCCTCCTCCGTTACGGGTGCCCCCAAAGGTTCGTCAACAGCCTCCGCCTGCTCCACAGGCCATGATCCTTAACAATGGATCCATTACAGACCCAATCCATGTCTGGACCGGGGTCAAACAGGGCTGTGTCATTGCCCCAATCGTCTCAATCTTCTCAATCTTCCTCGCTGCCAAGCTTCACCTCACAGCCGACAAGCTCCCAGCTGGAGTGGAACTAAACTACAGAACCAGTGGGAAGCTGTTAAACCTTCGCTGTCTCCAGGCCAGGTCCAACATCACCCCAACCTCTGTCGTCGAGCTACTGTATGCAGATGATGCCTGCGTCTGCGCACGTACAGAGGCTGAACTCCAGGACATAGTTGACGTATTTACTGAGGCATACGAAAGCATGGGCCTTACGCTAAACATCAGCAAGACAAAGGTTCTCCACCAGCCTGTCCTTACCACACAGCACTGTCCCCCAGTCATCAAAATCCACAGCACGGCCCGGACAACGTGGGCCACTTTCCATATCTCGGGAGCCTCCTATCAACAAGAGCAGGCATTGACGACAAGATCCAACACTGCCTCCAGTGCGCCAGGGTAGCCTTCGGCCTCCTGAGGAAAAGAGGTTTTCAAGACTGTCACAAACCTTCAAAACTGTCACCGAGCTCATGGTCTACAGGGCTGTAGTAATACCCGCCCTCCTGTATAGCTCAGAAACATGGACCATGTACATTAGGCACCTCAAGTTGCTGGAGAAATACCACCAACGATGTCTCCGCAAGATCCTGCAAATCCCCTGGGAGGACAGACGCACCAACATTAGCGTACTCGACCTGGCCAAAATCCCCAGCATCGAAGCACTGACCACACTTGATCAGCTCCGCTGGGCAGGCCACATAGTCCGCATGCCAGACACGAGACTCCCAAAGCAAGCGCTCTCCTCGGAACTCCTTCATGGCAAACGAGCCAAAGGTGGGCAGCGGAAACATTACAAGGACACCCTCAAAGCCTCCCTGATAAAGTGCAACATCCCCACTGATTCCTGGGAGACCCTGGCCAAAGACCGCCCTAAGTGGAGGAAGAACCTCCGGGAAGGCACTGAGCACCAAGAGTCTCATCGCAGAGAGCATGCAGAAATCAAGTGCAGGCAGCGGAAAGAGCGTGCAGCAAACCAGTCCCACCCACCCCTTCCCTCAAAGACTATTTGCCCCACCTGTGACAGGGACTGTGGCTCTCGTATTGGACTGTTCAGCCACCTAAGAACGCATGTTAAGAGTGGAAGCAAGTCTTCCTCGATTCCGAGGGACTGCCTATGATGATGATGATAACTGACGGTGGGGGACACAAGAAGACAAGCAGTTCAGAGTGAAAAATACATAATGGGGCCAGTACGAATGAAAAGAAAAGTAAACTGGAGGTTAAAAACCATTATTAACACACCATTTCTGCACTGGGTGGAGTATAACTGCAGTCCATGACTCTGCAGTCTGTCATCAACATCCAGCAATTTTCTTTAGTCTTGTTGATGAAAACATCAGAATCCACTTGGTGGTATTATCAGCATCTGAGTTGTGACCATAGTGGAGTACTATTTCACACCCGGTGTGAGAGTTCCAGAGTTGAGAGTTGAGTGTGAACATCAAACACCCCTCCCAAAAAAAGGGGCACTGGAAAACATTTATTTTGGAGTGTGATCCCCCCGCCTTGCAGGGGGGCATTTGTTTAAAGTGCACAACAAAAATAGTTGAGTGTGAACATCAGGACCGGCGCTGCAGGATGCGGACCACCATCAGGAATCTCGCCGGAAATTTATTTGTGTGCAATAGAGTTAGGAAAGGGCTTTCATCCAAAATAACTTTGAAATATTATTTTTCCTCATTGCACCATTCAAGCACCTCTTGCCAATTAAGTAAGGCGGTCTGGGGTGCTACAACCTATCACTAGTGTGTCTCTATACCGCAGGGCGAAGGAAGAAAGATTTTGTGTTTACTTTTCACATCTTCACGAGATCCCAAAGTGCTTCAGAGCCAATTAAATTACCTTTTGGAAGCATAGTCACAGTCACCCTAACTGTACAGGGTATTGGTGAGGCCGCACCTGGAGTACTGCGTGCAGTTTTGGTCACCTTACTTAAGGAAGGATATACTGGCTTTGGAGGGGGTACAGAGACGATTCACTCGGCTGATTCCGGAGATGAGGGGGTTACCTTATGATGATAGATTGAGTAGACTGGGTCTTTACTCGTTGGAGTTCAGAAGGATGAGGGGTGATCTTATAGAAACATTTAAAATAATGAAAGGGATAGACAAGATAGAGGCAGAGAGGTTGTTTCCACTGGTCGGGGAGACTAGAACTAGGGGGCACAGCCTCAAAATACGGGGGAGCCAATTTAAAACCGAGTTGAGAAGGAATTTCTTCTCCCAGAGGGTTGTGAATCTCTGGAATTCTCTGCCCAAGGAAGCAGTTGAGGCTAGCTCATTGAATGTATTCAAGTCACAGATAGATAGATTTTTAACCAATAAGGGAATTAAGGGTTACGGGGAGCGGGCGGGTAAGTGGAGCTGAGTCCACGGCCAGATCAGCCATGATCTTGTTGAATGGCGGAGCAGGCTCGAGGGGCTAGATGGCCTACTCCTGTTCCTAATTCTTATGTTCTTATGTTCTTATCATGCAGGCATATGCAGTAGCCAATTTGTGCACAGTAAAGTCCTACAGAAAGCAATTGATAATGTTTATTTGATGAATTCATTGAGGGAAGCAAGTTGGTCAGGGCACCGGTAGAACGTTCTGCTCTTCTTTGAATACTACTGTTGAAGCTTTTATATTGGCCTCTGATAATATTGTACTCCTTCCTGTGGTTTTTTGTATCTTGACCTCTGATAATAAAGCACGTGTTTATTTTTTGCTTTTTCTGCCCTCCTCAAAAGTGGAATACTTCACTGCCACGTAATATTCTAATTAATAGACTGATCAAGACTGATTGCATGCACTCAATGGGAGCAGGTGGATTCTAATAGTTGTCAAAATTCAGATTCAAATGTGTGACTCCGAGGCATGAGTGCTGCAGCTACTGGGATGTCTGATGCAGAATTGTATCATTCTGAATTAATTTTTTTTAATACATGCGTGCCAATCCTCTATCACAACAGGGAAATCCTCCATAGAGAATAAGCACAGAAATAGAAATGGTAATGTTTGGTGTGAGCTGAATGCAAAATATAGAAACCATTACAGAGAAGATGCCTTCTGCGTTGACAAACAATTTTTCATAATATTTAGGAATGGAAGCATTTGTAGTAACAACATTATTGTTGCAAGGTCGATTGATGTTTTTGAAACACTTGTGGGGATCATTCACAATTACTATGGAAATGTACTTTGTACTATTGTACAGGAAAACCTCTCAGTATAATTGTTCAAAATGTAGCACGTGAGAAACAGGACATCACCAGTGCATAGTAAAGCCACTCTGTTTCTGCTATTTTAGAGACTTGAGCATATAATACAAGCTGACACTCCAATGTAGTACTGAGGGAGTGCTGCACTGTTTAAGGTCGCGTCTTTGGGATGAGATGTTAAACCAAGGCTCCATCTGCCTTGGTGAACAGGCAACCAGTGTAAGTCAGCGAGCATTGGGGTGGTGGGTGACCGGGGCCCAGGAGAGGTGAGAGCCCAGGGGCAACACGGGCCAGCCCACACTGCGATAAGTGTGCGCACTAGGTCCGTGCAGCAGGGCTGTTCTTGGGTAATCCTTGCCATTGGACCAAGACCTGGCTCTGTCAAGCCCGTGTGGTGGCTGGTGTGCAACGGCCATCACGCATTATAAAAATCCACGCACAGGCATCTTCCACCCTTCAAGATGTATTCGGCATCTGGAATATTAGGTCCTTCATTGAAACACCTGTGAACTCATCCTTTTTTGGCGTGGAAGCTAGTCATCCTTGTTTCGAGGGACTGCCTATGATGATGATGGTGGGTGAAAGGGACTTGGTGTGAGTAAGGATTTGGGCAGCAATTGGATGAGCTCAATTGATGGTTTGTGGAATGCCGGCCAGGAGAGCATTGGAATAGTCAAGTTTGGAGATGACAAGAGCTTGACTGAGGGTTTCAGCAGCAGATAGATTAAGGCGGAGCGGAGACAAGCGATAATACGGAGGTGGAACGAGGTGGTCTTTGTGATGGAAAGGACATGAGGTCGGAGGCTCAGCTCACGGTGAAATAGGATGCCAAGGTTAGGAATAGACTGAGTCAGTGGCTAGGACATGGAATCGATGGCTAGGGAACGGAATTTGTGCTATAAAGTGTTTGAGCCGTCCCGAGGTTATGGTGTGCTATCTAAATGCAAGTTCTTATTTTCTTAACAAAGCGATTTGACATTTACAGCTAACACTGATAAGAATGGACATCTTAGGTGCTTTTTTTTTTAGCATTTCAGCAGGAGTCTAAACCACTTCACTATAATTGGATAGTTTATTTACATTGGTTATATGGCTCCAGGATTACTTCTCATTGAATTCATTAATATTTTTCATAATAAATGGATTTTGAACATCGTGACAGGAGTCATTTTTTACCTATTTGGCTGAGGGGTGAACTGCAGCTTGATTATACTGTTCCAAACAAAACGTCCAGTAATCTAGGAAATTTTCACCATCATTACTTTTAAAAGCCGATACAGCGATTCACATTTTAAACTCACCTGTCAAGTGGTATACAAAATTACTACTGCTGCAGGTTTGAGGCAATTTAGCACCTCAGTCAAGTGTATTCTGTTAAGCCGAATTGACTGACCAGTCAATCCCTAGCCATGACTAACAGGACGTGATTCTCTGTTTTTCAACTAGGCAGAACAAGACAACAGGCACCCACTGCCAGCTTTTGCCAATTTGCACATAGAGGTTCTAGATGAAAACAACCAGGCCCCATACTTTGAACAAACCACCTTCCAGGGCTTCATCGTTGAGTCTGCTCCAGTGGGAACAACCCTTTCAGACAGTCGGAATTTAACAACACCATTAAGAATTGTAGCACTGGATAATGATGTGGAGGAGGTGAGTGCTGCTGTTGGTTGTAAGTGTATATATTATAATTAGGACTTTAAAATAAACATATGTATCTCATTTTTGAAAATAATGCAAATTGTCATGAAATCTGCAGTAACATTTGCTTTATTTTCATTTTAAAGAGCTCTCCATGAGATTTGAAAGGTGCACAGTCTTGTTCGCCACCAAGCACTGCAGAACCTATTCCAATTGTAACACTTCATGATGTTTTTATGATGTTGAGGGTGCATATTTTAATCTCATCTTCATGATCAGTTTTCCATTTGTGTGAATCTTGTTTGTCTGTTTATTTGTAGGTGCCATCAGGTGCTACTCCTGTATGTATTTAGGGTTGATTTATCTGTGTGTGCATGTTAGATAGTTATCTGTTTGCATGTTTTTGGTTCTTGTCAAGTGAGTGTTTTTTTTATTTCTCTGATCACTAACTGATTGCATTTGCCGTTTTGTTTTCGTTGACTTGTATATTTCATTTGACTTTATCGCCCCCCCCACCCCCGCAACCCGCAACCCGCATGAATTTCTAGTACTTTATATATGTATATATCTGCCCTGGTAAATTATTGACATTGTAAGACCTTGCTTTTTAATTAGATAATAATGGATGACCATTGTCCTGCAGCAGACAACTAAGGACAGGCAGGTTCATTTGACAAATGAAATCCTGGGTCAAGCTTTTCAGCTAAGTCTTTTCCCTGGTTCATGACGGATGGTAATCGTTTTTTTTTACGATTTGATTGTAATTTCAGCTACTGTTCAATCACATTTTTCAAAGTCCTGCTTTCTAATAGGCAGAACACTGGATGATAACTCAATTGAGGATAATCATGACCAATTGAGAATATGCTTACTGAATACTTTAACAGACGACAGGATGTTAACATCAGTAGAGACTTACTGGCTGCTATTATTGGCTGTGAAACTGACTACATATTTGGGCTCCGTTTTCCGCAGTGATTTGCGCCGTTTTTTTGACGCACGCCGCATGTTTTGGCCGAAATTTAAAAATCCAAGTTTCCCCAATCTTTCTGTGCCAGTGTAACTCAGTTAGTTATGATTCTTTAAGATTTGTTTTTTTTTGGCATCGTGGGGGCATAACGTAATGCCTGCGTCAGTTTTTCACAATTATGCAAGTTTGGCAAATTTAAATTTCTCCTAGGACGGCGTATGTGCCCATTCCTAAAAAACCTTCTGGGCACTGAAGGGAAAACCAGCTCACATCAAAGAATCGGCGCAGAACGACGCCATTATTTTTATGCAAAATTTTGGAGGGAGTCAAGAACATATAAATATCAATAATCATGCTTAAATTTCTAAAACTTAAAACGCAATAAATGGAAGTTTAATGGAATTCTTTAAGTTTTCTATTTTTTAAAACTGACACGCCAGCACCGAAAGTCTCCAAACTGGGCTCAGCCGGCAGAATCGGTCCCTCGCCCAGACACCGGGGTCAGGGCTCAGCTTGAAAAGATGCCCAGGGGTGGGGAGCAGTGGAAGGTGAACTGAAGGCATGAGAAGCCAACAGCATGCATCAAATGATCAAATGAAGCCCAGGGCAAGGGTTCCCGATCATTGCGCCTGCTCCGACCAGGGTGTGGTCTGTACTAGGGCTTTGACCTTGGGGAGAGAGTACAAAAAACATTGTCCTGCATATCTGCCATTTTGAGCTTCTTGCAAAGGTAGAATTTAATCATAGGAGCAATATTGACAATGCCATGCATAGAAACATAGAAACATAGAAAATAGGTGCAGGAGTAGTCCATTTGGCCCTTCGAGCCTGCACCGCCATTCAATATGAGTTCATGGCTGAACATGCAACTTCAGTACCCCATTCCTGCTTTCTCGCCATACCCCTTGATCCCCCTAGTAGTAAGGACTACATCTAACTCCTTTTTAAATATATTTAATGAATTGGCCTCAACAACTTCCTGTGGTAGAGAATTCCACAGGTTCACCACTCTCTGGGTGAAGAAGTTTCTCCGCATCTCGGTCCTAAATGGCTTACTCCTTATTCTTAGACTGTGACCCCTGGTTCTGGACTTCCCCAACATTGGGAACATTCTTCGTGCATCTAACCTGTCTAAACCCATCAGAATTTTGACTGTTTCTATGAGATCCCCTCTCATTCTTCTGAACTCCAGTGAATACAAGCCCAGTTGATCCAGTCTTTCTTGATAGGTCAGTCCCGCCATCCCGGGAATCAGTCTGGTGAACCTTCGCTGCACTCCCTCAATAGCAAGAATGTCCTTCCTCAAGTTAGGAGACCAAAAATGTACACAATACTCCAGGTGTGGCCTCACCAAGGCCCTGTACAACTGTAGCAACACCTCCCTGCCCCTGCAATCAAATCCCCTTGCTATGAAGGCCAACATGCCATTTGCTTTCTTAACCGCCTGCTGTACCTGCATGCCAACCTTCAATGACTGATGTACCATGACACCCAGGTCTCGTTACACCTCCCCTTTTCCTAATCTGTCACCATTCAGATAATAGTCTGTCTCTCTGTTTTTACCACCAAAGTGGATAACCTCACATTTATCGACATTATACTTCATCTGCCATGCATTTGCCCACTCACCTAACCTATCCAAGTCACTCTGCAGCCTCATAGCATCCTCCTCGCAGCTCACACTGCCACCCAACTTAGTGTCATCCGCAAATTTGGAGATACTACATTTAATCCCCTCATCTAAATCATTAATGTACAGTGTAAACAGTTGGGGCCCCAGCACAGAACCTTGCGGTACCCCACTAGTCACTGAAATGTCCCCATTTAACTCCTACTCTTTGCTTCCTGTCTGACAACCAGTTCTCAATCCATGTCAGCACACTACCCCCAATCCCATGTGCTTTAACTTTGCACATTAATCTCTTGTGTGAGACCTTGTCGAAAGCCTTCTGAAAGTCCAAATATACCACATCAACTGGTTCTCCCTTGTCCACTCTACTGGAAACATCCTCAAAAAATTCCAGATTTGTCAAGCGTGATTTCCCTTTCACAAATCCATGCTGACTTGGACCTATCATGTCATCTCTTTCCAAATGCGCTGCTATGACATTCTTAATAATTGATTCCATCATTTTACCCACTACCGATGTCAGGCTGACCGGTCTATAATTCCCTGTTTTCTCTCTCCCTCCTTTTTTAAAAAGGTGGGTTACATTGGCTACCCTCCACTCCATAGGAACTGATCCAGAGTCAATGGAATGTTGGAAAATAACTGTCAATGCATCCGCTATTTCCAAGGCCAACTCTTTAAGTACTGGGATGCAGTCCATCAGCCCCTGGGGATTTATCGACCTTCAATCCTATCAATTTCCCCAACACAATTTCCCGACTAATAAGGATTTAACTCAGTTCCTCCTCCTTACTAGACCCTCTGACCCCTTTTATATCCAGAAGGTTGTTTGTGTCCTCCTTAGTGAATACCGAACCAAAGTACTTGTTCAATTGGTCTGCCATTTCTTTGTTCCCCATTATGACTTCCCCTGATTCTGATTGCAGGGGACCTACGTTTGTCTTTACTAACCTTTTTCTCTTTACATAGCTATAGAAACTTTTGCAATCCGTCTTAATGTTCCCTGCAAGCTTCTTCTCGTACTCCATTTTCCCTGCCCTAATCAAACCCTTTGTCCTCCTCTGCTGAGTTCTAAATCTCTCCCAGTCCCCAGGTTTGCTGCTATTTCTGGCCAATTTGTATGCCACTTCCTTGGCTTTAGTACTATCCCTGATTTCCCTTGATAGCCACGGTTGAGCCACCTTCCCTTTTTTATTTTTACGCCAGACAGGAATGTACAATTGTTGTAGTACATCCATGCGGTCTCTAAATGTCTGCCATTGCCCATCCACAGTCAACCCCTTAAGTATCATTAGCCAATCTATCTTAGCCAATTCACGCCTCATACCTTCAAAGTTACCCTTCTTTAAGTTCTGGACCATGGTCTCTGAATTAACTGTTTCATTCTCCATCCTAATGCAGAATTCCACCATATTATGGTCACTCTTCCCCAAGGGGCCTCGCACAACGAGATTGCTAATTAATCCTCTCTCATTACACAACACCCAGTCTAAGATGGCCTCCCCCCTAGTTGGTTCCTCGACATATTGGTCTAGAAAACCATCCCTTGTGCACTCCAGGAAATCCTCCTCCACCGTATTGCTTCCAGTTTGGTTAGCCCAATCTATGTGCATATTAAAGTCTCCCATTATAACTGCTGCACCTTTATTGCATGCACCCCTTATTTCCTGTTTGATGCCCTCCCCAACATCACTACTACTGTTTGGAGGTCTGTACACAACTCCCACGAATGTTTTTTGCCCTTTGGTGTTCTGCAGCTCTACCCATATAGATTCCACATCATCCAAGCTAATGTCCTTCCTAACTATTGCATTAATCTCCTCCTTAACCAGCAATGCTACCCCACCTCCTTTTCCTTTTATTCTATCCTTCCTGAATGTTGAATACCCCTGGATGTTGAGTTCCCAGCCCTGATCATCCTGGAGCCACGTCTCTGTAATCCCAATCACATCATATTTGTTAACATCTATTTGCACAGTTAATTCATCCATCTTATTACGGATACTCCTTGCATTAAGACACAAAGCCTTCAGGCTTGTTTTCTTTAACACCCTTTGTCCTTTTAGAATTTTGCTGTACAGTGGCCCTTTTTGTTCTTTGCCTTGGGTTTCTCTGCCCTCCACTTTTCCTCATCTCCTTTCTGCCTTTTGCTTTTGTCTCCTTTTTGTTTCCCTCTGTCTCCCTGCATTGGTTCCCATCCCCCTGCCATATTAGTTTAACTCCTCCCCAACAGCACTAGCAAACACTCCCCCTAGGACATTGTTTCCGGTCCTGCCCATGTGCAGACCGTCCGGTTTGTACTGATCTCACCTCCCCCAGAACCGGTTCCAATGCCCCAGGAATTTGAATCCCTCCCTGCTGCACCACTGCTCAAGCCACATATTCATCTGCGCTATCCTGCGATTCCTACTCTGACTAGGACGTGGCACTGGTAGCAATCCCGAAATTACTACTTTTGAGGTCCTACTTTTTAATTTAGCTCCTAGCTCCTTAAATTCATTTCGTAGGACCTCATCCCTTTTTTTACCTATGTTGTTGGTACCAATGTGCACCACGACAACTGGCTGTTCTCCCTCCTTTTTTAGAATGTCCTGCACCCGCTCCGAGACATCCTTGACCCTTGCACCAGGGAGACAACATACCATCCTGGAGTCTTGGTTGCGGCCGCAGAAACGCCTATCTATTCCTCTTACAATTGAATCCCCTATCACTATCGCCTCCCACTCTTTTTCCTGCCCTCCTGTGCAACAGATTCAGCCACGGTGCCATGAACTTGGCTGCTGCTGCCCTCCCCTGATGAGTCATCCCCCGCAACAGTACCAAAAGCAGTGTATCTGTTTTGCAGGGGGATGACCACAGGGGACCCCTGCACTACCTTCCTTGCACTGCTCTTACTGCTGGTCTTCCATTCCCTTTACCTGCGGTACGACCAACTCGCTACACGTGCTACTCACGTCATTCTCAGCATCGTGGATGCTCCAGAGTGAATCCACCCTCAGCCCCAACTCCCAACTCACATCACTAGCTCCCAGTCATGGGGGCTCTATTTGCAGTCCGCCTTGTTCCTGGGTATGACAGTGAGATGGAGCGGCAGCAGCGAAGAAGACCACAAGCTGCTAACAGCGGGAGGATTAGGAGGTGCAGGAGGGCTCTCAACAGGAAGCCTTAACTGTTATGTATGTAATAACTTGATAGACTGAATACTGAATAGTAACAGTCTTTTTACAAATTGAGACCTTCCGGGGCTTTTCGTTCCCGAGTTGATCGTCTCAGTTCAACTCCAGCCTTGGGCGAGTGTTCTGAGTCTGTTATGCCTGGGGGCTGTGTACCCGATCTCAAGTGTGTGACAATGACCATGTCAGGGATTGAAAGTCCAGATTAATTGATGACAGCGTAGTCCTCTGATGACTGAGGGTAGGTTGGTTGGTCACTGATTGGGTCTTCTTCAGACTGTTCCAGTTCATCTGTGTGCCGCAGCTTTATCTGATCAACATGTTTCCTGCATGTTTGTCCATTCTTGAGCCTGACAGTAAACACTCTGTTACCCTCCTTGGCCGTAACAGTATCGGCGATCCACTTGGGACCTTGACCATAATTTAGTACACACACAGGATCGCTAACAGAAATGTCGTGTGACACAGCAGCGCGATCATGATACCACTGTTGACTTTGATGTCTGTATTCAACATGATCGTTCACGTCAGGGTGGACAAGAGGGAGCTAGGTCTTGAGACCTCTCTTCATCAATAGTTCAGCAGGGGGGACCCCGGTAAACATGTGAGGTCTTGTCCTGTAACTAAGCAATATGCATGACAAGCGTGTCTGCAGTTAACCTTGAGTTACACATTTCATACTCTGCTTGATGGTTTGGACAGCACGCTCTGCTTGACCATTAGATGCGGGTTTAAATGGCGCTGATCTCACATGTTTGATACAATTGAGTTTCTTGAACTCTTGAAACTCCAGACTAGTGAAGCAAGGTCCGTTGTCGCTTACAACGATGTCAGGCAGACCATGAGTGGCAAACATGACACGAAAGCTCTCAATGGTAGCTGTGGATGTACTGGATGACATAGAAACATAGAAACATAGAAAATAGGTGCAGGAGCAGGCCATTCAGCCCTTCTAGCCTGCACCACCATTCAATGAGTTCATGGCTGAACATGAAACTTCAGTACCTCCTTCCTGCTTTCACGCCATACCCCTTGATCCCCCGAGTAGTAAGGACTTCATCTAACTCCCTTTTGAATATATTTAGTGAATTGGCCTCAACTACTTTCTGTGGTAGAGAATTCCACAGGTTCACCACTCTCTGGGTGAAGAAGTTTCTCCTTATTTCGGTCCTAAATGGCTTACCCCTTATCCTTAGACTGTGACCCCTGGTTCTGGACTTCCCCAACATTGGGAACATTCTTCCTGCATCCAACCTGTCCAAACCCGTCAGAATTTTAAACGTTTCTATGAGGTCCCCTCTCACTCTTCTGAACTCCAGTGAATACAAGCCCAGTTGATCCAGTCTTTCTTGATAGGTCAGTCCCACCATCCCGGGAATCAGTCTGGTGAATCTTCGCTGCACTCCCTCAATAGCAAGAATGTCCTTCCTCAAGTTAGGAGACCAAAACTGTACACAATACTCCAGGTGTGGCCTCACCAAGGCCCTGTACAACTGTAGCAACACCTCCCTGCCCCTGTACTCAAATCCGCTCACTATGAAGGCCAACATGCCATTTGCTTTCTTAACCGCCTGCTGTACCTGCATACCAACCTTCAATGACTGATGTACCATGACACCCAGGTCTTGTTGCACCTTCCCTTTTCCTAATCTGTCACCATTCAGATAATAGTCTGTCTCTCTGTTTTTACCACCAAAGTGGATAACCTCACATTTATCCACATTATACTTCATCTGCCACGCATTTGCCCACTCACCTAACCTATCCAAGTCACTCTGCAGCCTCATAGCATCCTCCTCGCAGCTCACACTGCCACCCAACTTAGTGTCATCCGCAAATTTGGAGATACTACATTTAATCCCCTCGTCTAAATCATTAATGTACAATGTAAACAGCTGGGGCCCCAGCACAGAACCCTGCGGTACCCCACTAGTCACTGCCTGCCATTCAGAAAAGTACCCATTTACTCCTACTCTTTGCTTCCTGTCTGACAACCAGTTCTCAATCCACGTCAGCACACTACCCCCAATCCCATGTGCTTTAACTTTGCACATTAATCTCCTGTGTGGGACCTTGTCAAAAGCCTTCTGAAAGTCCAAATATACCACATCAACTGGTACTCCTTTGTCCACTTTATTGGAAACATCCTCAAAAAATTCCAGAAGATTTGTCAAGCATGATCTCCCTTTCACACATCCATGCTGACTTGGACCTATCATGTCACCATTTTCCAAATGCGCTGCTATGACATCCTTAATAATTGATTCCATCATTTTACCCACTACTGAGGTCAGGCTGACCGGTCTATAATTCCCTGCTTTCTCTCTCCCTCCTTTTTTAAAAATTGGGGTTACATTGGCTACCCTCCACTCGATAGGAACTGATCCAGAGTCAATGGAATGTTGGAAAATGACTGTCAATGCATCCGCTATTTCCAAGGCCACCTCCTTAAGTACTCTGGGATGCAGTCCATCAGGCCCTGGGGATTTATCGGCCTTCAATCCCATCAATTTCCCCAACACAATATCCCGACTAATAAGGATTTCCCTCAGTTCCTCCTCCTTACTAGACCCTCTGACCCCTTTTATATCCGGAAGGTTGTTTGTGTCCTCCTTAGTGAATACTGAACCAAAGTACTTGTTCAATTGGTCTGCCATTTCTTTGTTCCCCGTTATGACTTCCCCTGATTCTGACTGCAGGGGACCTATGTTTGTCTTTACTAACCTTTTTCTCTTTACATACCTATAGAAACTTTTGCAATCCGCCTTAATGTTCCCTGCAAGCTTCTTCTCGTACTCCATTTTCCCTGCCCTAATCAAACCCTTTGTCCTCCTCTGCTGAGTTCTAAATTTCTCCCAGTCCCCAGGTTCGCTGCTATTTCTGGCCAATTTGTATGCCATTTCCTTGGCTTTAATACTATCCCTGATTTGCCTAGATAGCCACGGTTGAGCCACCTTCCCTATTATACACTCTATCCACTTGGAATATGCATCCACCACAACTAAAAACATCTTTCCCAGGAAGGGACCTGCAAATCGATGTGGATCCTGGACCATGGTTTAGATGGCCACGAGCATAGAATCAGCGGTGATTCCGCTGGCGCTTTATTTAGCTGCAAACAAGTGTTGCACTGATGCACGCATGATTCCAGATCAGAGTCAATTCCAGGCCACCATACATGAGACCTGACAATGGCTTTCATCATGACCATACTGGGATAAGTGCTATGTAGATCATGTACAAATTTCTCTCTGCCTTTCTTAGGCATAACAACACGATTACCCCACAGTAAACGATCTGACTGAATGGATCGTTCATCTTTGCGACGGTTGTAAGGTTTGGTCTCATCACCCATTTGTTTTAGGTATGGCAGACCAATCACCACGAAGGACACAACGTTTCACAACCGATAATATCGGGTGCTGGCTGGTCCATGGCTTAACTAGTTGAGCCGTGACAGGGGTTCCTTCACTTTCAAAAGCATCCTTAACTAACAGTAGGTCTGCAGGTTGTGGCATCTCCACCTCCGGTGTGGGCAACGGCAGACGGTTCAGTGCATCGGCACAATTCTCGGTGCCAGGTCTATGGCAAATGACATAATCATAGACAGATAATGTCAGCGCCCACCTCTGGATGCGGGACGATATATTGGTATTTATACCTTTGTTTTCCGAAAGCAATGAAATGAGTGGCTTGTGATCGGTTTCCAGTTCAAACCAAAGACCAAACAGATACTGATATATCTTTTTAACACCATACACACATGTAAGGCTTCTTCTTCTACCATGCTGTAGGCTCTTTCCACCTTTGACAAACTTGTAGAAGTATACACAACAGGTTGTAGTTTACCTGACTCATTAGCTTGTTGGAGCACGCAACCAACTCCATATGATGAAGCATCACAGGCCAATACTAGACGCTTACATGATCATAATGTACCAGCAGCTTGTTAGAGCAAAGCTGATTAGTAGCTTTCTCAAAAGCTCTATCTTGAGACGCACCCCAAACCCAGTTGTCGCCTTTTCTTAGCAGCATGTGCAGTGGCTCTAATGAAGTGCTCAATCTCGGTAAGAAATTAACAAAATAGTTGAGTAGACCAAGGAACGAACGCAGCTCCGTCACATTCTGAGGCTTGGGTGCATTTTTGATGGCCTTGGTTTTCGAGTCCGTAGGCCTGATGCCGTCAGCAGCAATTTTCCTCCCCAGGTGTTCAACTTCCGGTGCCATGAAGTTGCACGTCGAACGTTTCAGTCTGAGTCCCACTCTGTCCAGACGATGTCCAGGTTGTTCAGATGTTCAGCGGTTTCACGACCTGTGACCAGAATATAATCTTGCAACACGACGGTTCTAGGGACGGATTTCAGTAGACTCTCCATGTTCCTCTGAAATATGGCTGCAGCCGAGCGAATTCCAAAGGACAACTGTTGAAGATAAACAGTCCTTTATGAGTGTTGATGCACGTAAATTTCTTCAACGTCTCGACCAGCTCCTGTGTCATGTAGGCCAACGTCGGATCCAGTTTCGTGAATGACTTCCCCCCCGGCTAGCGTTGCAAATAGGTCATCAGACTTTGGTAACGGGTATTGATCTTGTTTCGAAACTTGGTTGATCGTAACCTTGTTGTCTCCACAAACCCTGACAGTGCCATCACTCTTCAACACAGGAAAAATGGGGCTGGCCCATTCGTTAAATTCGACTGGTGATATGCCCCCTTCATGCTGGAGTCTGTCCAGTTCGATTTTGACCTTCTCCCTCATCATGTACAAAACTGCTCGAGCTTTATGATGGGCGGGTCTTGTATCTGAGTCCATGTGGATCTGCACCTTGGCTCTCGTGAAATTGCCGATGCCTGATTCAAACAGCGAGGGGAACTCGCTCAGCACTTGAGTACATGGAGTATCCTCCTCCGACAACAACGCTTTGATATCATTCCAATTCCATTTGATTTTTTCTCGCCGATTCCTGCCAAACAGCGTTGGACCATTGCCTGGAACAATCCATAATGGTAAATCGCACCATCATACGACACCTTGACTACTGCACTGCCAATCACCGTTATGAGTTCTTTAGTGTACGTATGCAACTGAGCATTGACTGGACTCAGCTTAGGCCTCACAGCCTTAGTATCCCACAGCTTGTCGAATGTCCTCTGGCTTATTATTGATTGACTCGCACCCATGTCCAATTCCATCGGTACCGGCACACCGTTAAGTTTCACATTAATCATTATCGCTTGGCTCTTTGTCAGGAACGAATACAGTCCATACACTTCCTCCTCTGGTATCTCGGATTGCATATCCAGATCCGCGCTATACTGGTCATCATCCTCCACTTGGTGTGTCGCAGCACGCTTGCTCAGTTGCGGACGCATGCGCTGGAGATGACCCAGTCTCGAACAGACTTTACAAATGTACTGTTTAAACCGACACTGATGAGGCCGATGATTGCCCCCACAACGCCAACATGTTGAAATCGGATTCATTCCCGTTGGCGGACTTTGGGCAGCCACAGGTTTCGCGTACGCAGTCGAGTAGGCCCTGCCATATGCAGCTCTGCCAAACGACGATACAATCTTGTTTACAGTACTTGCCAAGTTCCGATTTTTCGATGATATCTGCTTTAAGTTTTTGTTTTTTGTCCGTCGTTATGCATGCCTGGGCAATCGTGATGGCCTTGCTCAAATCCAGCATCTCCGCTGCCAGTAGTTTACGCAGGATCACCTCGTGGTTGATGCCGATTACAAAGAAATCCCGCAGCATGTCTTCCCAACATGTTTTCGGACTTACGCGGTCCAGCTAGACGTCTTAGGTCGGCAACGAATTCTGACACACCCTGGCCCTCAGAACGAACGTGCTTGTAGAATCGATATCGTGAGATGATGATGATGCCTTCTGGTTTGAGATGGTCACGTACCAGAGCACACAATTCCTCATAGTCCTTGTCCGTTGGACTTGCAGGCGAGAGAAGATTCTTTGAGTCCATAGATTTTTGGACCGCAAACCGTGAGGAAGACCGCCCTGCGCCTAACTGCTTCAGTGGGTTCCTCCATTTTGTTGGCCAAGAAGTACTGGTCCAGGCGAGCTACAAAATTTGCCCAGTCCTCTCCCTCCACGAATCTCTCCAGAATTCCAATTGTACTCATCTTTGCATGCGAAGGTTCTTAAGTTACCTCGTCGCCAAATGTGATGTATGTAATAACTCGATAGACTGAATACTGTAAACTAACACAGGTACAAACCTGGCTCTGCTTTATTAGGGCCCAAAGTGACAACATTATATGATGGCTTGCCTTTTATACTTGGCCTGCACACACGTGCGTACAGCCCAATGACCTCCAACAGTGGCGCCACCTGGTGGCTAGTAACTCCAAGCCTACATACATGACATTAGCCACCTCGGGTCTTTAGGGAGCACTTCTCCTACCTGCACATAAGCCAGGAGTAGTGTAGTAGGAGTCTCCGTTTAACCAAGGAGGTGGTCACAGAATTCTACCACCTCTACTACAAATGCAAGGTTGGAGCGAACTCTTCCATGCTCCTTGACATTGACAAGAAGTTCTCTGGCAGGCGTGCCATTGCATCAAGCATTTCTGTGTGCATGCCCATCACCCTTCTTCTTCAAAGTCGTCAGGTTCTGCTGCACAGGACTCATATGTGCGAACTTGCCCTGCGGGGAGCTGGCACCTGAGCTGCCCTTTCCCCCTGCACTGGCTGCTGTCCACTTGTGCCCGGCGACTCACCACGTAAGATCCTCCCTCTAAACTCTGTGAAGTGTCATTTTATGGGCTGCTGCCTGGGAGTGTTAGATCGAGTGACAGTGCCCCTTCACTTTCCTCCTCCATAACATCGGAGACTGTCTGTGCATTTCTTGGGTAGCTGAAAGGAGAAATGCACAACATTCAGGTTGTGGTCAGGAGGGGGAAGCAAGATATCCATGTATGCACCCTCAGAAGTGAGTAGAGATTGTGGAATTGGGGGGGAAGTGGGAATTGGGATGGGATTGGGATGGGAGAAGAAGGATTATGTATGAGCATAACGTCATCATCAACATTGCTTTCAACCTCGCCGCTTGGCATGGTCTCAGTGACGCCCCTCCAATTATCTCCAACACTGTGTCCTCCAGCTGTATCAGGTTGTGAAGTCGGGCTTTCCCTCTGATCATTTGCTGCTGCTCATGGCAGTTGTGTGCCACTGTAAGGGGAGCTCGGAGTGTGGGTTCGAATCCACACTTCCCTGAGGTTCTGTACGTGCGATTTATGAGGATGGGTGAGTAACAAGGCACCAGACACAGTGGGTAAGAGTGCAAAATGGCTCATGTTGTTTATTTAGAATAGTAAACATAAAGATAGAGGGCATAGGAAGAGGTCGTAAATAGCAGCAATGGCACAATCTCACTCAACAACACAAAAAATTCTCGCAACAGGGAAGGGGAAGATAAGAGGTTGAAACATTCCACCCACACACAACCCCACCTCCCACTTCCACCCTTCTTACCAATTCCTATCCTAAATTGAGTCTGTGAGGGGGTTTGGGCTATACCCACAATCCTATCAACTCCGGGGTTTTGGGGGGCACTTATTTCAGCTTGGGGTCCCTCTGGGGTGGGTTTTACGGTGTTGGTCGGTTTGGTTTTCCTCCTCGATGTTGCGTCGGTTTCTTCTATTTGCCTCTCGGTTGGCTCCTATGCAAAAAGCTGCTGGAGTTAAGCACACCTTCCCCAGAGCGAGGGCCCTGAGAAGAGCTGACTCAACTCCCCTTTAACTCAACTCCACCACAACGAAATCTGACTCCCACCTTCTTAACTCAACTCTACAACTCCATGCAAAAGCTGACTCCAAACTCCAACCCCCCAACCTCCAACTTCCAAACTCCAACCCCCCAACCTCCAAAACCTCCAACCTCCAAACTCCAACCCCCCAACCTCCAAAACCTCCAACCTCCAAACTCCAACCCCCCAGCTTCCAACTTCCAACCCTGTGTGTTTTTTTTTCAGCCTTTTCTTATAGTCCGTTCATCTTCGCGCCAAAACTGCATGCCATTGTCTTGGGTCTTCCTTGAATAAAATGGGGTGTGAATGGCAGTTCGTTGTGTATCGATCTGTCTGGAATGGGAGATTAGCCACACCTCCTGTATCCTGTCGCTCGCTGATGATTGTTCACTATCTCGACAGAGGTGCCACTCTGTCTGGGCTGGCCAAAATGATTGCATTAATCCTGTGGGCCTTTGTTTAATTATTCAAACTAATACCCTTTGTGTTGCCTTGTGTCTTACTGGGGAGATTTTTCCTGGACATGTTGCCTCTTCTGTGAGGGTTTTACACGAAAAGCTGGAGAAATGTCTTTTTAAAATATAAAGTTGCCTTGTATCCATTTTCCTGGAAGAACCGAATGTACACTCTTTCCCCCTTACGGTAGCTGGCTCATCCCCCGTCCGGTTCCGTGCCCCTGCAAGACTGTCTGTTACTGTACAGGGTGGCCAGAGTCCCATCATCCTCCGCGGTTTACAGGCTGTTGGCTGCAGTTGGTCATTTTAAACATGGCATCTTCCCATTCTCCCTGCCACATGTCTCCGTGGTTGGTTTTGCAGAACCTTACACCACCTAGAGAAAGGGAAGTGTGTCAGTGAGCGTGGTGCAATGTGTTTGGGTGATGTGCCTGCTATAGTTGAATAGCTGGATAGTTGGCATTGGGTGATAGGTGTGATATATGTGCGTGAGTCTTGCAGCAGTGGTAAGTGTGTGAGGGTGAGGTGAAGCTATGACTGTGTGGTAGGAATCGTGATTGCTTGAGGGTGTGGTGCATTGAGCAGCGTGTGAGGCCAGTGGTGCAGTTGGAAGGTTATGGCATTTTTGAAGATGCATTCATTCACCTTGACCACTCGTATTAGGTCATTAAACTTCTTACGACACTGGATCCAGGTCCGAGGGCAACATTTGTGGCACTGACATCTTGTGCTATTTCCTCCCACTGCCATCTGGCTCCCCATGCCCCTTTTTAAGCTTTCGCAAATTTCACCCCCAGTGTGTATGTTTGGCTAGGGAGTGGGTGGGGGAGGTTGCACAGGGGGAGTGATTGGTGAATATGGTGATACATTTGTGTTCTAATATTTTAATTGCAATAGCTTGAACTACATTAGTATTTGAAGAGATGATTAAAAATGCTTTCAAATTAGAATTTTTTAATGTAAGGCAATAAAATGTGGTACCGATTTTGCAGCAGTGTTGGATTTGCTACATTAGATAAACAGTTTTATGTGTAGTAATCGATATTGCACAGGGATTAAATATCCTTTGCTGTTCCAGCAGAGACCCACCAATACCTCAGGCAGAAGTCCAGCAGAATAGCTTGGAAATAGGCAGGGACTCCTCAAAATCTGGGGTTTCCTTGCAGACTCTCCACCTGCCACTTGCATGGAGGGAATGAGGCCAGGTCTGGGAATTCATAACACTGGGATTTCCTACTTCCCTGGCCCAAATGGGACCCAGCAGAAGTCTGGAGCCTGGTAAGCTTAGTCAGTTAAAGTGTACCGGCCTCTAGAAGGGCTCAAATGGGGATCCCCGAAAATGGTGAAAGAAAAAATAAACATTGGCCCTCCTGGGCTGAAAGAGATGCAGACATTTCTCTGGGTGGTGTCCCCTTCTTCACCCACCTCCCCTTGCGTGACATCCAGACACCAGCGTTTTCGGTTGTGTAGGTTTGATGGGTGCCTGAAATGTGCCCATAGTGATGCAGGCACCCATCGGGCCCATGTAAATCAGGGGCCCATCTAGTGATTTATTTTTTGCTGTAATTTTTCCACGTTTGTATTTAACCTAATGTATGAGTTTTGTTAAATATAGTTTTAAAGTGTTCGCAAATAACAAGAATGACTTGCTATAATAATTCCATTTGAACTAAGTGTAAGATTGTGTAATGAAAAAGAAGTGAGACTCACTTCATTGGATAAAAATATTTTATTTGAAACATTAGAGTTCCCTTTTAAATGTTGAGTGAGTGAATTTGCTTTATCACATGGTACCAATTCATCTAGATCAAGTAGATCCCATGATTGGTCACTGCTGGGTGCTGAGTTAGCTAATCTTGGCCTGGACTGTGATAACGTTTCGACAAATGACCGTAGGATCCCTCGGCTAAGGAGAAGGAAAGAAATTGTAAGCCAAGCTTTCTACTACTGATTGCTACTCCGTGATCCTTGAAGCATGTATACTTGAGCAGACATCAGAAAAAGACAGAGTCAGACACCACTTTACACCATGATTTGAGTGTCCTGCTGACAGGTACTGTTTAAGCTGATGCATAAGAGCTGGCCTCTTGGCTAAGTACCAGTTGTGAGTGGTCATGGAATTGTTCCCTAAGGTGAAATACCATCTTCAGCAGAAGTGTAAATAGGGACAATTGGAGGGATGTTTATGGCAGCTAAAGTGGTTGAGTGTTTGACTCCTTTCCAAGGTTGCACATTTGAATCCCAGTATTTCTCACTTTATTCCAAAATAATTATTCTGGCCTCTTTTCAAAGAACTTTCTGATGGAACTGTACAAGCACTGTACAAGCCAGTTATTGTCAAAGGGAGCGTTATTCCTGCCTAGTACATTGTTTGTAAGAAGATTTCCAATTGAAGGTAAT
This sequence comes from Pristiophorus japonicus, assembly GCF_044704955.1. NCBI lineage: Eukaryota > Metazoa > Chordata > Chondrichthyes > Pristiophoridae > Pristiophorus > Pristiophorus japonicus. The sequence goes on from NC_091979.1 coordinate 310,772,077, forward strand.
GCTTTACAAACATGGTTCTTGAGCAGAAATGTAGCTGAACAATTACTGGATAAAGAACACACAGGTACTTTCAATAATAGTTACATAACTCACATGAAATAAACAAATTCCCAAAGTATTCTGCTGGCCAGTTTTCTTTCTCTTTCCTCTTCTATTGGCAGTGTTGACTACTTGACAGTTCCATGGGCACTGGCTGCACTCTGTTGCCTTGCTGAATTGACCATTATTCATATGTGAGCCTTGATATTATCAGTTGAACAATCGGCATTCACAACCAAGCCAAATGCTGTCCTTTATCCAACTTCTAAACATCCACATTTCCATTATAAATCGGAATCCGGAGTCATAACTCTGGATGATTTGCCTTTTCCCTAACCTGGGGTGCTGTCAAATTATGTTGCCTTTGTTGATATCAGTTGACTCGGCCCAAACCAGTGGTGTAGAACATGGAAACGTGTGAGTCTGTGTAGCTTGACCATCATCATCATCATAGGCAGTCCCTTGAAATCAAGGAAGACTTGCTTCCACTCCAAAAATAAATTGTCAGATACAGTCCAATACGGGAATTACAGTCTCTGTCACAGGTGGGGCAGACAATGGTTGAAGGAAAGGGTGGGTGGGGAGTCTGGTTTGCCGCACGCTCCTTCCGCTGCCTGCGCTTGATTTCTGCATGCTCTCTGCACGAGACTCAAGGTGCTCAGCGCCCTCCCGGATGCTCTTCCTCCACTCAGGGCGGTCTTGGGCCAGGGACTCCCAGGTGTCGGTGGGGATATTGCATTTTATCGAGGAGGCTTTGAAGGTGTCCCTGAAGTGTTTCCTCTGCCCACCTGGGGCTCGCCTGCCGTTTAGGAGTTCCGAATAGAGCACTTGCTTTGGGAGTCTCGTGTTGGGCATGCGGATTGTGTGGCCCGCCCAACGGAGCTGGTCAAGTGTGGTCAATGCTTCGGTGCTGGGGTTGTTGGCCTGATCGAAAACACTGACGTTGGTGCGTCTATCCTCCTAATGGATTTGCAGGATCTTGCAGAGGCAGCGTTGGTGGTATTTCTCCAGCACTTTGAGGTGTCTACTGTATATGGTCTACATCTCTGATCCATAGAGGAGGGCGGGTATCACTACAGCCCTGTAGACCATCAGCTTGGTGCCAGTTTTGAGGTCCTGGTCTTTGAATACTCTGTTCCTCAGTCGGCCGGTGGAGTCGGTGTTGGATGTTGCCATCGCTGTCTGCCCTTGCTGATAGTAGGCTCCCAAGGTATGGAGAATGGTTCACGTTGTCCAAGACCGTGCCGTAGATTTTGTCTAACCCTCGGGAAGCTGCCCACTAGTGTTAAATCTGTTTATTTACTCATCTCAATCTGTTGTTGCCAATGCTTTATTGAGGTTCATAATTGGTCAATTACAACCCATTTGGAATGAGAATATACTTTTTATGGAAGCTGCTGAGCTGAAATGTTTGAAGCCAAGTCTTTTCTTGCCACTCTGATGCTTGTTATGTTTGCAGTATCAGGGTAAACAACCACATTAAAGTATTTGAGCTCAAATGAAACAAGTCAGAAAGCAATGGCTCATACGAGAACAGCTTAAGGCTCATTGCTGCACAGCAAACCAGAGGTGCAAAATCCCGCAACACAACTCGTGCCAAAAGATTATGCACAGTTAATATTTTTGCACTTCAGTATTAGCAATCAGAATAATAAAATGTAAGAGAAATTATATTTCTGATCACTTTAATTCTCATACCCTTTGTTTCTCTCAAGCGTAAAGATCCAAAGCTGCAGATATCACTGAATGATTTCATCACAGCCTTTACCGTAACTCCTATCGGAATAACCCGTTATCTGACTTTACGTGAGCCTGTCGATCGGGAACGTCAGCAGAATTACACTTTTACAGTAAGATATATCGCATGTTTCTTTTGTGTTCGAATCATATCATACAACAAGCAAACTGACAGGAAATTGAAATGATTTAAATGATCGGATAGACAGTTAATCCAAATGGGTCAGTAAAGTTTGGCGGCGGATTTTTAGTTTCATTGCATCTACATCAAGATCTAAATTGATTTTGAGGTTGATAGTATCCACTGTAATGTGATTGCTGTTATGCTACATTTTTTTACTTGAACTGGCAGCTACTTTCAGAAAACTATTTTGCAGTGCTTCTTTCTGGCCAACATTAGATTGCTCAGCTAATGGATTCCTTTCTTTGTTTCTTGAAGATGACTGCTTCTGATGGAGTTCAAGAGAGCACTTCAGTCACTGTCAATGTCTTTGTGATCGATGCAAATGACAACACTCCAATTTTTCAAAACATTTCCTACAAAGTGAATGTTTACACTGACATGAGACCCGGAGAAGCTGTCATACAGGTAAGCATGATAAAACGACTGTATTGCAAAATTAAATTCATTTAATGTAATATGCAGTCATTGTTCAAATCCATTCAAGAGTATTTTGAGCAAATGAATTTTTTGGATACCTTCTGGGGCGAAATTCCCGGTGCTAACCAACTCGGGTTGGGACTTCCTGCGACCGGCGCGGAAGTCCTGACCTGGCCGTGAAATTGCTGTTACCGCCCCTCGCAGGAAGTGGAGTGCAAACTCACGCACTCGACTTCCTGTTGGGGCGGGTTCCGGGGCACCACTGGGATGCTGACACCCCTCCCTTTTGGTACTCTGCCAGACCTCTGATGGCCTCCCCTGGGCCACCAGGCTGGCGTTATGCCGAGGCTGCGGCCGCAGCCCATCACACCCGAAATGGAGTGCCGGGCTGACGGTGGCGGCCGCACCCACGCAATCGAGGAAGTCGGGCCGACCGGTGAATCGTCAAACTGTCAAGATGGTGGCGGGGTCCGCTTCCAACCTCCCCTTTAATTTCCACCCCACGAGCGGGTGTTGGCCCAGTTTGCGACCCACGAGACTGGCGCTGACACCTCTGGCGCTGGCTAATGTCCGCCACGTGCGGTGTTAAGCGGTCACCGAGCACGGCGACGATGACATCGACGATTGCGCGGCAGCCTCGGGGGGGGTGGGGGGGAAGAGGGGCTACCGGGAGGCATGGTGCTACCATCGTAGCGCCTTTGCTAACTCCCGCACAATTTTACGGGGGCTGGTGGCGCCCCCGGGCGGAAAGAGTTCTGCGTCCCATTAGTGCTCCCGAGACGCGTTAACGAGCGTCGCTAAACTGGCCAATTTCAACCCTCCTGTGTTTTCAAGTTGTTGTTAGACTATATTTTTGATCCTTTTTTTCTACGTCCATGATGAAAATGCCTATGTAAATATTCAAAGTTATCAGTTCTTGGCAAACATTGGTGGCTGTGCCTTCTGTTGCTTGGACCCTAAGCACTGGAAATCCCTCTCTCCTTCTCTACCTCTCTTTTCTCCTTTTAAGATGCTCCTTGAAACCTACCTCTTTGACCAAGCTTTGGGCAACCTGACTAATTTCTCCTTGGTGGCTCGGTGTCAACTTTGTTGTCTTGTAATACTCCTGTGAAGCGCCTGGGGATGTTTTACTACATTAAAGGCGCTATATAAATACAAGTTTTTGTTGTTGTAATTGCATGAGTGGCTTCCTCACTGCCATCATCCCAGTGCAGACCGCAATCAGCCCACATTGAGGTATTTACACTTTAAGGGGGAGAAATCTGGGGCAGTTCAGGGGTGTTAATGAATTTTCGCCTGGGCTCGGTGCCACTACCAACTTCTGTGCAATTCCGCAGCGATAACCGGTAGCACCCCACTCTCGTCATCACCGTGTGCAGCGACCCGTTTACGCCCCGGAGCCGAAAATTCTTTGCCCGCCACAGCTTCACGGGGCGTGTACCGGACTGTAGGCCGCTCGCGGGGCGATAATTAAAGGAGAGGTGGGGAAAAGCAAAAATAAAAAAATGGCCGACTTCTTCCTCTGTGTGCCTGGCTGCTGCCACAGCACCCCGCTCCCTGGTGGTCCAGGGATGGTCCCGTTTCCCACCCGCAGAGTCAGCAGCTTAGCCCTCCCCTTTAATGAAGGGTATGGCCCTGTCAACGCGCCAGGGCTCCACTTTGTGCCCCGCTCCTGCCCCACTGAGCAATATTTTGCACTCCATTTTCTCTCGGGTGCGGTAACTCCAATATAGGTGGCGGGGCCGGACTTCCGCACCTGGTGGTACCAAACTTCCCCCCCTAAGTTTCTGGTGCATTTCCTGACATGCCCTGTAATTTTAAATATCTCTCTCCATCCCCCACTGAGCCGCACTGAGACTTCAGCACAGCTCATGATATGTCCATGTTTTTTTTTTCTGATTTCCATCTTGGGCCTTCAAGGACCTCCCTTTCCTCCTTCATTCCTACAAAGAAATAGAAAGGAAAAGGATGGAGGCAATTTGCAGAGAGACTGGGAAAATCCTGAACCCGTATTGAGGTAGCTCAGTGAGTTTAGGTGGATGATTGTTCTGTGTAAAGAGCGTTTTGTTTTTGTTGTGTATGGAGAAAGAGTCAAACAGAATATTGTGAGCTCAAAGTAACGTGTGACCTTAGTCTTTTATTGGAGGTCTCCAGAGTGGTTCTCCAACCTGTGGAGCCTTCTTAAATACCTGTGCTCCCAAGGGATTATGGGATCCCTTGGGTCTCTGGGGAATGAGCCCTCTGGTGGCTGTACAGAGTAAATACAAGTCCACATATATAACAGTTTTGAAAAGGGTCAAGCTCGTTGAGGACATCATCAGTGGCGGTCTGCAGAACAGGACAGCATAGGTATCCAAAATGACGAAAAACCAGGTGTGCCTCACACAACCTCACCCTGCAAAAACCAAGTGCCATGGGCAGCAAGAGAACAACCCGTATTAACCAGTTACAGGAGAGCACCCTAGCCATCAGCCACCTCCTTTTTGTCTGCATATTTGGTGGTGGTTTCTTTCCAAATCCTTGGGCCACAGAACAGACGCATTACTGAGTGAAATGTTAAAATGTGGTAGTTGCCAGAGCGCAATGCATTCTCCCTCTGTGATGCTCCATCCGTCATACAGTAAAGTCGTGTTAAGATGCATTGTGAGACATCATTGTAAAATTGAGCAGAATTTTAAAGACCACCATATTTACTCCTGATCTGCTTCCAAAATCTGGCATCAGGTGATACACCATTTGCTCTTTCTGCTACCTCCATTCAGGCTGCTCTTGTGCTACTCTTCAGAAGGGAATGTTGTGCCAATACCTCCGACAGCAAGACCTCCAAAGGTGCATCCTGGAAGGGTGTCATTTGTCACTCTGGTCTTGCTGCAGCTTTGCCATAAAAGCAGTGCTTAAGGCGAACAGGAGCCCTTTGTGAGCAGCTGATGCCAGATAAAGTACCCGAGGTGCACGTGATACTGGGCCTCATTTATCGACCCGGTGAGCTGCGGACACCAGGACGGGGCAGTAGTGGTGATTGGGAGGGGTGGGTAGCAGTGATTGGGGAGGGCAGAGGCCAGGATCAGGGAGAGAGGCAACGGCGATCGGGCGGGGATGTGGGAGGTTGGTGAAAGCGATTGTGTGCAAGAGTGGGATCGCAGCGACCCACATGGTTTTGATTTAGGGCCTGGAGGATCTCCCCGGCTCCACATTCAGATAAGCATATTTTAAACACTAACCTTGTTGGTTGCAGCCTGCAGCGGTTTCTTTAAGAAACCTGTTGGCAGCATGGTGCTGGCTCCTTTCAGGGAAACCCAATATTGCAGAGGGGGGTTAAAACAGATATTAGGCCCCTTATTTGAATGAGCAAAGGGCCTAAAGCCTCTGAGGCGTGGGCCCTGGACACTTTTTTTGCGTACACCAATATGGTAGGTGGCGCATTTTCGGCTTACAATGTGTGTGCTCATTCTTCCCGGTATAGGAGGCTATTTAGCGCCTGAAAAACAGATGCTGTGCAATCGAATTCTAGGCCAACATGTCATATAATAATGAATTTTCTTTATTAAATAAGGTTGTAATTAATCATTTCAACCTTGTATGAGCTATGAATTGCTTCCACTTCCTCGATGCTGACAAGCCTTCATGCTTAATGTCACCCATCGCTGTTTATAGTTCAATGTTAAGAAGCAATATGTGCCTGGCCTATTTGCTCAGTTTGTGATGCTGTCGATGACTTGATTAGTCAGTGATTCTTTACTTCAGTGATTGACAATGCAGTATAATCTTGGAGTAAAATTCTACATAGTTGTGCTCCATTTTCAATCATAGTTTAGACCAAAGCCCAAAATTCATGCAAATGCTTTTAACAAAGTAAATGCACCTTGCATAAGCAAATAATGAAAAGAAAATGCAAATGGAATCCTTGCACAAAACCTTCTTAAACCAAATCAAATGAAGAATTTGTGATTTAATTTGAAAGTATTGTTTTATAACGATAACAAGAACTTGCATTCATGTAACAGCTTTAACACAGTAAAACATCCCCAGGCCCTTCAAGGAGCTTTACAAACAGTATTTGACACCGAACCACATAGGGCAGATGAACAAAAGCTTGGTCAGAGAGAGGTTCTTGGAGCATCTTGCAGGAGCATAGAGAGGTGGAAACATGGGAGCTAGGTGCAGGAGCAGGCCATTTGGCCCTTCGAGCATGCACCAACATTCCAGAAGATCATGGCTGGTCATTCACCTCAGTAGCCCTTTCCTGAGAGAGAGGTTTAGGGATGGAATTCGAAAGCTTAGAGCCCAGGCAGCTGAAGACACGGCCGCCAATGGTGGAGCGATTAAAATCAGGGATGCACAAAAGGCCAGAATTGGAGGATATCTCTGAGGGATGTAAGGCTGGAGGAGGTTACAGAGATAGGGAGGGGCGAGGCCATGGAAGGATTTGAAATCAAGGATGAGAATTTTAAAATTGAGGCGTTTCGTGACTGGGAGCATACAAACTCATTACATCTGAATTTTTAGAACATGTTTTCAGTGATATATGCCAAGAATGTACCAGCCTCTTGAAATTCAAACCATGAAGGAGCCTTAAGTAGGTCTGTAAAACTTTAGACACATTAATGCTGTTATATATGTATACTTGTATTTACCCTGTACAGCCACCAGAGGGCTCATTCCCCAGAGTCCCAAGGGATCCCATAATCCCTTGGGAGCAGAGGTATTTAAGGAGGCTTCACAGGTTGGAGAGGCACTCTGGAGACCTGCAATAAAAGACTAAGGTCACACGTTACTTTGAGCTCACAGTATTCAGTCTGACTCTTTCTCCATACTCAACATGGGATCCCTTTGGACTCCGGGGAATGAGCCCTCTGGTGGCTGTACAGATTAAATACAAGTCCACAAATATTCCAAATGCTGTTGAGCTCACTGTCACCCATTGCCAGCTTCATGAAATATTACCTTTCTGGTAGCAGTATGGAATTTAGCACTAAACCTCTATATGTGAAAAACACATGGATCACATTCCATCTCAATCTTTCCTGTAGTGAAATCAAGTTTGGTTTTGCAAGTCCAGTGATTCTAATGAGTTCTTGCCAAATATACAAATGTCATTGCTCTGTTGTTCCCCCAGCTCATCTTCCCCAGGCAATGTTCTCTTCAACCTGAGTCGACATTTTTATGAATGAAAATAAATAAGTATTAATAACTAAATAATATTTCAACAAAGGAATGTAAAATATTAAGTCATAATTTGTGCTAAAACATTAACCAAGTAATTTAATTTTGTGTTTTTTAATTAAAGCAAATTGTATCTTAAATATGAGCAATATATTGCTCATGGTGTATTGCGAATATTTCTGTTACAGTTTTGAGTATCATTAAATATTTTTTTTAAATATCAAATTAACTAAAATACTGCAAGGAATTAAAAAAAAATCTCTTTCCAAAACTTTTCTTACAGTCCAAATAAATGTTGGGAAACATATCAAAAGTTGTCCACATGTTAATAAAAGGAATGGATGGGTGGCATAGGCGGCTTTCCCTCACTTCCTTGTCTGTGCTTGGTACATGAGGAGTGCGAATCACGGGAGGGAGGTGCAACCTCCTGCTGTGAAACACTCTGGGGCAGGAAGAACATGAGAACATAAGAAATAGGAGCAGGAGTAGACCATACGGCCCTTCGAGATCTGGTGCAGAAGTTACTGCCTGCAGTGAAGACCTGGCCAGTTCCCCTCTTCATTCAGCTGCTTTTTTTCCTGCGTTCTCAGGATGTGGGCGTCGCTGGCAAGGCCAGCATTTATTGCCCATCTCTAGTTGCCCTTGAGAAGGTGGTGGTGAGCCGCCTTCTTGAACCACAGCATTCCGTGTGGTTAAGGTTCTTCCACAATGCTGTTAGGTAGAGAGTTGCAGGATTTCGACCCAGCGACAATGAAGGAACGGCGATATATGTCCAAGTCAGGATGGTGTGCAGCCAACCTTACACTGCGTGATCCTTCAGCCAGACCCCAATTCTGTTTCTGTGCCTTTAATACTGCGGAGTTTGGAGAGACTTGGCCTCACTCCATGCCTTAGACTCGCCTAGTACCTTCCTCCCCTCCTGTCAGATGAGATGAGCTGCATTGCCATCCCAGTGTTTTATCCACCCAATTTCCTCTTTTGCATCACTTGCTTCTCCCTCTAACAATGCCTGCCTCTAACCCTGGCTCAGCCCATCTTCTGTTGACGCCATGGCCACGATTTTATTAACCATGGCAAGTCCATGGCGGGCCATATCAGTGGCGGGTCCCGGTGCCGCTGCTGTCTCCATCCTGGCCTCTGAAATGAATTTCCTGAGATTGGGCTAGTTAAGCCCACCCAGCGCATTTGTCGGGCCAATTAGAGGAATTGACGTCATTTGATGACATGTTATCAGCTGGTTTCCTTAAAGGAACCATGTCCAAATTTAGTTTGACATTTGTGCTGTCAGTGTTCTATAGTATTTAGGTGCTGCAAATATTGATCAGCACTGCCCAAAGGCACAGAGCTACACCCAGGCTCTCCCATGACTCCCTCCATATGCTTATGGAGGGACTCACTGCACACAGGGAGGACCTCTTCCCTTCCCATGGATGGGAGAGACTTCCCTAGGAGATCAACACAGCCAGGTTGCACGTTGCACAGGAGGGCACAAGCAGGGATTTGGTCAGGAGGACCTGGCTGCAGTGGTGCAAATCTTTCAATGATCTCAGTTGATCACAAAAGGTTAGTACAAAGCCACACTCAACCTCATCCGGCTGTGCCACTCATCACATCTCCATCACTCTGCCTTCCCTACACTACTCCTGCACATCCTTACTCACACTAACTTACCTTGGACCTCCACCCATCACTCTCTATCTATATTCATCTTAGACAGTCCCTTGGAATCGAGGAAGACTTGCTTCCACTCTTAAAATGAGTCTTTAGATGGCTGAACAGTCTCTCGGCGATGAGACTGTCTATCTATATTATCACATCCCCATCTCACTAGCCACCCCTCACACTCACCTTCATCCTTGTGCAATCATACCAACTAACAACACACAAGGGTAGGCACTTAGGTGTTTCATGCAATGTAAAGTTTCTGTTAACGTGGTGTCAAACATTGAAACCTTTTATTTTCAACACTTTTCATTCTTGGACACCTTGAAGTGGCTTTTTGAGTGGCAATGAAGGGTGAGACATAATGGTATCCCCCACAATGGTGATGAGTGTGAAAGGAATAGCTTGGGCATTGTAGGGATGCTTTATGGTGTAGGTGTGGGATGGTACCAATCTGGTGCATCATGTGGCAGCCAAGGTGTACAGCGTCAAGTGAAGTAAATCTGGCCATGGTGAGGCCATCGCTGGCCTCACGGATGGCAATGTGGTGCTGATGCTGCACAGGACACAGAGCATCAGTTGATTGCGGAAAATTTGGTGTTGTTGGTGCTACTGGTGTGCCTGGTGACGCTGGTGTTGGGGCTGATCGTGGTGGGATTCTGAGGACCAAGGTGAGAGCGTTTCTAGGGCACGCATGCTGCTGGAATAGATGGCAGGTGAAGTAGAGATGACTGAAGCGATCTGTCAATGGTGGGAGAGGTAATTAGGTCAGACTGGATGGAGACTTGTGCAAAGACTTGCAGCATGGTGAATCTGTTGTGGAAATGTAGCTTAGGGAGCTCATGGAATAAGGAAAGATATCTGAATCAGTAGGGACCTTTGCCTTGGCATATGAAGCTGTCAACTCATCAGCTGATTGAGCTGATCTCCCGCTTCAGCTTCACAGATGAGGTCCAGGCACAGCAGGAAATCAGTGCCCAACCTGTCAAATCCAAAAAGCTGGACAAAAACTATTTATAAGTGGCTGTAAACAAGTCACAAATTATTTAAATTCACCGCTGCATGTTAGGTCTGCTCAGTGCTGACAGACCCAACATTTGGTAAAGGCACGTGGCAGCCCGGTTCAGGCCAGGGTTCTGACCCGCTGGGGGAAAAAAAAACACTTTCCCAACCGACCTGCCACCCATCGCACTCACAGACCTGCCGCAAAATCCAGCCCCCTGTCTCGCTCCCATCAAGACTCAACTATTGCAATGCTCTCCTGGACAGCCTTCCATCCTATACTTTGTAAACATCACCAAGCTAGTTATCTGCTATTGCTACTTTGAAAATTACCTTTAAAAATGTTTAATTTTGAGGTTTGTATAAAGAATAAAAAACATCGGGGTAGAATATCTGCTTTGGACTCGATCTGCGAATCCGGCACAAAGTGCGCCCAAAATTGCGCTCGTTTTGAAAAGTGTTCCCCCCACTCCCCCCCCCCCCCCACCCCCCATGCCCCGAGTTTCCGCTCAAACTTATTTGCATGTCGCTGAATGCAAAATCTGCCACGAACCAGCACAATTGGGCAGCGTTTTGAAACTTTAAAAAAAAATTTGCTTTAACTATATTCCTTGATATACCCAAGAGTGGTAACTTGCCGCAGTTTGGTTCATGCAGCTGAAAGTGGGTTTATCACAAAAATAAATATTTTAAATCACAGTGTCAATCCAATTCCTGTGAATAACCTCATTTTAAATTACCGAAAATGATTCTTAGAAAATATAGAAAGCTATTTTCTAGTTATATTGGTGCACAGCAGTCAGTTACTTCACAATTTTTTTTCATTCAAAACCTTTCAAAAAGCACCTGTTAGTGTCCTTGCCCCCAAAAGAGCGAACTTAATTTTTGCAGTCTCCTCAAAGGCCCGCAAACGAGCGCAATTAGCGGAAACTCCCAATAGTGATTAATTCATCCTGGGGGCGTGGCCAGTTTCGTGGGCAGGGCCTGCTTCCAGAATGATGTTTATAAAACTAACACAAAAGATCATGGAAACTCGACTTGCGCTGAAAGCAGGTTGCGTTTAAAATAATGCAATCTTTTGCACGGGTTATGTCGATATTATGCAAATTGCACCGAAAAAAGAAGCTCCATGCTATAATTCCGTTCCTAATCTGAGGAAGAACGTTCTTGCTATTGAGGGAGTACAGCGAAGGTTCACCAGACTGATTCCCGGGATGGCAGGACTGACATATGAGGAGAGACTGGATCAACTGGGCCTGTATCCACTGGAGTTTAGAAGAATGAGAGGGGATCTCATAGAAACATATAACATTTTGACAGGATTGGACAGGTTAGAGGCAAGAAGAATGTTCCTGTTGCTGGGGAGTTCCAGAACCAGGGGTCACAGTCTAAGAATAAGGGGTAAGCCATTTAGGACCGAGATGAGGAGAAACTTCTTCACTCAGAGAGTTGTTAACCTGTGGAATTCTCTACCCAGAAAGTTGTTGAGGCCAGTTCGTTAGATATATTCAAAAGGGAGTTAAATGTGGCCCTTAAGGCCAAAGGGATCAAGAGGTATGGAGAGAAAGCAGGAAAGGGGTACTGAAGTTGATCATATTGAATGGCGGTGCAGGCTCGAAGGGCCGAATGGCCTGCTCCTGCACCTAATTTCTATGTTTCTAAAAATGGTTTAATTGACAAAGGTGGAAGAGACTGTAGGTTCATTTACTGTGCCTTCCTGCTATCTTAGAAGTCATGACTGATAATGTAGTTCTCTTCAAGAAGCTTGTTTGATTTTATCTTGAATAGATCTAAGCTGCTTGCCCCTACAACCTCACTTGATAAGTTATTGCACAAACCAGCCACCCTCTCAGATATGCATTGTTTCTTTGGGCTCAAGTTTCAGACCCCCGTTAGAACGGCGCACATCTAGCATTTCTCAACTTATACTCGTATTTCCTCATTCTGGCATCTAGTACGAATTCAAATGTCTTTCATTTATTGGTAAATTTTATTGACATTCATGATTCATATTTTCAGAGATATTATATCGTCACTGGATTACTTCCTCTGACTGACAGCCTTTTATACAAGCTAACATCCTATTAGTAGCTTCTCTCACAATAGTTTTTCTGAGAATGTTCCTTGATTTTTGACTTGTCATCAAAAAAATGGGATCTGGATTTCCTGTTATTTTCTGGTCTAACTTCTGGTTTGCACTTGAGGAGGAAATTCTGGGCCATTATGTTTTTTTGGCAGCATTCGAGCTGAATCTATCAGGATGTTTTGTGTGGCAATTTGTATGTGTGATACACATGAGCTAGATGCAAAACTTTATCTTGCACTTTCAGATTTCCTATAGCATGGCTCATAAAGGTTGATAAATAAATATATATTTTCTCCTCACATACTGTAGTTGCATGAAGAAATTAATTTTGTACATGTAATATGCTGCAGTTCCGTAGATAAACATGCACTTGAATGAGCTAGATACGTAATATGTCCTGATACAACTACCTCAGATTAAATTCAAATGTTCATGCTTTATATTTTAATGTTTTCATACAAAATAACTTCAGATGCCTTCACAGTCTTAAAAATGACTTTCTGCCTTTGAGTGATGATGGTCGTTTTCCATTGATGTTCGCAGGGCTGGGGTTTGAGGGCTGGAGTTTTGACATGCTCTTGAATGCCAGTTTTGTTGCAATCAGAAACAAAACATCCTAGTGTTGTTAGTTGCTCATTCTCCCAGTTCTAATATATAGTGGTGTTCAGATTTAGATTTAGAAGGGATGTAGTCTTGGATTCATTCTAGGAGATTCGAGACCTTTCAAATACACCACAAAATTCTATATTTGTAAAGTCAATCATTCGTTTTTTTTTAATATCTTGATTATGGTTGGATTCTTATTTCTAATAATAAATCCTTGGTTAAATGGCTGAAATAATTTCCAAACAAGTGTTTTATTGGTAGCTGTTTGCTGACTTCTGAATCTTGATTGGAAATTTTTGTTCCCACTTATTATTTATTTATTAGCATGATCCATACTTGTACATTTGTGATTTGTTGGCGATTTTTGAAAATTACATTTGAGCCAGTCAGTTGCAACTAAATTGTATGGTTTTCCACATGATACTCTTTAAGTAAGGTGCAATAGGGTACATGCTAGAAGTAAGATGTATTAATTTATACAATGGATTTTCTAAGTTTTTAGTTGCATTGACTTGTAGGATACATTATAAGACGGATATTATCAGGGCACTGACTTGCATCGATAGAATAGGTGAAATTAGATTCTTATCAGAGTATTGTATGAGTGCTAGTGATACTTTTAGACTTGGGTTCTATGGATATATGTTTAATTTCTGGTGGTTGAGAGATTTCTTTAAAGGGTTTCTTCACCAGTGATCTAGGGAAACCTGGATTATTTAAAATGTAGCGCTGTTTTTTTTTTTAAATAGCTCAGTTTTCCCCACATCATTGCTTTTATAAAATCTGCTTCCCCAATCACAACCAACCCCTTCCTAAACCCCAAAAGATGCTATGGAAATGTGAGTTTTCTAATTCATTATATAGTCACTTTATGTCAGGGTTTCCTTCGGCTGTGAGATTCGAGCTCTGGAGGATCCAGGGGTGCTGGAAGGAGCAGTTAACATGAGCCCTTTGGAGCAATTTTAAGAGGTCTATGAGTCGCATTTTAGAGAGCAATGCCCCAAAGACACTTGGGTGTCATGGTACATCAGTCATTGAAAGTGGGCATGCAGGTTCAGCAGGCGGTGAAGAAGGCAAATGGCATGTTGGCCTTCATAGCTAGGGGATTTGAGTATAGGAGCAGGAGGGTCTTACTGCAGTTGTACAGGGCCTTAGTGAGGCCTCATCTGGAATATTGTGTTCAGTTTTGGTCTCCTAACCTGAGGAAGGACGTTCTTACTATTGAGGGAGTACAGCGAAGGTTCACCAGACTGATTCCCGGGATGGCAAGACTGACATATGAGGAAAGACTGGATCTACTGGGCCTGTATTCACTGGAGTTTAGAAGGATGAGAGGGGATCTCATCGAAACATATAAAATTCTGATGGGACTGGACAGGTTAGATGCAGGAAGAATGTTCCCGATGTTGGGGAAGTCCAGAACCAGGGGATATAGTGTAAGGATACGGGGTAAGCCAATTAGGACTGAGAAGAAACTTCTTTACTCAGAGTTGTTAACCTGTGGAATTCCCTACCACAGAGAGTTCTTGATGCCAGTTCATTGGATATATTCAAGGCGGAGTTAGAAATGGCCCTTATGGCTAAAGGGATCAAGGGGTATGGAGAGAAAGCAGGAAATGGGTACTGAGGTGAATGATCAGCCATGATCTTATTGAATGGTGGTGCAGGCTCGAAGGGCCGAATGGTCTACTCCTGCACCTATTTTCTATGTAATCAGCGAGGAGATCTGGAAGTCAACCTTGGAGGCTCAATCAGAGGTAAATAAATTGAATAGCTAAATATAAGCATTACATACAAAACAAACATAAATAGGCATGACAGAAAAATGTTACAGGAAGTAAGTGTTGTTTGACAGGAAGCACGCTCATACACAAGGGCCGAGAGGTTTTTCTCGAGCAGTGGTGCAAGACGAGCGATATCAGATCGGCTGCCCGTTATACACAGCTCCTGATATTCACTTCCATTGCAGAGTTTGACATTTTTCACAGATTTCCACACTGCCTAGAAGGGTGGTGGGAGCAGATTCAATAGTAACTTTCAAAAGGGAATTGGATAAATACTTGGAAATATTTGAAAAGGAAAAATTTGTAGGGCTATGGGGAAAGAACAGGGACGTGGGACTAATCGGATAGCTCTCTCAAAGATCCAGCATAGACACATTTGCCGCTTCCTGTGCTATATGATTCTATCATGAAACACCCTAATTACTTAATTTATCAAAGAACATATATATATAAAGTCTACCATGAACCTAAATGTAATCAAAGAGAATTCTTTAGCAGGAATAATAGTTTCCACTGTACTGATAATATATTAAATATGTTGATCAGAAAGAGCAGTAGGTACAATTTTTAACACCAATTCTTAATCTTAGTAATGATGGCTATACATTTATTGTGGGGTTTCACTGTATTTAGTCCCAACATTAAAAATTGTGAAACTTTTTTAAAACATTCTTATTTGTACGCATATGACCTTTTGTAGTTACAGATCCCATCCTATGCCAATGTTTTGGTCATGCATCACAGCAACTCAGGATCCAAATGAGATGATTTATGAAATGATCTTTCAATTTCCAACTTGAAGAGATATAAACATTATTTTGACCATATTATTTCCTCATATGTTCTCTTGTCAATTACTATGAACTGGACTTTCATTAAACAGAGAACCAGATAAACAAAATCAAATTTCACAGCAACTGCATATGGAACATTTTGATGAACTGGCCAGCACTTGCATCATAAATCACAAAACTTTAATCAAAGTAATAACATGTAATTCGGATGCAGTGTTTGCCAATTAATATATTGTTGTTCCAAATTTGCATTATATACCTCAGAAGCTGAATGAAATACAAAAGCATTATTAGTGAAATAACATGGCCTGAATCTGTTGCACAATATATCTAAAGCAGTGGTACATATTGCACACACAATACAACATCATCCCTGTCAGTAAGCTATGCATCCCTGATTAACCAGCTCCTGCCAGCTCAACAGGGTTTTTATAGCTTGCCATCTGCTTGCTATATAGTGCAGATGTGGCTGTGATCATAGGCTGAAGTTTCTTGGCAATACTTCCTTGCAACTTAAAGAGAGAGGCTATGCATCAATGCCTCTTTATTAAATCGTTAGGCAGGGAAAAAGCACAGTGGACCTTACTGAAGTGTTTTCTATTCTGAAAGGTATTGCCAAAGGGGATGAAGCAATCACTCTCCTTATTATGGAATATTTCAAGTCCAACATCAGACGTTTGCTCCCAAAAGTGAGAAACAGATCTGACATTTACTTCAAAAAACCACTTACAAATCAGAAATCTATATATGACTTAAGCTATTCCTTATGACTAAAGGGATCAAGGGGTATGGAGAGAAAGTAGGAATGGGGTACTGAAGTTGCATGATCAGCCGTGATCATATTGAAAGGTGGTGCAGACTCGAAGGGCCGACTGGCCAACTCCTGCACCTATTTTCTATGTTTCCATTCAAATTAACGACATCTCTCCTGCACATGCTGTTCTGATGAGCATAGAATAGAAAATGCTGTGACCATCCAATTTCTAAATAATAGAATTGAGTGGTATAAATGTGAAAAGCATGTCTTTTTCAATGGAAATGAATTGATTGGGAGAACTATGAAACTGACGTGGTTTACTTATGGTAAGGCTGGTAGATTCTCAGCAATGTGCCACTTCATATACATATCTGACCAAATGGCTGAATTCCTAATGCTCAATGTCTGTACATTTTATTACAAATTCATCAGAAATTCTGCAATACAGAAATAAGGAACTTGTAACTTAAAATCTTAAATTACACAATAGATGCCGCCACTTAATTGAGTACAGCTGCACATTGTGTTGTAGATTTTCAAAAGGCACAATTCTTAGCAGAGTGAGAGGCTGTTAATTTTATTATATGCATATTTTGAATTCATCACATAATGAAGTTGAAACATTCCCATGGTTTGTTAGTATTAGAATTAAAGTACTTGTATTTTTACAGTCTCTTTTTAAAAAATTTGTTCATGGAATGTGGGCATCGTTATTTATTGCCCATCCCTAATAGCCCTTGAGAAGATGGTGGAGCCACCTTCTTAAACCGCTGCAGTCCGTGTGGTGAACGTACTCCCACAGTGCTGTTCGGGAGGAAGTTCCAGGATTTTGACCCAGCGCAATGGCGACATACTTCCAAGACAGGATCGTGTGTGATTTGGAGAGGAACGAGGAGGTGGTGGTGTTCCCCTGTGCCGGCTGTCCTTGTCCTTCTCGGTGGTATAGGTCGCGGGTTTGAGAGGTGCTACCGAAAAAGCCCTGATGAGTTTCTTCAGTGCATCTTGCAGATGGTACATACTGCAGTCAGGGTATGCCAGTTGTCATGTATTCAACTGTCATTGTAACCCATGTATAAGCTGACCTAAGTTGTACACCTTGAAAACACTGACCACAGGGGGCGAACTTGTGGGAGACATTCCTAACCGGACTTTCCGGTATAAAAGTGGAAGCTCCACCCACCGTCTGTTTCTTGAGGTCTTGGTAATAAAGGTAACTGGTCACAGAGTGACCTTCTCTCAAGTATGGGTCTCGTGTGCATTTATACTGTGTATTGAGGACGTATCATCAGTGGTGGCGGGGGTAAATGTTTAAGGTGGTGGATGGGTGCCAATCAAGTGGGCTGCTTTGTCCTGAAAGGTGTAGAGCTTCTTGAGTGTTGTTGGAGCTACGCTCATCCAGGCAAGAGAAGAGTATTCCATCACACTCCTGACTTGTGCCGTGTGGATGGTGGAAAGCTTTGGGGAGTCAGGAGGTGAGACACTCGCTGCAGTTTACCCAGCCTCTGACCTGCTCTTGTTGCCACAATATTTATGTGGCTGGTCCAGTTGAGTTTCTGGCCAATGGTAACCCCCAGGATGTTGATGGTGGGGGACTCGGCGATGGTAATGCCGCTGAAACATAGAAACATAGAAAATAGGTGCAGGAGTAGGCCATTCGGCCTTTCTAGCCTGCACCGCCATTCAATGAGTTCATGGCTGAACACTCAACTTCAGTACCCCATTCCTGCTTTCTCGCCATACCCCTTGATCCCCCTAGTAGTAAGGACCTCATCTAACTCCTTTTTGAATATATTTAGTGAATTGGCCTCAACAACTTTCTGTGGTAGAGAATTCCACAGGTTCACCACTCTCTGGGTGAAGAAGTTCCTCCGCATCTCGGTCCTAAATGGCTTACCCCTTATCCTTAGACTGTGACCTCTGGTTCTGGACTTCCCCAACATTGGGAACATTCTTCCTGCATCTAACCTGTCTAACCCCATCAGAATTTTAAATGTTTCTATGAGGTCCCCTCTCATTCTTCTGAACTCCAGTGAATACAAGCCCAGTTGATCCAGTCTTTCTTGATAGGTCAGTCCCGCCATCCCGGGAATCAGTCTGGTGAACCTTCGCTGCACTCCCTCAATAGCAAGAATGTCCTTCCTCAGGTTAGGAGACCAAAACTGTACACAATACTCCAGGTGTGGCCTCACCAATGCCCTGTACAACTGTAGCAACACCTCCCTGCCCCTGTACACAAATCCCCTTGCTATGAAGGCCAACATGCCATTTGCTTTCTTAACCGCCTGCTGCACCTGCATGCCAACCTTCAATGACTGATGTACCACGACACCCAGATCTCTTTGCATCTCCCCTTTTCCTAATCTGTCACCATTCAGATAATAGTCTGTCTCTCTGTTTTTACCACCAAAGTGGATAACCTCACATTTATCCACATTATACTTCATCTGCCATGCATTTGCCCACTCACCTAACCTATCCAAGTCGCTCTGCAGCCTCACAGCATCCTCCTCGCAGCTCACACTGCCACCCAACTTAGTGTCATCCGCAAATTTGGAGATACTACATTTAATCCCCTCATCTAAATCATTAATGTACAGTGTAAACAGCTGGGGCCCCAGCACAGAACCTTGCGGTACCCCACTAGTCACTGCCTGCCATTCTGAAAAGTACCCATTTACTCCTACTCTTTGCTTCCTGTCTGACAACCAGTTCTCAATCCATGTCAGCACACTACCCCCAATCCCATGTGCTCTAACTTTGCACATCAATCTCTTGTGTGGGACCTTGTCGAAAGCCTTCTGAAAGTCCAAATATACCACATCAACTGGTTCTCCCTTGTCCACTCTACTGGAAACATCCTCAAAATATTCCAGAAGATTTGTCAAGCATGATTTCCCTTTCACAAATCCATGCTGACTTGGACCTATCATGTCACCTCCTTCCAAATGCGCTGCTATGACATCCTTAATAATTGATTCCATCATTTTACCCACTACCGATGTCAGGCTGACCGGTCTATAATTCCCTGTTTTCTCTCCCTCCTTTTTTAAAAAGTGGGGTTACATTGGCTACCCTCCACTCTATAGGAACTGATCCAGAGTCAATGGAATGTTGGAAAATGACTGTCAATGCATCCATTATTTCCAAGGCCACCTCCTTAAGTACTCTGGGATGCAGTCCATCAGGCCCTGGGGATTTATCGGCCTTCAATCCCATCAATTTCCCCAACACAATTTCCCTCAGTTCCTCCTCCTTACTAGACCCCCCGACCCCTTTTATTACCGGAAGGTTGTTTGTGTCCTCCTTTGTGAATACCGAACCAAAGTACTTGTTCAATTGCTCCGCCATTTCTTTGTTCCCCGTTATGACTTCCCCTGATTCTGACTGCAGGGGACCTACATTTGTCTTTACTAACCTTTTTGTCTTTACATATCTATAGAAAGTTTTGCAATCCGTCTTAATGTTCCCTGCAAGCTTCTTCTCATACTCCATTTTCCCTGCCCTAATCAAACCCTTTGTCCTCCTCTGCTGAGTTCTAAACTCATGGAGCGGTGGTTAAACTCTCGCTTGTTGGAGATCGTCATTGCCTGGCACTTAGGTGGCAAGTAACATTCGCACCACACATCGGCCCAAGCCTGAATGTTGTCCACGTCTTACTGCACATGGGCATGGACTGCTTCATTATCTGAGGAGTTGCGAATGGCACTGAACACTGTGCAGTCATCACCGAACATCCCCACTTCTGACATGATGGAGGGAAGCTCATTAGCTACTTCATCAGTGTTGGTTGGGCCTAGGACACTGCCCCGAGGAACTCTCTTAGCAATGTCCTCAGGCTGTGATGATTGACCTCCAACAACCACAACCATCTTCCTTTATGCTGGGTATGACTCCAGCCAGTGGAAAGTTTTCCTCCTGATTCCCATTAACTTCAATTTTACTTGGGCTCCTTGATTCCACACTCGGTCAAATGCTGCCTTGATGACAAGGGCAGTCACTCTCACCTCACCTCTGGAATTCAGCTCTTTTGTCCATGTTTGGACCAAGGCTGTAATGAGGTCT
The DNA here is from genome assembly GCF_044704955.1 of Pristiophorus japonicus. Classification (NCBI taxonomy): domain Eukaryota; kingdom Metazoa; phylum Chordata; class Chondrichthyes; family Pristiophoridae; genus Pristiophorus; species Pristiophorus japonicus. The sequence goes on from NC_091979.1 coordinate 310,792,370, forward strand.
GGAGCCGAGTGCTCCTGGCGGAACCCAAACTGGGCATCAGTGAGCAGGTTATTGGTGAGTAAGTGCCACTTGATAACACTGTCGACAACACCTGCCATCACTTTGCTGATGATTGAGAGTAGACTGATGGAGCGGTAATTGGCCGGATTGGATTTGTCCTGCTTTTTGTGGACAGGACAAACCTGGGCAGTTTTCCACATTGTCGGGTAGATGCCAATCTTGTAGCTGTATTAGAACACCGTGGCTTGAGACACGGCTAGTTCTGGAGCACAAGTCTTCAGCACAACAACTGGGATGTTGCCTTTGATGTATCCAGTACGGTCAGCCGTTTCTTGATGTCACGTGGAGTGAATCAAATTGGCTGAAGACTGGCTTCTGTGGTGGGGACCTCAGGAGGAGGCTGATATGGATCATCCACTTGGCACTTTTCGCTGAAGATGGTTGCAAACTCACGTGCTGGGCTCCGCCATCTTTTGGAATGGGGATATTCATGGGGCCTACTCCTCCTGTTAGTTGTTTAATGGTCCACCACCATTCACGACTGAATGTGGCACGACTGCAGAGCTTTGATCTGATCCATTGATTGTGAGATCAGTTAGCCCTTTTTATGGCATGCTGCTTCTTTTCAGCATGCATGTAGTCCTGTGTTGCAGCTTCCCCAGGTTGTCACCTCAATTTAGGTACGTTTGGTGCTGCTCCTGGCATGCTCTTCTGCACTCCTTATTGAACCAGGGTAGGTCGCCTGGCTTGATGGTAATGGTAGAGTGAGGGATATGCCGGGCCATGAGGTTACAGATTGTAGTGGAATATAATTCTGCTGCTGCTGATGGCCCACGGTGCCTCATGGATGTCCAGTTTTGAGCTGCTAGATCTGTTCTGAATCTATCACATTTAGCACGGTGGTAGTGCCACACAACACGATGGAGAGTGTCTTCAGTGTGAAGATGGGACTTTGTCTCCACAAGGATTGTGCAGAGGTCACTGCTTCCAATGCTGTTATTGAGAGATGCATCTCTGACAGTTAGATTGGTGAGGACGAGGTCAAGTAGATATTTCCCTCGTGTTGGTTCTCTCACCACCTGCCACAGGCCCAGTCTGGCAGCTGTATCCTTCAGGGCTCGGTCAGTCGTGGTGCTGCTGAGCCACTCTTCGTGATGGACTTTGAAGTCCCCACCCAGAGTACATTCTGTGCCCTTGCTACTTTCAGTGCTTCTTCCAAATGGTGTTCAACATGGAGAAGTACTGATTCATCAGCTGAGGGAGGGCAGTAGGTGACAATCAGCAGGAGGTTTCTGTTATGTATGCAACAAACTGAGTACTGTTTAACTGAACAAGGTATAACCTTGTTTCTGCTTTATTACGGCCCAAAGTGCCTGACTCTCAAAATGACTGGCCTTTTATACCAGAGCAGCACCATGTGCGTGCTGCTCAGTGGCCTCCAACAATGACACCATCTGGTGGCTACAAACAGCATGTACATCCATGACAATACCCCCCTCTGAGATCTTATCACAGTCTTTCACAGGTTGAGACAGTGCGGTGCTTTACGCTCCCGGGTTGACCGTCTCAGTTCAATTCCGACCTTGGGTGAGTGTGCGGAGTCTGTTGTGGCTGGTGGCTGGATGACTGACTTGTTGGGGATGGCAGTGGCCATGTCGGGAATTGCAAGTCCATTTTTATTGAACAAGATGGAAATTCCGGGTTCACTGATGACCCTTGAGTCCACTGAAGACTGCTGGTAGGTTTGTTGGTCGTCGACGGTTTCTTAGTCCGACTGCTCTGGCTCGTCTGTGTGCCTCAGCTTTGTTTGATCCATGTGTTTCCTGCAAGTTTGCCCATTCTTGAACTTAATAACAAATACTCTCCTTGGCCATGACCGTACCAGTGATCCATTTGGGACCCTGACCATAATTCAACACATATACAGGATCATTAACAGAAATCTCATGTGACACAGTTGCGTGATCGTGGTACCCTTGTTGACTCTGTCTTCTGTATTCAACATGATTACTTAAATCCGGGTGTACAAGGGATAACTTGGTCTTAAGACCTCTTTTCATCATGAGTTTAGCAGGCGAGACCCCTGTGGGGTCTTGTCCTGTAACTCAGCAGTATGCAAGACATGCGGGTTACTCTCCTAATGCTTTTCTTGATCATTTGTACTGCATGTTCTGCTTGCCCGTTGGACGCAGGTTTGAACGGGGCTGATCTTACATGTTTTATGCCGTTAAGTTTTACAAACTCCTGAACTCCTGACTGGTGAAGCACGACCCATTGTCGCTCACCATTATGTCAGGCAGACCATGTGTCACGAACATGACATTGAGATTCTCTATGGTTGCCATGGACGTACTGGATGACATGATTATGCATTCTATCCACTTCGAATAAGCATCCACCACCACTAAAAACATCTTGCGCAGGAAAGGACCTGCAAAATCTATATGGATCCTGAACCAAGGTTTGGATGGCCATGACCACAGACTCAGCTGCGATTCTGCTGGTGCTTTGCTGAGCTGCATGTAGATGTTGCACTGATGCATGCATGCTTCCAGCTCAGAGTCAATTCCTGACCACCATACGTGGGACCTGGCGATAGCCTTTATCATCATTATACCAGGATGTGTGCTGTGTAACTCATGCACAAGCTTCTCGCTCCCTTTCTCGGGCATTACAACTCGATTGCCCCACAATATGCAATCTGCTTGAATAGATAGTTTGTCCTTGCGAAGAATGTACGGTTTGGACTCCTCGCACATTTGCTTAGGTATGGCAGACCAATCCCCTTTGAGGATGCAACCCTTCAACACAAATAATATCGGGTCCTGGCTGGTCCAGGCTTAACTTGTTGAGCCATGACAGGGGTACCTTCACTCTCAAAAGCATTCATGATTAACATTAAATCTGCTGGTTGTGGCGTTTCCATCTCCGGTGTGGGGAACGGCAACTGGCTCAAAGCATCGGCACAATTCTCTGTGCTAGGTCTGTGGCGAATGACATAATCATAGGCAGAAAATGTCAGCGGCCACCTTTTTGGATGCGGGATGAAGCGTTGGTATTGATACCTTTGCTCTTGGAAAACAACAAAATGAGCGGCTTGTGATCGGTCTCTAATTCGCCCTCAGACCGAACAGGTATTGATGCATCTTTTTAACACCGTACACACATGCTAAACAGGTTGAAGTTTCCCCGACTCATTGGCTTGTTGTAACACGCAACCAATTCCATATGACGATGCGTCACAGGCCAAAATTAAACGTTTACATGGGTCATAATGTACCAGCATCTTGTTCGAGCAAATCAGATTGATGGCTTTCTCGAGAGCTCTGTCTTGCAATGCGCCTCACACCCAGTTGTTGCCTTTTCTCAATAGCATGTGCAGTGGTTCAAGTAAGGTGTTCAACTTAGGTAGGAAGTTACCAAAGCAGTTGAGTAGACCCAGGAACGAGCGCAGCTCCGTCTCATTCTGCAGCTTGGGTGCATTCTTGATGGCTTTGATTTTCACATCAGTCGGTCTGATGGCATCAGTGACAATTTTCCTCCCGACTAATTCGACCTCCGGTGCCATGAAGACGCACTTTGAGCATTTAAGTCTGAGTCCCACTCTGTCCAAACACAGTAGAACCTCTTCCAGGTTGTTCAGATGTTCCTTGGAGTCACGACCGGTGATCAGGATGTCATCTTGGAACACGACGGTTCTGGGAACAAACTTCAGTAGACTTTTCATATTCCTCTAGAATATTGCTGCAGCCGAGCGAATTCCAAACATGCACCAGTGGTAAATAAACAGTCCTTTGTGCATGTTAATGCACATAAGTCTCTTCGACGTCTCAACCAACTCCTGCGTCATATAAGCCGACGTCAAGTCCAGTTTTGTGAACGACTTCTCTCCCGCTAGCATCGCAAACAAGTCATCAGCCTTCGGTAATGGGTACTGATCTTGTTTCGAAACCCTGTTGGTGGTAGCCTTGTAGTCTCCAGATTCTGACTGTGCCATCACTTTTCAGCACAGGAAAAATGGTGCTGGCCCATTCATTAAATTCAACCGGTGATATGATCCTTTCATGCTGGAGTCTGTCCAGTTCAATTTCGACCTTCTCCCTCATCATATACGGAACTGCCCACCTTTATGATGGATGGGTCATACATCTGAGTCCACGTGGATCTGCACCTTGGCTCCCGGGAAGTTGCCAATACCCGGTTCGAACAGCGAGGGGAACTTGCTTAATACTTGGGCAAATGTATCTTCCTCCGACGACAATGCCTTTATGTCATTCCAGTCGAATTTGATTTTCTCCAACCAGTGTTGGGCCATTGCCTGGAATAATCTACAGATTTAACTCGTGAACCGCACCATTATACGACACGCTAATTTATGCACTGCCAATCACCTTTATCAGTTCTTTGGTGTACATGCGCAGCTTGGCATTAACAGGGCTCAGCCTGGGCCTCACAGTCTTAGTATCCCACAGCTTGTTAAATGCCCTCTTGTTCATGATCGATTAACTTGCCCCTGTGTCCAGTTCCATCGATACCGGTATCCCGTTAAACTACACATTAATCAAAATTGGTTTACTCTTGGTTATGAAAGAGCACAAGCCATACACTTCCTCCTGTAGCATCTCGGATTGCGTATCCAGATCCGCGCTCGTCTGACTCTCATCCTCCACATGGTGTGTCGCAGCTCACTTGCTCATCTGCAGATGCAGCACTCTCAGACAGCCTTTGCAACTATATTGCTTAAATCGGCACTGCTGGTGCCGATGATTACCCTCACAACGCCAACACGGAGAAGTCTGATATATTCCTGCTGGCGGACTTTGGGCAGCCATCGGTTTCGCGAATGCAGCTGGATAAGCCCTGCCTTGTGCCGCTCTGCCGAACGTCAAATCAATCGCATTTACAGTACTTGCCGAGGTTCGGTTCTTCACCCATATTTGCTTTCGACTCCTGTCCGTCGTCATACACCATTGAGTGATCTGGATGGCCCTTTTTAAATCCAACTCCTCCACCACCAGATGTTTGCGCAGGATCACCTCGTGGTTGATACCGACAACAAAGAATTCCGGCCGCATGTCTGCCAACACCGTCCCGAACTTGCAAGGTTCCGCTTGACGTCTCAGGTCGGCAACGTATTCCGCCACGCGCTGGCCCTCCGATCGAATGTGTGTATAAAACCTGTATCTCGAGATGATGATGCCGTTGTCTGGATTGAGGTGCTCCCATACCAATGTACACAACTCCTCATACATTTTCTCTGTTGGATCACTCGGCATGTGTCGATTCTTTATCAGACCGTAGTTCTTTGAACTGCACACAGTGAGGAACACGGCCCGGCACAGATCTGCCTCGTCGACCCCCTTCATTTTTTTGGCCACGAAGTACTGGTTCAAATGGCTCACAAAGTCTGCCCAATCTTCTCCCTCCATGAATTGCTCTCAAAGTCCAATCGTGCTCATTTTGCAAACAAAGGTTCTTGTATTCTCATCGCCAAATGTTATGTATGCAATAAAGGTTCAAGCTGAATACTGTTTAACTGAACAAGGTACAAGGAACAAGGTAGTGCCTGACTCTCAAAATGGCTGGCCTTTTATACCAGAGCAGCACCATGTGCGTGATGCTCAGTGGCCTCCAACAATGACACCATCTGGTGGCTGCAAACAGCATGTACATACATGATAGTTTCCTTGCCCATACTTGACATGAAGCCATTAGACTTCATGGGGTCCAGAGTCAATGTTGAGGACTCCCAGAGCCACTCTCTCCTGACTGTGCCGCCACCCCCAGTGGTTCAGTCCTGCCAGTGGGGCAGGACATACCCAGGGATGGTGATGGAGGAGTTTGGAACATTGGTGGCTAGGTATGATTCTGAGAGTGTGACTATGTCAGGCTGTTGCTTGACTCGTCTGTGGGACAGCTCTCCCAATTTTGGCACAAGTCCCCAGTTATTGGTGAGGAGGACTTTGCAGGGTCGACTGGGCTGGGTGTGCCATTTTCGTGTCCGTAGCTGGTACCAAGGTCGATGCCAGGTGGTCCATCTGGTTTTATTCTTATTGTTTCTCGTAACGGTTGTGTACAAGTGAGTGGCTTACTAGGCCATTTCAGAGGGCAGTTAAGAGTCAACTCCATTGCTGTGGGTCTGGAGTCACATATAGGCCCGACTGGGTAAGGATGGCAGATTGTATTCCCTAAAGGACATTAGTGAACCAGATGGATTTTTACGACAATCTGATAATTTCACGGTCACCATTACTGATATTAACTTTTTTTTTCCAGATTTATTTAATTAACTGTATTTAAATTCCCCGGCTGCCGTTGTGGGCTTTGAACTCGCGTGTCTGGATCATTAGTCCAGGCCTTTGGATTACTGGTCCAGTAACATTACCACTATGCTACTATTCATAACCTCAGGACGTCCCAAAATGCTTCACGATCAATAAAGTACTTTCCAAGTGTGGTCACTTTTGCAATGTCGGAAAATGCGGCAGTCAATTAGCGCACAGCAAGGTCGCACAAACAGCAATGAGATAGATGACCAGATAATCTGCTTTCATGATATTGGTTGCGGGATAAATATTGACTATGACACCAGCAAAACTCTCCTGTTCCTCAGCGAAATGTTGCCATGGGATCTTTTTCATCCACCTGAGAGAACAGACGGGGCTTCGGTTTAACGTCCCGTCCAAAAGACGGCACGTGCAACAGTCGAGATCTCCCTCAGCACTGCACTGCACTGCAGTGTCAGTCTAGATTATGTGCTCAAGTCCCTGGAGTGGGACTTGAACACACAAGCTTCTGATTCAGAGGTGACTGTGCTACCCAGATGGGCATTACTGAGCATGGTAGCCATGTATTGTCACACCTTCTCCCTTCAGTGGGAGTGACAATATCTCTTTGATGAACAAAAATGTCTTGAAGCAGAAAAAGAACACCACAGCTGATGACTTCCGACTTTCACTTGCCAGAAGGAAAGAATCCTCAACAAATCAAGGAGCATACTCTTCGACTGCCAGCAGTCTTTTTATATGTATTTATTACAATGTTACTGATTGGGCCCTATACTAGACTGAATATGGCCACTACTGTTTTTAATAGGCATTCACTTAACTTTCTCAACAGGACATGGCATTCAAAATTGAAATCAATCTGCTTTATGGTTCTATTTCTCCTTGTAGTAATTTCTCATGTCCCTAATTGCCACCTTAGTTCTTATATGAACATACAAAATTGACAGGCAGGAGCTGGTGCATCAAGCCTGTCCCACACACCCTGATGGCTAGAGCATCATGACGTGACACTTTCTATCTCCCCCACAGCCATCTCTTCCCCTAGGCGAGGCAAGAAAATAGAGAAAGAAAATAGGGTCAATAAGGGAAAAGATTATCTGTAAAACTCCTCTCTATGGAATGTAAGTTGTGAGGAGGATGCAAAGAGGCTTCAAGGGGATATAGACAGGCTAAGTGAATGGGCAAGAACATGGCAAATGGAATATAATGTGGAGAAATGTGAAGTTATCCACTTTGGTAGAAAAATAGATAGAGCATTTTTTAAATGGTGAGAGATTGGAAAATGTTGGTGTTCAGAGGGACCTGGGTGTCCTTGTACATGAATTAATGAAAATTAACATGCAGGTACAACAAGCAATTAAGAAAGCAAATTGTATGTTGGCCTTTATTACAAGCGGATTTGAGTATAAGAGTAAAGACGTCGAACTGCAATTATATAGGGCACTGGTGAGACTGCACCTGGAGTATTGTGTACAGTTTTGGTCTCCTTACCTAAGGAAGAATATACTTGCTCATAGAAACATAGAAGATAGGTGCAGGAGTAGGCCATTCGGCCCTTCGAGCCTGCACTGCCATTCAATGAGTTCATAGCTGAACATGCAACTTCAGTACCCCATTCCTGCTTTCTCGCCATACCCCTTGATCCCACTAGTAGTAAGGACTACATCTAACTCCTTTTTGAATATATTTAGTGAATTGGCCTCAACAACTTCCTGTGGTAGAGAATTCCACAGGTTCACCACTCTTTGGATGAAGAAGTTTCTCCTCATCTCGGTCCTAAATGGCTTAGCCCTTATCCTTAGACTGTGACCCCTGGTTCTGGACTTCCCCATCATTGGGAACATTCTTCCTGCATCTAACCTGTCTAAACCCGTCAGAATTTTAAACGTTTCTATGAGATCCCCTCTCATTCTTTTGAACTCCAGACAATAGAAGCCCAGTTGATCCAGTCTTTCTTGATATGTCAGTCCCGCCATCCCGGGAATCAGTCTGGTGAACCTTCGCTGCACTCCCTCAATAGCAAGAATGTCCTTCCTCAAGTTAGGAGACCAAAACTGTACACAATACTCCAGGTGTGGCCTCACCAAGGCCCTGTACAACTGTAATAACACCTCCCTGCCCCTGTACTCAAATCCCCTCGCTATGCAAGCCAACATGCCATTTGCTTTCTTAACCGCCTGCTGTGCCTGCATGCCAACCTTCAATGACTGATGTACCATGACACCCAGGTCTCGTTGCACCTCCCCTTTTCCTAATCTGTCACCACAGATAATAGTCTGTCTCTCTATTTTTACCACCAAAGTGGATAACCTCACATTTATCCACATTATACTTCATCTGCCATGCATTTGCCCACTCACCTAACCTATCCAAGTCACTCTGCAGCCTCATAGCATCTTCCTCGCAGCTCACACTGCCACCCAACTTAGTGTCAGCCGCAAATTTGGAGATACTACATTTAATCCCCTTGTTTAAATCATTAATGTACAATGTAAACAGCTGGGCCCCAGCACAGAACCTTGCGGTACCCCACTAGTCACTGCCTGCCATTCTGAAACGTACCCATTTACTCCTACTCTTTGCCTCCTATTGAGAGAGTGCAACAAAGGTTCACCAGACTGATTCCTGGGATGGTGGATTGTCCTATGAGGAGAGATTGAGCAGACAAGGCCTATATTCTCTAGAGTTCAGAAGAATGAGAGGTGATCTCATTGAAGCATACAAAAATCTTACAGGGCTGGATAGGGTAGATGCAGGGAGGATGTTTCCTCTGGCTGGGGAATCTGGAACAAGGGGTCACAGTCTCAGAATAAGAGGTCAGCCATTTCGGACTGAGATGAGGAGAAACTTCTTCACTCAGAGGGTGGTGAATCTCTGGAATTCTGTACCCCAGAGGGCTGTGGAGGCTCAGTCTTTGAGTATATTCAAGACAGAGATTGATAGATATTTGGATATTTTGAATCTTATGTTCTTATGTCCCATTCAGTAGTGTCACTTAGGCAAGTTCATCATCGATCTGATTCTAATATCTCATTTTTTGCTCTTGGTGATCTGTCGGGGATTTATTTTCTATTATAACTTCCTGCACGTAATATATTTCATAACTTTTTTTAGATGTTGCCACTTCAGTTCTGCAGAACTCAATAGTTGCCTGATGCGCAGTGTTCTGTGATACTGAGATATTTCCCATGGGGTCTGATGGTTGCCCTGCAGTCCTTATGTTGTCTGAGACGGGATCAAGGATGAAAAATGACTATTGGTAACTTGGGCAACAATTAATAAGACATTGCTCTGCCCATTATTTTGATGGAGCTTGGGAGGAGAGAATTAAATAAGTTGAGCCTGGAGGTGACTTCAGTTGTGTTTGTGGATTTTGAATGGCAGTGTAAGTAAGGTAGGAGTTAGGCGATAATATGGAGGTGGAATTATGAAGTCTTGGTGATGGACTGGATGTGAGATTTGCAGATCATCTCAGAGTCAAACATGACACTGTCATGCTCAGCCTGAGTGAGAAGCCGGTAAGGAATGAAGTCTGAAGTGTAAGTTATGAAGTGTCTGACAGGACAAGGGCGTTGAAACCTTTGCTTTAAATTTTCACAGTAATGTTCTTTTAAGGCAAAACAGTTACGGTCTAAGAATAGTCACCTACTCCGTCCAAGTCAAGTCTTATTCTTGTACAGTTTGACTGATAATGTTTTTCCTATGGATTCAAGGAACTTACAAGGGAATTATCTTGTGTAAATGGTGACTCCTCCAGGCTTCAGCTTTTCCAGGACGTTAAAACAAAGGGCCGTAAATTGCGGTCTCACCAGATGCGTATGATGTGTGCATGCGCCCGAAGAGGCACATGTGCCCTAAACCCGGCACTTGCAAGAAGGGAGAAGGGCCTTCGCAGGCGGAGAGAGCCCAGCGAATGTCTTTAAAACTCTTATGCCTGCCTATACCAATGTAAGAGTTTTAAAAGAGAAAATTTAGATTACATTTTATGACTAATTTTTATTTTTAAATCCCTGTCCATTAAGGCAAGTTTATTATTTAACACTATAAACACATTTTTTAAAATTTCAATAAAATATATTTTTTTCTAAAACATTTATTTAAAATGAATAGAAATTGAATTAAATTAGGTGAGTTTTTAAAATTTATGTCTTGTGTTTTCTTTATTTTGAGGGGAATTCCCTTTCATAGTAATGGGAGCTCCATCCAAACGGAACTCACCATTACTATCAATGAGAATATTACATTGTGATTGGTGGTCCAGACCCAACGTGATCCCAGGATGCACTTGTGTCCCTGGGATGTGTGGTACCCTGTGCTGGGCTGCGCATCTAGTCCTCGGAGTGGAAGTGTTTGTTCCTCCAGGGACCCTAGGTATTCTCGTAATTTTTTTGTGGTCGGAGGCATCTGCCCGCGGGAAGACTCCAACTGCAATTTCTGGGCCAATGTCTTTAGTTACTAACAGTAAGGACTTGCATTACTAAGGATTGCATTGAGGGTCGGAAACTACATTTAGCTTGAGAAATAAAAAAGGGCATGAGTAAACCTCCTTTTCTGGGTGTGGGGAAATCTGTGACAATGAAAATGTTTGATCTGCCTCAATAGTCATTTGCTTATCGACCTAATATTGTTGGTTCTTTAGTTTGTTTGTAATTGTGCACTTCTTTATAGCACTAATGTTAATCAGTATTTTAATGCATTCTCTTTGATTTTGCCTACATTTCAGCTTACTGCATCAGATGCTGATGAAGGGAAGAACGGCCAAATCATTTATGAAATTGTGACCGGTGATGCCGGTGACTTTGTTATCAGTAACAGTACTGGGCTGATCACCATTGCTCCTGGAGTTAGTTTAAATGTTGGGCGGACCTATGCTCTTACTGTCAAAGCAACAGATAATGCCCAGCTAGCGCAAAGGAGGTAGGTATTTCATGAACAAAGTAAACTTTATACCATGCAATGGACCATTTCAATGATGCTGCCTGATGAGCTATACCACAATCTTTGACCTCTGATGACATGCAGTTGTGAAAACTCCCTCTCTATAAACCACTCACACATGTACGCCTGGATTTTGCCTGCAATCAGAGGGCAGGTTTGGAGGGTGGGTCCGCTGTCAACATCTAAACGAATGGCAGTGGGACAGGATTCCACTCTGAACCCACCTCCATGTCAGTTTCCCAAGTGTTGGGTCTGCCTGCGCTTTGCAGACTTCGCGACGGATAAGCCCATTCAAATTGTTAAGAGGGTGTTTAAAGGTACTTAAACAGCATTTTACCATTTACTTACTATTTTTCCAGCTTTTTGATGACTTTCACGGCACTTGGGGATCACGTCAGATAAGTAGGTGAGGTTTTCAATGTCTCCCCATTCCTCTGAATACGTGACAACAGCAAAAATGGTATAAAAGCTACCATTTCACAGCTGTTCACTTTCCAGTGTTAGAAGCCGGAGCCTTCAGGATTTGAAGTACGATTTTCAGCTTTCAGAAAGTTGGAATGGTTTGGATTAAACTCTCTATCAACTGTCACCTCCTTAGAGCATCCTCTCTCACCGATTGAAAGATCGCTTCTGTCATGGCTTCAGCTGCTATCTATTCCAACAGCATTGGTGCCCGTGGAAAAATCTCACCTCGGTCCTCAGAATCCCACCACGATCAGCCACATCACTAACATTACCAGGCACACCAGTATCACCAACAACAACACCAACCTTCTCCGCAATCATCTGATGCTGCACAGGACACAAGAGTCCAAAAATTCAGGGTCCGGATAAAGCCCGTTACCGCTGTTTTGCGGCAGCCATGTAGTGGAATTGACCCAAATTTACCCTGGGGATTTTTTGGCCTGTCCGCACTTCCACCCCGCTGCTGCAGCCGCACCACCGATCTCCAGCACACTCCGCCCCAAAGTTACCTGCAAAGATCTTTGCTCTGCCACGTGGTGCCCCCGACAGCTTTTTCTGTCGGTGCACCTTGTTCTGTGTGTGTGTGTGTGTGTGTGTGTGTGTGGCACAGCAGTGCAGCGGCCCTTCAAGGGGGAGGGCGCACTGCCGCGGCTATCGTGATTTTATTTTTGCCGGCTGACATTCCGATCAGCCGGCCAATTATTGCCCTGGGTTCAGCAGGGCCGCCAACAGGCAGCCTGGCACCCCCCTATTGGGTGCTAGGCTGCTGGCCCGGCCGAAAGCCTCCCCTGGTGGCCCAGTGGCCGAGCCCACAGCATCGCCGCTTCTCTCCCCTTTAAATGAGGGGAGAGACATGGTGCCGCACACGTGCAGTGACATCACCACCGCTCTCCGCCGCTGAGTGACAGTGGTGGAGACTCGGATCCGCCCCAACGTCTGCCCCTCACCAGGACTTAATACCGCACTTCTGACCCCATTATGACTGACTTCCGGTCTGACGCAAAGTAGAGAAAATCGATCGGCAGGCCGCCTCATAGCACCCAGCGGTAAAATCCACATTGCTGCCCGGAGGGCCAGGGATGGCCTCACCATAGCCTCATTTACTTCACTTGATGCTGTACATCCTGGCTGCCACATGATTTGCCAGGTTGGCACTACCCCACACCAGCACCATAAGCACCCCTACAATGCCCAAGCCATTCCTTTCAGACTCATCATTGCAGGGGGTAACGCTTATGTCTCACCATTCACTACAACTCACTAAACCACTACCAAAGGAACACACAAATCTGTCCCAGAAGACAAAGTTTTGAAAATAAAGATTTCAATGTTTGACAACACATTAAAAGAAACTTTACAGAAACAGTGGATAAAAGACCCAAATGCCCATCCTTGTGTGTTGTTGGTTGGTATGATTGCACAAGGATGAGGGTGAGTGTGAAGGGTGGCTAGTGAGATGGGGACGTGATAATGTAGATAGAGAGAGAGAGTGGGATGGGTGGAGGTACAAGGTCAGTTGGTGTGAGTAAGGATGTGCAGGAGTAGGGTAAGGAATGCAGAGTGATGGGGATGTGATGAGTAGCACAGCAGGATGAGGTTGAGTGTGGCTTCGCAGTAATATTTTGTGATCGACTGAGATCATTGAAATCATTTGTGCCACTGCAGCCAGGTCCTCCTGATGACATCCCTGCTTGTGTCCTCCTGTGCAATGTACAACCAGGCTGCGTTGGTGTCCTGGGGAGGTCTCTTCTCATTGGAAGGGAAGAGAATCTCCCTGCGTGCTCTGACTCCCTCCATAAGCAGATGGAGGGATTCATGGGAGAGCCTGGATGCACCCCTGCACCTTTGTGCAGTGCTTGTCAAAATAAAGTTGGCATAGTCCTTTAAGGAAACCGGCTGATGACATGTCATCAAATAATGTCATCAGGACCCGCTTCCTTTGAACTGGCCAGGAATCTCGCACGGGGCTTAATAAGCCCAATCAGAGGCAATTCATGGGGGAAGCTGGCATGAGGACAGCAGCGGGATTAGAACCCGCCCCGACATCGCCCGCCACTCTCCCGACCCTGCAGGCAAAATCGCGGCCTAATTATCAATCTTCATAATGCACTTTTGGATGTCTCCTAAAGCAAATGTGTTGATGTGGGGTGAAATATGCAAAGGAAAATGAAATTTCGAATCAAAACGAGCAAAAATGTCTGTACTCAGAGTAATAATGGTTTGGAATAATTTAACAAGCAAAGCACTCCAAGTTTAGTCCCAGTATGAAGCAGTTTCAATTTTGCACTGATACTAAACTTGTAAAATGTAAATCACGGGTGAAAGGCTGAACTGATTCCAGTGAGTGTTACTCAGCTCTGTTATGGTGTCGGGTCGGCCTCTGACTCTGGATTGAGGCTAAATTCCCATTGTAATTGCAACATCAGTACAACATGAAAACACTTCTCACTGACACTATGGTGTGAATGCACCTTTAAGTCCATGATGGTAATTTATATAGAAAAACAGGAGTTTTGATGGATGAAATTACCTTTTGTCCCTGATGAGTTTTCTTGTCTTTCTTGGCAATGCAGTCATTCTGTATTTTTGAGGGGGCAGTAGAACGGATTCATTTATGTTTTTTGGCACTTCCTGTAATGCTTCAATTTCAAACAATCAAAGCAGTTTTGATGCAATCTCGGTGGAAAATTTTGTTTTGCTTTACTTCGTTTCACCAAAGTCTTCCAATGCATTATTCCTTTGTTTTTTTTATTGAACATTATAAAATTGTAGAATTACAACAGCCTTTTGGCATGCACTTAATGTGTTAATATGGCATTCCTTGGTGTACTGGTTAAGTGGCAGCATTAGCCTATTTAAAATAAAATTTGACACCTGCTTTAAAATTGATGACAAAGGCATGTCACACAAAATGTTGAGCATTAAGCTACTATCATCAACAATGATTTCTAGAATTTAAATTTGAAATGTACTTCATACTGATTTTGATACTGCAATTCTACTCTTTGCAGAAGTTCTATTACCACTGTCTATATTGAAGTTCTTCCTCCAAACAACCAGAGCCCTCCAAGATTTCCACAAATGCATTACAACTTCGAAGTGAGTGAAGCTATGAGAACAGGAGCAATTTTACTGAATTTGAAGGTAAATATAAGTTTCTAAGTTACTTTCTTTTGTCTCGTTTGCCATCGCTGTTTAATTTTTTTGTTTTTCGCCGAAAACGGTAGTTTTACGCCAAAATTACCGTTTTCGCTGCGCTACCGTTTTTAGGCCATACTTTCGGCCTTTGTGTCTGTGGTAAAGTCAGCATTGCACGAGGATTTGCAGGACAAACCGTGAGTTTCGCCAACTTTAGTCTGGAACTGGTAGCACAGCAAGAGAGGCCTCTGGATGGGGGATGGGGGGGGGGGGAAATTACAAAAAACAAACATTCAGAAAAACCCCTCACCTCCTAAATCGCTGAAAAATAATTTAAAAATTAAAAACTTTAACTTAGCTTGTTGCCGGTCCTCATACTTACCGCTTCTGGCAGGGCTGCACCGACAGGTTTGACCCTGTCGGTATTCTGGGCATGGCGTAAGGGTCAGGAGAGTGCCGAAAGTGCGAGGCAAACGCAATCTGCATCATTGGCCGTCGGCGCACTCCTCCCCGCCGGCACGTGGAAGTGTCGCCGCAAAGAGGTGCCCGAGGATCCCGCCGACTGGGCTTTCGCCACGGCGGGTCAAATCGCGGCGCAAAGTCGGCGAAAATCCAGCCCAATGGCCGTGAAATTGCCCAACATAGCGTCGGCTGTTAAAGGGGTTTCGGCCAAAAACTTGCTTCCAGCACGCCCCGCGGCGGTCGTTAATTTGGTCAGGTCGGCAGCGTGGCTGTTGTCTGCACGCGCTAGAAAAATGCTAATGAAGCAGATCGTGCATTGTTGATCTGTGACATCGCTGCTCAATTCAACACTCTCTCAAAAAACATGACCAGCTAAATGTGCATTCAGCTGCACACGGGACATCCCACCAGCGGTATTTAAAGGGATCCTTCACAACCCGACAGCTGACTTGCCTTTTTGATTTCTACTGGCTCTGTGTCGGTTTGCGCAACTATTTGGAGCTTTCTTACGGTTATTTTAAGTTGGTGAGGTGACGGGGGACAGGTGCAGCAAGCGGAGAAGGCCTTGCAGGCCCCCCTTGTGCTCAAGTATGGAAGGGAAGTGAAGTCGAAGCAGCAAAGAAGAGGACAAGCTGCTCACAGAGGGAGGAGGGGCAGGAGGGCTGTCAGCAGGAGTCCTTGACCACCTTCAGGGAGCAGTTCTCCCACCTGCGCTGAAGCCAGGGGCAGTGCATTCAGAGGCTCCGCCTCAGCAAGGAGATGGTCACAGAGTTCTGCCACCTCCTGGAACCAGACCTGCAGCCTCAGAGTACAGCGGCGACGGCACTGCCAGTGACCCTCACGGTCAATTCTTTCACCGCCTGATCCTTCCACACACCGAGCACAGCATGATGGTGAATGCCCGGTATCCTGGCAGCAGTCATGATGCCTTCATTCTGCGCCGGCAATCTTCCAGCCACCACTTCGAACCCACGGGTGGCTGCTCAGGGATGAGGGCTATCCACTCTACCCATGGCTGATGACACACCCCTTCGCAACCCCACCCCTCGTGGTCATCACTCAGGTGGAATGAGAGCCATGCTTCCACGAGGAACCTCATCGAACAGACCACTGGGGTTCTGAAGCAACGCTTCTGCTGCCCTGACTGCTTGGGATGAACCCTCCATTAGTGCCCATGTCCTATCTCGTGGTGGTCTGCTGCATCCTCCACAACTTTGCCATCATGGGGTTGCGGCCCTTGCTACCACAGCTTCCACAACCACCTGACGAGGAGGATGACTTCTTTGCAGCACCGGATCCAGATACTGGGGGCAATACACGTGGCACTGACCGTGTCTGCTGTATCCTTCCACTGCCTTCTGGTGTGCTGCCTGGAAGGCCTCCCTGCTCCCCCTGCGGGTAGAGGACCTGTCGTCTTCTGTGCAACCCCCAGGACCAAGTCCTCCAGTCCTGCATCTGAGAATGTTCCTTACCCTCTCTCTCCCCTGTTGAACCTTGGGTGCATGCAGAGTGGTAATGAAGTGATTCTGCAACCAAACACCTCCCCTTTAAGTAGTGCAGAGAGCAGAGTGTTGGCCAGTAGACTACAGCCGGTATTAGCCCCCTCCCCTTCTCGAGTGCTAAGCCAACCAGCAGTGCGTTTAGTGCTGAGCTCAGCGCTCCAATCATATAAATGTGCAGGCAGCATAAACTTTGCTTGCTGCTTGCGCCACCTTGATAGCACGATCTGCCCATGCACTTCGAGCCGCCCGCGCCCCTTTTTGAGCTCAATCGAATTTGTAGACAATTATTTTATTGCTTCTTTCTCAGCATTTGAAATTCATTGTACCATCGTAGGCAGTCCCTCGGAATCGAGGAAGACTTGCTTCCACTCCTAAAGTGAGTTCTTTGGTGGCTTTACAGTCCAATACGAGAGCCACAGATCCTGTCACAGGTGGGGCAGACATTCGTCGGGGGAAGGGGGGTGGGACTGATTTACCACGCGCTCCTTCCGCTGCCTGCGCCTGACCTCTTCACGCTGGCAGCGTTGAGACTCGAAGAGCTCAACGCCCTCCCGGATGCACTTTCTCCACCTTGGGCTGTCTTCGGCCAGGGTTTCCCAGGTGTCAGTGGTGATGTCGCACCTCACCAGGGAGGCTTTGAGGGTGTCCTTGTAACGTTTCTGCTGCCCACCTTTGGCTTGTTTACCGTGAAGGAGCTCCGTGCAGAGCAATTGCTTAGAGAGTCTCGCGTCTGGCATGCAGACTAAATGGTCTGCCCAGTGAAGCTGATCGAGTGTGGTTAGTGCTTCAATGCTGGGGATGTTAGCCTGGGCGAGGACACTGATGTTGGTGCGTCTGTCCTTCCGGGGGCTTTGCAGGATCTTGCAGAGACATCGTTGGTGCTTTATCTCCAGCGACTTGATGTGTCTTCTTTACATCGTCCATGCCTCTGATCCATACAGGAGGGCGGGTGTTACTACAGCCCTGTAGACCATGAGCTTGGTGGTAAATTTGAGGGCCTGGTCTTCGAACACTCTTTTCCTCAGGCGGCCGAAGGCTGCACTGGCGCACTGGAGACGATGTTGAATCTCTGCATCAATGTCTGCCTTTGTTGACAAGAGGCTCTCGAGGTATGGGGAGCCATACCTCATTGTACCATTGAAACATCATTGCCATAAATTTGGAAGTCCATAAAAGCTTTTTATACATATAAAAAAGCAAATTTAATTAAATTAAAGTATAATTTCTGTCAGTGTTTGTGACAATAAATTCTGAATAATGGATTTTCATGTGGCATATATGTTGAAATGAATCATTTTCATGATAGCCACGCAGAAATGCATAATCTAAATTTCAGTGCAGGTGAAAATATGCTCATTATTATAAGGCTTTCGGGCAAAACAAGTTTTGGTATACAATATAAATTTATCTCATTTTACACATCTTTTGTATTTTTATTCAGAAATTGTGATTACTTTACAACTTCACACACACATAGATTTTGGATTATTTATTTGTCACTGGGCACGTTTAGATGTTTACCTTTGTTACTTTATTTGAATACTAAATAGCAGATAAATAGAAGTGCATCTTAATGTGGTTGAATGACTAAGTTTCCCATCTCCTTGTCTGGTTGTTCACTCAGACTGAAACCAGTATTGTATATGTAATGACTCAAGAGTCTGGTTACTGTAAATTCACTCAGGTGCAACCTGATCCATCTTTATTCCAGCCCGAGAGTGCCGGCTTGATAAAGACACACAGCTTATACACAGGTGACCAAACATACATGCCACATGCATACAGCCCGATGACCTCCGACCGTGGCGCCCTCTGGTGTCTGGTGACCCCCAAGCATTAATACATAACAGTATAATATTAGTGTCTTGTTTGATCCTTACCTGTGCTTCACAGTGTATCATTAGTATTGCTCTCTTTCATATCAATAATGTCACTCCATATGCCCCGATCTCATCTCATTGCTATTGAAACCTCCATCTTTGACTTCATCACCTCAAGGCTCAATTTCTCCAGATTTCCCTTACTGGCCTCTCCATCTCTACCATTTACAATTTCCAACTTATCCAGAACTCTGGGACCCATATCCTATCCTGCATAATGCAGCTCAATCTGCAATTCCTATCTTCAGTGAGCACCAATGGTTTCCTGTCCTCCAAATCCTTAGGGGGAGAAGTTCGGCTCTCGTTCGCGCCTGTGGGGATGTTAACTGGGCGCGAAGGGGTTACCGACTGGGCGCGGCGAATTCACCGACGCCCGTGAACTTCCCTGGCAGTTTTGCGCTGGTGCTAACACTTACCGCCTCGGTGTCTCGCGCCCCGTGTTGGTCGTGATGTCACCCGGTGCGCAGCACCCCGATATGGCCCCGGATCAGAGATTCACTCTCGCCCCTCCTGCCTCAGCACCTGCCGTTGTTGGAGGCGATATGCAGTCGGATGGCCGCTGCAGTAGCCGTATTTAAAGGCATCAACATCCAATTTATTTGTTGTCAGCAAAGAATGCTGCATTGTCAGGTTGAGATAGACAAACAGCTGTTTTCAGCAATTTAAGTGTTTTTCAGTTTCAGGAGTCTTCGACTTCGACCTCAAAAATTATTCAGTATCATTCAGGTGAGATTTAAAAGAGGAACATTTCCATACGTTAATGGGGGCTGTACTGGCATTCGACCTCATCCTCCAGCCTCAACATCGGAGGCAGAGAGAAAGATTACAAAATGTAACCAGAGGGAGGAAGGCCAACAGGGCTCTCAACAGGAGGCCTTACCCTCCCAGCGTATTCCGGGAGCACTTCACCGACATCAATTTCATTGAGGAACAGTATCTTAGAAGCCTTCACTTCACCAAGGAGTTGGTCACAGAGCTCTGCCACCTTCTGCAACCAGACATCCAGCCTCAGTACAGTTTGAATCTCCTTATTTAAGGAGGGATTTACTTGGATTGGAGGCAATTCAGAGAAGGTTTACAAGGTTGATTTCTGAGATGAACGGGTTGACATATGAAGAAAGGTTGGGCCTATACTCATTGGAGTTTAGAAGAATGAGAGATGATCTAATTGAAACGTATAAGATTCTGGGGGGGCTCGACAGGGTAGATGCAGAGATGATGTTTCCCCTCGTTGGGGAATCTAGAACGAGGGGGCATAGTTACAGAATAAGGGGTCGCCCACTTAAAACGGAGATGAGGAGGAATTTCTTCTCTCAGAGGGTTGTGAATCTTTGGAATTCTCTAACCCGGGGAGCTGTGGAGGCTGGGTCATTGAATACATTTAAGGTAGAGATAGACAGATTTTTGAGCGATAAGGGAGCCAAGGGTTATGGGGAGCGGACAGGAACGTGGAGCTGAGGCCAAGATCAGATCAGCCATGATCTTATTGAATGGCGGAGCAGGCTTGAGGGGCCAAATGGCCTACGCCTGCTTCTATTTCTTAGGTTCTTTTATTCTTATGTTCTCAGACTAGGGTGACCACGGCTCTCTCAGTGCTCACTGTCGTCCTCAATTTCTATGCCAACGGATCCTTCCTGCGCCATCCAGCTCTGTTCCAGCCATCATATCAAGCTCACAGCTAGCTGCTGGGAGACACGGGCTATCTGCTCTCCACCTGTCTCATGACTCCCCTCTGCAAGCCCAACACTTGTGCTCAGCACTCACTATGATGACAGCCATGCTGCCACCATGAACATCATTGAGCAGACCATTGGAGTGCTCAAGCAAAGGTTCCATTGCCATGAGCACTCGGGAGGAGCCCTCCAGTACTCGGCTGAGCGCGTGTCCCTTTTCGGCGTCGTCTGCTGCATGCTGCACAACTTGGGCATCATGAGGGCGTAGCCGCACCATCTCAGGAGGAGGAGGAGGAGGAGGAGGAAGAAGAGGGAGGTGAGGAGGACAAGGAGGAGGAGAAGGAACAGGAGCACGAACAGCAGCGAGGGAGGAGGCAGCCTCTCGATCGGCCTTGTGGAAGGGCGGTCCATGACCACCTCATCAGACTGCGGTTCCAATGAATTTGAGGCCACATCCCGGATGCTGAGCCCAAGTTTCCCCAGGAGTTGCTCTTTTTTTTGGAGCAACTAGATTTTTTTAGTGTAACTTTAAAAATCGCAATTCCCTGCCATTTAAGTTGCTTAGTGAGTTAGTTACGCCTGTTTTGGCCATTTTAGCAACTTTAGCCAGCTAAAACTTAGTTAGGCCAGAGTAAGTGGCCACTTATGTACGTTCTGAAAAACACTGCAGTGAATTAAGAGATGAGCGCAGGTAGCCTCCAAATGACAGCGTTATGAAAGGAATGCTATATTTTTTTTTAAATCCCAAGCAGCGAGACTGGACAGGGTATAGGTGGTATCAGCCTGATGAAACTGAGTATATTTTTAGTAAAGATAGCTAGATATTAAAGTGCTGGAAAATCTTTGAAGATTCTTTTTTCCCTCCCCCCCCCGCCCCTCCGCCGGATCAAAAACTCTTCCCCTCTCCCCCGATCCAAACTCTTCCCCCCCCTCCAGCCTGTCTCTTATAGTCCTCAGCGCGGGAAGGCAGTGGCCAGCCTGTGCAGCAGGCCACTCAGCCCAGGATAGGGACAGTGAGCGTCGGCCCCTCCCACACAGCCTGCATCATACACTCTCTGATTCAGGGGGCTCGGAGCTACTGCGCATGCGCGCGCACTCTAGCGCGCATGTGCAGAGGTCCTGGCAGTTTTTAGCACCGGGATCTGGTTCCTCCCCCGAATCCAGTTGCCATGCTACGCCACCATTGTGGAGAGGCTGGGGAGCAGCCAAGCGCGGCCCGAAGATTTTTGCTGCCCTTGGAGTTCTACAAAAGCCGCGTACCTCTGGTGAGTGCACCAGAAATCTGTAGTGGCCAAATTTGGGCCCAAAGTCCCCATCATTTCATCAATTACTCATTTAATATCACAGCGCAAAGCATTAATAAATGTATCCAAATTTAGTAACCACATATATAAACAAAAATATTAACTGATCACCCTAGTGCAAACCCTTACTTCCCCTCTTTGCAGTGCCTTTTCTTAATCTACTGCTCTCATGTAGTGTCTCCCCAGTAGCTGCAGCAGGGCTGGTGGAAGGCTGCTGAGTGTTGGCGCCAGAGACTACAGATGACCTTGCAGGATGACCTTGCAGGATGCCCTCGACCAGCTCTGGGCCTGGAAGACCCGGCTGTACACTGCACCACCTCGGGCTGGGCAGCGGCAGTGTGGGCTGGTTGGTGGCATTGAGCCTCAGACTGCTCTCATGCCGTCTCAGCTCAATGCCACGCAAGCTCTGACTGCTGCCATCATCGCTGGGTCCACCACATATCCACCGGGGATCTCACGGTGACAAATGCAATGGCAGAGTGGCAGTGGTGGGATCAGGAAAGCTGTCATCCTGAGAGAAGGGAGTGGGTTCCTGCTCCACAGACCCACTGCCACTCCTCTGGGCCAGCACCTCAGCATCCCTGGAGCACAGATTGGTGGTCTGCTGCGACACCGTGAGATCCCCGGTGGACTGTGGTAGGCCCACCGACGATGGCAGCAGTCAGAGCAAGCGTGACATCGAGCTGAGACTGCATGAGAGCAGCCTGAAACGCGATGCCACCTACTAGTGACTGCATTACAGCACTAAGACGTTGCGTGGCTTCCGCTTGTGCTGTGATTGATGCTGCCACATCGCCCATGACACGCGTCATGAGCTCTGGGTCCCCAGGGTCTCTCTGGGAGTCCACCATCCTCTGCAGAGTGGAAATGATGGGCTTTATGATGTGCGCAGAGCTCTGTGCAATGTTGGCGGTGGACTCCTCCACGCTCCTTACCATTGCGGAGAGGCTCTCGGGCACCCTTGCCATTGCACCCATCATCTCCGCGTGCATGGCCATCACCCTCCTTGTGAACGCCTCCCCATCGAGGTCCTCAACTGAGTCCTGTTCAGCAGAATTCGCACGCAAACCTGCTCTCTGGGGAGCTGGCTTCCAAGCTATCCTTTCTCCCTGGCCTTGCTGCAGCCCACTCATCCCTTATGTATCACCCTGTGCATACCCCTCGACTAAACTTGCCTCTACAGATCGCGTAGTGCCAGTATCTGTGGGTTAAAGATGCAGTGATGCGATGCTTTGCTCTTCCTCCTCTTCTCACACTCACTGGGGGACTCAGAGACAGGCTGGTCATGTGTTTGTTGATTACTTGAAAGCTTAAAGGCACAAGACTTACGTTGAGGTGAGGGTAGGGGGGGCAGAAATGAAACAAGGAATGTAGACGTTATCAGGAGCTGGAAAGTGAGAAAGGCTTCTGGTATGAGGGGGAAGTGGGATGAGAGAAGGAGAGGGGATGAAGATACCGTTGTTGCCCCCAAAGGCGTCAACATTGCCGACGGTCACGGCGCCCAGCACCTGCGGCCCAATGAGTCGCAACACTCGCTCCTCCAGTTCTGTCAGCTGCTGGAGCTGCATATCACCCCCGCCTGTTCGCTGCCGCTCCCTCCTATTGTGGGCTATCTTGGCCTGCAAGAGAAACAAACGTGTGTGAGTGAGAGTACAAATATGTGTTTGGGAGATATGCATGCCATAGTTGAAGAGCTGTAATTGTCGGCAAGGCGTGAGATGTGGATGTGAGTTTTAGTACTGTGAGATGCTAAGTGGGCGAGTGGTGGGGGGTGTGGTGGTCTGTGCAGTGTGCACAGACTGAGGTTCAGATGCTGGTATGTAGGACCTGTTGAAGCATCTGCTCACCCTGACCACCCAAGTGAGGGCGTTGAATTTCTTGCGGCACGGCTGTTAGGCTCCTCATGACCACAGTGCAGGCTGAGACTTCCTGGGCCATTTCCCTCGACATTGCCCTGAAGACCTGGTGCAATGGCCTCCTTCCAGTGGCTGGGAACAGCACTGCCCTCCTTCGTTCCACTCCCGTGACCAATGCCTCCAAAGCCTGGTCGCTGGAACGGCGAGCTCTCTCCCTGCGAGTAGGATCAGCCACGAGAATTACCGGGTTCAATTTGCTTGCAGGTTGCCTTCAGAGCCAGAACTGTTGATAATGAGGATCTGCACAATGATGGAACCTTCCTTTTAAGAGCTGGAAGGAGCCAGTGTGAATGATCGTTCCCGATTACATTGCACCTGAAGTTCATTATTGCTCTGCTGGTAAAGCCCCTAGTGAGGTAATTAGCACCTGATTTAGCGCTCCAGTTCTTTCTTGCAGCATTAGCCTTCCGCGAGAGGTGGGCACCGGAGGGACTGGAGTGCATCATCACGCCCGGCAACCAAATTTTAATTTGATTTTACGTTTTAAAGTTAATTTGTTTTAATTGCCGGTGCTTTTAGTGTCCCCTTCCCTTTTATAGGGGGCACTGGGGAAAAATTGTGATTTTAGTGCAAAAAAAAAAAAAAGAAAAACACAAAAAAAAACAAAAAAAGGGGGGGAAAAAAAAGGGCCTTGTAAATGTCTGGAGTGTCACCCAGGTCGGGTGGCACCGTTTAATGTTTTATGTTTTGCAGGTGAACTCCAAAAAGAGTTTCTTGCAGCATTAACAACCAATTTAGTGAAAGCTCAGAATCATTAGCACCTGCCGCTACTTTTTCAATATTTCAAAAATAATTTCTAGCCCCTAGTCTCAGGTAAGGATGCTATTCTGCATCCTCAGGCCTATGTCCCAACAAACCCTTTGCTCTTTGGTCTCTGGTCTGATGTCTTCCTCTGCTTTCATCATTCTGCCATACAGCATGGAGATTTCAGGCCAACACGCCTGCATCCTGGAGTTTTGTTCTTAAATCACTTCCCTTGCTGCGTCTCTCTTCATCAGCAAAAACCTCTAAATTTATCTTTTTGAAGGTGGCTTCTGGCAACTTGCCTCAGCTTTCTCCTACATCCTACTGAGGATTATATACTTTTACTCTTAGCAGTAAGACCATAGAAGTGTTGTTAAGATTCCATTTTTGCACCCCAAGTGAATCATGGAATAAAAGATTTGAACTTGCGAGATATCTATTATAGCCCGGATTTTGTGGTCAGTGGTGAACAAATGGCACCGCCGTTCAATATACTTGCACTTGCCCCCAGAATTTCTGTGATCTTTTGCACTGGAAGTTGTGGGGACTGGAATTCCATTTCAACCCGGTGCCCTCTACAGGGGATCTGGGACCTGTGTGAAAGGACAAGCAACTGTGAATCTCCTTAAGCAATCAGATTGAAGAATCCGTACTGAGGCATGCAAAGTTTAAACCAGGAAGTGCAAGATAGAATATTGAATTCAATGCCAAATCATGTACAAAAAGCAAAATAGAGGGAAGGAAAGATCAGATTAAGAGAGAGGGAAAAGAGAAAGTATGAAAAATTTAAATAAAAGATATTTTTTGCTTTTAAAATCTCCACAATAATTAAAATCTGAAGGAATGAGACTCCACACTTATAAAAGTAAATTTCAGTGCTAGAGAGGTTGTTTGGTAGTAACTAAGACTTACACACCGTTAAAAATGTATTTACACTGGAATGGACAAGCCCAAACTTTTTCTGGCAAGTTTGGTGGGTAAGTACCGCAACTTCACATGTTCCATGTGTTTCAATGCCAGTATCTCGGCAAGATACCAGTACAGTACAGCTGCAAGGGGAGCAGGGCAACTTGGATAGCAACTTCCTGATTTCCATGTTGCACATGTGTAGTTACTGGAAGGTGCTGTCTAATTTAATCTTCAGTAGCGGTGCAGATAACCTCTCTGTTATTTCTACAGCAAAATATATTACACGTTTGATATATAGCACACACTTTTCACTTATTGCAGAAAGGTCATGTCATGCTATTTCTGTCCCAACAGGGAATGAGTTTTAAAATACAAGGTAATATATAATCATCAAGACACTTGCCTTTCAATCCTTCCACAGTTAAGTGGTGCCGTGGGATTGTGCACTATGGTAATGCCCACTTTACAAACATGGCATGATCTCCTCCTTCTCCTTGATAGGTCATTGCTTCCCCCTTTGATTCCCCTATCCCTGAGCTGAGATACTGGTAGTTTGGTTTTGAAGGCATGTTGCATTTACAACATATTTTCTGACTGTACCAACAATATCTTCTCTACCATAGAGGAAAAAGAGTAATGAGATGTACTAAATTATCATCCCGGCTTATGCATTATAGCTAAGTGTAAATTTACTATTAAAAATCTTACAATTATCTGAATAAATTATGTTATGTCACAAATAGAAAATTCTCATTTAAATATTGAATTAATAATTAGATTAGGAAGATTGTATAACTTATTCCCACTTCCATCTCTCAACCGATATTGATTTTCAATGAACTTCTCTGGGAGCTGTCTTTCACATGTCAACTGTTCAGTAGGGGAGAAAAGATTTTTCTTATAATCCCTAGCCTTGCTTCTGGCCTGTGAGCATTGTACTTATTTCCTGTAGTCCTATACTTAATATCCAAGGTATACAGGTTATTTGATTCCAGCTCCCCGGTGCTCTTCATTATTTTCTGCATAGTAATACAGAAAAGTTACAACAAGCCTGAATTCAACACAACCGTTTGTCATGCCACATTTCCATTTATCATAAATACATAAGAAATAGGAGCAGGAGTAGGCCATTTGGCCCCTTGAGCCTGCTCCACCATTTAATAAGATCATGGCTGATCTGATCTTGGGCTCAGCTCCTCTTAACCCTTCACTCCCTGATCATTCAAAAACCTGTCTCTCTCCACTTTAAATATATTTAATGACCCAGCCTCCACAGCACTCTGGGGCAGAGAATTCCACAGATTTATGATCCTCTGAGAGAAGAAATTCCTCCTCGTCTCAGTTCGAAATGAGTGACCCCTTATTCTTAAACTCTGCCCCCTAGTTCTAGATTCCCCCACGAGTGGAAACATCCTCTCTGCACCTACCTTATCGAGCTCCCTCATTATCTTATATGTTTCAATAAGGTTACCTCTCATTCTTCTAAACTCCAGTGAGCATAGGCCCAACCCCTGTTCAACCTTTCTTCATATGTCAACCCCTTCATCTCAGGAATCAACCGAGTGAACCTTCTCTGGACCAAGACCTAGCTCTGTCAAGCCCGTGTGGTGGCTGGTGTGCAACGGCCACCCCACGTTAAAAAAATCCACGCACAGGCATCTTCCACCCTGCAAGATGTAGTTCGGGATCTGGAATGCTAGGTCCTTCATTGAAACACCTGTGAACTCATTCCTTTTTGGCGTGAAAGCAAGTCATCCTTGCTTCGAGGGTCTGCCTATGATGATGATGTTGATCTATTATGGAATATGAAATGAGTGACAAGACATTTCATATTCAGCATGTGACAGACCACCATAACGCCAATGTTATAAACTGTGCTCCTGATGGGAAAATGAAGAAACCAGGTGGAACAGAACATACATAAGAACATAAGAATTAGGAACAGGAGTAGGCCATCTAGCCCCTCGAGCCTGCTCCGCCATTCAACAAGATCATGGCTGATCTGGCCGTGGACTCAGCTCCACTCACCCACCCACTCCCCATAACCCTTAATTCCCTTATTGGTTAAAAATATATCTATCTGTGACTTGAATACATTCAATGAGCTAGCCTCAACTGCTTCCTTGGGCAGAGAATTCCACAGATTCACAACCCTCTGGGAGAAGAAATTCCTTCTCAACTGGGTTTTAAATTGGCTCCCCCGTATTTTGAGGCTGTGCCCCCTAGTTCTAGTCTCCCCGACCAGTGGAAACAACCTCTCCGCTTCTATCTTGTCTATCCCTTTCATTATTTTAAATGTTTCTATAAGATCATCCTTCATCCTTCTGAACTCCAACGAGTAAAGACCCAGTCTACTCAATCTATCATCATAAGGTAACTCCCTCATCTCCGGAATCAGCCTAGTGAATCGTCTCTGTACCCCCTCCAAAGCTAGTATATCCTTCCTTAAGTAAGGTGACCAAAACTGCACGCAGTATTCCAGGTGCGGCCTCACCAATACCCTATACAGTTGCAGCAGGACCTCCCTGCTTTTGTACTCCATCCCTCTCGCAATGAAGGCCAACATTCCATTTGCCTTCCTGATTACCTGCTGCACCTGCAAACTAACTTTTTGGGATTCATGCACAAGGCGAAACAGCTCTGGGCCCTGACTCCGTTAGGTGCATCAAGGAGGCTCAAGCACGTGGGGAGATCCCGTCCGAACTGACCCCCGTCCGGACGGATTTCCTCATCGGCGCCAAACTCCGGAACCTCCCTCGGGGGCCGGCGCCTCACAACTTGAGCCGCCTCGGGGAAATCCCCTCCGTGCCTTTCAGTTCCGCGCGGAGGGGTTTCCTGTACGGGCTGCTCCTGCACACCCTCAACTTTGCCATCCTCGCCGGCCGTCCGGACACGCCATGGCGTACCATCTTGCCGTCCGGAGGAGGCGGGGGTCCCCGATGGAGGGCACTCTACGCAGGGGTCCTCCCACTATTCATCGGGGACTTGGCCTGGAGGGTGGTGCACGGAGCAGTGCCGTGCAACAAATTTTTAAGCCGGTTCACGGACTCCCAGGCCGCCTGCAATTTCTGCGGTCTGGAGGAGTCCGTGTTCCATGTTTTTATGGAGTGCACAAGGTTGCAGCCCCTGTTCCATTATTTGAAGGGGCTGCTCCTGAAATTCTGGCTGCACTTCAGTCCCACTCTCCTGATCTTTGGGCACCCTGTGCGGAGGGGAGCGGGTAGGTCCGAAGGCCTCCTCGTAGGACTGCTCCTGGGCACGGCCAAGGGTGCCATCAGCCGGTCCAGGCAGCGGGCGGTCGAGGGGGTCGTTCAACCTGACTGCCTGCCTCTCTTCCGCTCTTACATCCGGTCCAGGGTGTCCTTGGAGATGGAGCACGCGGTGTCCACCGGTACGCTCGCGGCCTTCCGCGAGAGGTGGGCACCGGAGGGACTGGAGTGCATCATCACGCCCGGCAACCAAATTTTAATTTGATTTTACGTTTTTTTTTTTTTTTAAAAGTTTAATTTGTTTTAATTGCCGGTGCTTTTAGTGTCCCCCTTCCCTTTTATAGGGGGCACTGGGGAAAATTGTGAATTTAGTGCCCAAAAAAAAAAACCAAAAAAGAAAAACACAAAAAAAAACAAAAAAAAAAGGGGGGGAAAAAAAAAGGGCCTTGTAATGTCTGGAGTGTCACCCAGGTCGGGTGGCACCGTTTAATGTTTTTATGTTTTGCAGGTAAACTTAAAAGAGTTTCATGCACAAGGCGATGCCATCGAGTCGCTAAAAACAGCTCTGGACCCTGACTCTGTTAGGTGCATCGAGGAGGCTCAAGCACGTGGGGAGATCCCGTCCGAACTGACCCCCGTCCGGACGGAATTACTCATTGGCGCCAAACCCCGGAACCTCCCTCGGGGGCCGGCGCCTCACAACTTGAGCCGCCTCGGGGAAATCCCCTCCGTGCCTTTCAGTTCTGCGCGGAGGGGTTTCCTGTACGGGCTGCTCCTGCACACTCTCAACTTTGCCATCCTCGCCGGCCGTCCGGACACGCCATGGCGTACCATCCTGCCGTCCGGAGGAGGCGGGGGTCCCCGATGGAGGGCACTCTACGCAGGGGTCCTCCCACTATTCATCGGGGACTTGGCCTGGAGGGTGGTGCACGGAGCAGTGCCGTGCAATAAATTTTTAAGCCGGTTCACGGACTCCCAGGCCGCCTGCAATTTCTGCGGTCTGGAGGAGTCCGTGTTCCATGTTTTTATTGAGTGCACGAGGTTGCAGCCCCTGTTCCATTATTTGAAGGGGCTGCTCCTGAAATTCTGGCTGCACTTCAGTCCCACTCTCCTGATCTTTGGGCACCCTGTGCGGAGGGGAGCGGGTAGGTCCGAAGGCCTCCTCGTAGGACTGCTCCTGGGCACGGCCAAGGGTGCCATCAGCCGGTCCACGCAGCGGGCGGTCGAGGGGGTCGTTCAACCTGACTGCCTGCCTCTCTTCCGCTCTTACATCCGGTCCAGGGTGTCCTTGGAGATGGAGCACGCGGTGTCCACCGGTACGCTCGCGGCCTTCCGCGAGAGGTGGGCACCGGAGGGACTGGAGTGCATCATCACGCCCGGCAACCAAATTTTAATTTGATTTTACATTTTAAAGTTTAATTTGTTTTAATTGCCGGTGCTTTTAGTGTCCCCCTTCCCTTTTATAGGGGGCACTGGGGAAAAATTGTGATTTTAGTGCCCAAAAAAAAAAACCAAAAAAAAAAAAGGAAAAACACAAAAAAAAACAAAAAAAGGAAAAAAAAAGGGCCTTGTAAATGCCTGGTGTGTCACCCAGGTAGGGTGGCACGGTTTAATGTCTTTTGTTTTTGCAGATAAACTCCAAAAAGAGTTTCATGCACAAGGACCCCCAGGTCCCTCTGCACCGCAACATGTTCTAATTTCTCCCCATTCAAATAATATTGCCTTTTACTGTTTTTTTTCCCAAGGTGGATGACCTCACACTTTCCGACATTGTATTCCATCTGCCAAACCTTAGCCCATTCGCTGAACCTATCCAAATCTCTTTGCAGCCTCTCTGTGTCCTCTACACAACCCGCTTTCCCACCAAACTTTGTGTCATCTGCAAATTTTGATACACTACACTCTGTCCCCTCTTCCAGGTCATCTATGTATATTGTAAACAGTTGTGGTCCCAGCACCGATCCCTGTGGCACACCACTAACCACCGATTTCCAACCCGAAAAGGACACATTTATCCCGACTCTCTGCTTTCTGTTCGCCAGCCAATTCTCTATCCATGCTAATACATTTCCTCTGACTCCGTGTACCTTTATCTTCTGCAGTAACCTTTTGTGTGGCACCTTATCGAATGCCTTTTGGAAATCTAAATACACCACATCCATCGGTACACCTCTATCCACCATGCTCGTTATATCCTCAAAGAATTCCAGTAAGTTAGTTAAACATGATTTCCCCTTCATGAATCCATGCTGCTGAAATGGAACAGGAGTCTTCTTACTCCTATCCTGATCCTGCTGACTGCAATTTTAAATTACATGCACCAGGGATACCCACCCAAAGCAGGCAGGGTCCTTCTTTAAATATGCAGATCAGGCTCCGATGAGGTCATTGGGTCCTGACTGTAATCTCAACCCCAGGCCTGTCTCCTGGGAAGCCCTGGTGGCCTGTCAGAAGGTGGATTCATGGCCAGAAGAGGCCAGCGAGTTAAGTAATTAAAAAAAAAAAAATTCTGTTTCCATGGGGTTCCGGAGTCCAGGGGTCACAAAGAAGCCTCTGGCTTCCTGGGCATCCCTCCCCCTCCGAACGTTCGAAGGCCATTCCACGTACTTACCTTAGTGCCGCCACAGACTGTTCGATTTGATCCCCAGCGCTGGCCCCCTGTGGCTCGAAGTCTGGCTCCCGTCTGCTGGCCTCATAGCTCCTCCTACTGGTTTTGTGCAGGAGATTGCGGCTAATTACGCAGATAAGGGGTGGGAGTTGAAATCTCCAATACCTCACATGGTGGAGGATCAGATAGCTTCCTGTTCCTCACGGTCACTGGTCTCATCAATCCTGGTCATCTTTATAATCATTGCAAAAGTATTTTTGAGATAGAGATATAGGAAGAGAGGGCAGAAGGGAGGGGAGGTCAGAGAAAAAAAATAAGACGAATGAGAATGAGAATTTTAAATTTGGACCATGAACCAATGTAGATCAGTAAGGACAGAGCGGTAGACAAGTGGAACTTGTTGGAGGTTAGGTTAGGAGCTGCAAAGTTTGAGGATGTGAGACCAGCGAGGAGAGCAACTCCTCAGATAATGGAACAGTCCATGCCTGCATGCAACAAGACCTGGACGACATTCAAGTTTGGGCTCATAAGTGGCAAGTAACATTCGCGCCACACAAGTGCCAGGCAATGACTACCTCCAACAAGTGAGAGTCTAACCACCGCCCCATGACATTCAATGGCATTACCATTGCCGAATGCCCCACCATCAACATCCTGGGGGTCACCGTTGACCAGAAATTTAACTGGACCAGCCACATAAACACTGTGGTAACAAGAACAGGTCAGAGACTGGGTATTCTGCAATGAGTGTCTCACCTCCTGACTCCCCAAAGCCTTTCCACCATCTACAAGGCACAAGTTAGGAGTGTGATGGAATACTCTCCACTTAACTGGATGAGTGCAGCTCCAACAACACTCAAGAAGCTCAACACCATCCAGGCCAAAGCAGCCCAATTGATTGTCAGCCCATCCACCACCTTAAACATTCACTCCCTCCATCACCAACGTACCACGGCAGCAGTGTGTGTCATCTGCAAGATGCACTGCAGCAACTCACCAAGACTTCTTCGGCAGTACCTCCCAAACCCACGACCTACACCACCTAGATGGACAAGGGCAGCAGGCGCATGGGAAACACCACAACCTCCACGTTCCACTCCAAGTCACACACCATCCTGACTTGAAAATATATCACCGTTCCGTCATCGTCACTAGGTAAAAATCCTGGAACTCCCTCCAGAGCAGCACTGTGGGAGCACCTTCACTGCACGGACTGCAGCGGTTCTACAAGGCGGCTCACCACCACCACCACCTCAAGGGAAATTTGCTAATAAATGTTGGACTTGCCAGCGACGTCCAAATCCCAGGAACGAATAAAGAATAGAGCAATGAAATTCGAGTCTGACGGTGAAACGTGCATGGATAAGGGTTTCAGAGTCAGATGAGATGAGGTAGAGGTGAGGCAGATGGGGTTAGGGTTGGATGTCGGCAGTATTTCCTTTGTTTCCTCAACTAAGAATGTTTTATCTAAATTGGTGGGGAGGCCTGCTATTCCAAAGTTTGAGACCCCTTGCTTTAAGGTGGTCTATATCAGATAATTTTAGACATAATTAGCCAAAATTCCTTTGTTCTCGATCTCTGTGGTGATGCCCAGATCGTGCCTGATGGTGCCCTTGGGGTGGTAATTGAGAGGGCATCTCGTTTACATTCGGCAGGCGAGTGACTATGGGTGCATCTCAGGTGCCCACATAACTCATGACCGGAAACTCCGGTGCCTGCCCACCTTCTGGTTTCCAACTGAAACATTAACCTTATCTTCCTCTCCCCACAGATGCTGCCCGAGATACTTAGTGTTTCCAACATTTGCTGTTTTTATGCCTGAAAATCCTGATATTGGAGGAGACCTGGCAACCGGTTCTTTGGAAGGGCTGGGGAGGGGTTGTCCTAACCTCGCCCTGAGTTATGGCGGAGGACTGGCAGGACGCCTGAGGAACTTGGGAGTACAAAAATTATATGAAGCTAATTTCCAAACTCTTGGAAGCACATTAGGCAATTCAGAGGAATCGAGACTAAAATCCCATTGAGAAATACATCATCTTATATTTCTTACCATTTTGGTAAGAATCACTCTTCAAGGTGCTTCATGAAGGTATAATTTTGCCGACTGGATTTTAGAGTGCTCATTAGCTAGGAAGGATGTTTACTAATAGTCACGCTTTATTGTGCCAAATCTGATGCTTGTTGCATCTTGATGCATTGACCTAGTTACAGAAGTTTGTGGTACGCATCATAAATATGTGAACAAAATATTTGGTGGGGCACAGCTTACAATGGTGGAACTAAATTCTTCTGAAATAAAATATTTCTCAAATAGTTGCTTTGGCGCTTTGCAGAAAACACAGCTTAAATTGACAACTCAAAACAGTGTTAAGTCCAATTCCAAATTACATTGCTGCGATCCACATTTTTGACCCAGGTCTCAATTTTGAATGTAATTTGTCATGAAACGTAACAGTAGCCACAGAAAGGCAATTCACCTGTATCATATCCAGACTGGTCTCGCAACAAAACAATCCCGTTTTACTCCGGGATTCCTCCTGCCCTTTTACACAGCTGCCGTAGGTAGCTGAAAAGTACCAATTAATGACCTTTATACTGGTGATTCAATATTACCTTTAGCAAAAGGGAAAAAAATGTCATTATAATCCAGACCTTAGAGGTCATGCCATCATGATCCATGTATGTCTTTATCAGCGAAGGTTGTTCGTCTGCACTGTGCAGTTCTCACTAATGTTCTGTTTGCAGCTGGCTTCTGTTGGAACAGAGTCAGCAGTTTGTAAGTGAGATATGGTGGACTTGCTCCAAATTCACAGCAGGTCACAATGGACAGGTTGAACACATCAGTCATTCTACAATGAGTTGGATCTGTTAACTGTAACTGTGTCATCTGAGAAAAGTGATTTAACCCACTTGTCATTAGTGCCCTTTTTCCGGTGTTTGCTTATCAAAGGAGAGAAGAATGATCAGTATGAGCGTCGTATTCACAAATGTGGCGGATAAGTTTGTATCTCTGTCATTACCTCGTTTAATAATAAAATGGAAGTCTGATGCTGAACAGAGGCTGAGCAAACCATCTTAACCCAGGGCAATTCTGCTGCATTTAAGCTTTCTGTATAAATTCTGGACTCTTGCTCGGTCACGTTCTGTACTTCTCCAAGGTAGTCCCCTGATAATCTCATCAATACTCAACCTAAACCAAGTTGAAATAAACTAAAGGGTCAGAGCTTCGCTGCTGATTTCAAAAATAGGTATTAATGGTGAGCCTGCCCTTGAAAGAACTACCATCAACTTAAGTATATTTTTAAATCATACGAAGAATTATAATTAATTTATTTTCTTGGCTTGTTTCTACCTTTTAATATTTGCTTTGCTGATTACTGCCTTTAATTTTATGAGCCTGCAGGAGTGACTAAGCATTGAGCATGAGTTACGAACATGCATAGTTGAACATTCTGTATTAATGGCTTGTACCTCTGTTGGTATTAATTCAACTTTGTCTTACGACTTCGCTCAATAATTGTTCTGAACCATATTGTCCACCCTTGTCTTCTCAGTATACCTTATAGCAATGATATCAATGAGTAGCTGGGTGGTCAGTTAATGCTGCCATCTGCCACAGTTGTTTCCAAAATACAAAATTACTGCAAGAGGAGCTCAGACTCCATTTGTACATCTCATTATTTTGGAGAATCTTCGTTAACAAAATATTATTTGGTCAGTTATAACACCTATAGTCCTGATGAACGTTTACAAATTCATCTATTGGTTCATTTATTTGTATGAGCCCAGAATTGCTGAATATATGAATAGAGGTGATCAAAATGATATGCCTATGATTTTAATTTGCATTTTTTTCACAACTGCAGCATTTAATGGTGCATACTGCGGTCAGGAATTAGGTGTGAATGTCTGCAGATATGCTCGGATGATTGACTGCGCTGAAGATCATAATAAACCATGCATAATGTTGATCAGCCTCAAAAAACAACTTCCATGTTGTAAAAACAGAAAAGGCCACGTTCCAATTTGTTGTTCATTGCCAACATACGGCAGCTTATTTTAAATCAGATTTTTGCGATTAATACTAGTCAGTCTCCCGTGGTGTTGTGCGCAGGGTGTCAAGACCAAGTGTAGTATTCAGGTCAAACAGGGGATGGGGAGATAATTAGTCCCAAATGGAGGACAAAGGGATGAGAAAAGGGCAAGCGGGAGAGGAGAATATGGAGACAGGAGGGGAGCGGTGGGGGAGGGACTAAAACACATAGGAAAGGGAGAAGAGGAGGAGGAGGAGGAGGAGGGGGAGTGGAGGAATAAGGGAGAGGATGGTGCAGGAGGATGGAGGGGGAGAGCAGAGGGTGAGGGGCAAGGAGAAGAAGGGACAGAGAGGTGAGGCATGATGAGGAGAATGACAGCGTGGGATGACGGGAAGGCTGGCAGAGTCTCTCAACAGGGTTGGGTTGCAAAATATCATCTCGGTAGGGGCAGGCTGCCTTTTCCTCCACCTGTACTTCCGACAGCAGGAAGAGAACGGTGTTGGGCTGTCAGACCATAGAGATGACAGAAATAGCAAAAGGTGATCTCATGAATGCGGAGGCGAATGCAATAGAAATTGAATGTTATTGGCTTCAGCTGCGCATGTTAATTCACACTGTCCTACTCAGACAGCTCCAGCCTGTAATTTACTCGCTTTTTTAGCAAACATATTTTAATAAAAAATTATATCAAAACTCAGATATAAACAAAATTGTGTTACAGATCATCATCTTTCTAATGCACTTTAAAAAATTGAGATATTGATAGTGATACTCACTTTTGCAATAAATAATGCAATAAGGGACAGTGCATTGCTTAATTAAATATTGAAATTCTGTGAAATCTGCTTCTTCATTAAAGTACAATTTTCTTTAATGTTATTGTGAAATATATAAAGGCCAAGTGTAGAATAATGGTTTAAGCTAAGGAAGATGCTTATCTCCTGTTGTGCATCTGTAAAGCATGCACTCCCATGTTCCGCCACCAGGGAGCTCATCCCCTGAAGTCCCAAGGGATCCCAACATCCCTTGGGAGCATTATATATAAGCCGGCCCCTAAGGCCTGTTCCTCACCCTAACCCTAACCCTAAAGACTGAGGTCACTGTTACTTTAACCTCCCTGTGTGCAGCCTCATCTGTGTTAGGAACACAATATCTCCCAATTACAATATTGTACAAACACTTAATTCCACTGGGGCCAAAATTCACCAATGGAAAAATGGCCAAATGGAAAAAATTGATCGGCTGCCGCAGTCGGTTATTTTTCCCTCCCCGAGCCATATTCAGCTCAGGCGGGGTTTGAGCAGTGCTCACTTCTGCCAGAAACAGCGCGGTGAAGCCACTGTAAAGGTAAGTTTCCAATGTTGAGGTCTGCAGTGTGCAGGCCGCTGCAAAGCGGCCAGGACAGGCATTTTCAGCTCCAAAAAGGTCGGAGTTCTTCAGGCAGTACACCCGCAAAGTATTGAAGTCGGTGCTCGAATGCAACAGTGCTGGAATGTTGCCACGATCGGGCCCTTTTTTAGTTTTATTAATTTTAGTATTTTTATGTCAGATTGCATCATTTGCAGTATTTATGTTTTCATATAGTTTTATTAATTGCTTTGGCTCCATTAAACCTGCTGAGTGCTGCTCAGAGGTTTGTACATAGCCTGTTCTTTTGTACAACTTTCAGGTCTGACTCTTTAGTGGAGTCCTGTGCGCTGCAGAGACCTGCTTGGCAGTGTTCACCCTGAGTATGGGAGGAGTGTTGGGAGGGCGACCCCTGGTAACATAGAAACATAGAAAATAGGTGCAGGAGCAGGCCATTCGGCCCTTCGAGCCTGCACCACCATTAAATAAGATCATGGCTGATCATTCACCTCAGTACCCCTTTCCTGCTTTCTCTCCATACCTCTTGATCCCTTTAGCCGTAAGGGCTATATCGAACTCCCTCTTGAATATATCCAACGAACTGACATCAACAACACTCTGCGGTAGGGAATTCCACAGGTTAATAACTCTGAGTGAAGAAGTTTCTCCTCATCTCAGTCCGAAATGGCCTACCCCTTATCCTAAGACTGTGTCCCCTGGTTCTGGACATTCCCATCATTGGGAACATTCTTCCCGCATCTAACCTGTCTCGTCCCGTCAGAATCTAGTATGTTTCTATGAGATCCCCTCTCATTCTTCTGAACTCCAGTGTATAAAGACCCAGTTGATCTAGTCTCTCCTCATATGTCAGTCCTGCCTTCCCGGGAATCAGTCTGGTGAACCTTCGCTGCACTCCCTGAATAGCAAGAACATCCTTCCTCAGATTAGGAGACCAAAACTGAACACAATATTCCAGGTGAGGCCTCACCAAGGCCCTGTACAACTGCAGTAAGACCTCCCTGCACCTATACTCAAATCCCCTAGCTATGAAGGCCAACATACCATTTGCCGCCTTCACCGCCTGCTGTACCTGCATGCCAACTTTCAATGACTGATGAACCATGACACCCAGGTCTCGTTGCACCTCCCCTTTTCCTAATCTGCCACCATTCAGATAATATTCTGCCTTTGTGTTTTTGCCCCCAAAGTGGATAACCTCACATTTATCCACATTATACTGCATCTGCCATGCGTATTTGCCCACTCAATTAACCTGTCCAAGTCACCCTGCAGGCTTTTAGCGTCCTCCTCACAGCTCACACCGCCACCCACTTTAGTGTTATCTGCAAACTTGGAGATATTACACTCAATTCCTTCATCTAAATTATTAAGGTACGCTTGCTCAGAAGCAGGTGGCATGCAGGAGAAGTGTTGCCCTCAACACCTTGCAGACGGGCAGCGGGCAAGGGAGGCAGCAGACATGATTCGTTCATTCTGCGCCAGACCAGTGTGCCCTCCACTTTCACCGACCTGAATCAGGATTGTGGTTGGCTGCTTGTGGACAAGGGATATCCCCTGTCCACTTAGCTGCTCACTCCACTGCGGAAGGGCGGTAAGAGAAGGGATAACCAGCCGTGGATAACCAAGGAAATAAAGGAGAGTATCAAATTAAAAACCAATGCGTATAAGGTGGCCAAGGTTAGTGGGAAACTAGAGGATTGGGAAAATTTTAAACAACAGCAAAGAATGACTAAAAAAGCAATAAAGAAAGGAAAGATAGATTACGAAGGTAAACTTGCGCAAAACATAAAAACAGATAGTAAAAGCTTTTACAGATATATAAAACGGAAAAGAGTGACGAAAGTAAATGATGGTCCCTTAGAAGATGAGAAGGGGGATTTAATAATGGGAAATGTGGCAATGGCTGAGAACTTAAACAATTATTTTCCTTCCGTCTTCACAGTGGAAGACACAAAAACCATGCCAAAAATTGCTGGTCACAGGAATGTGGGAAGGGAGGACCTTGAGACAATCACTATCACTAAGGGGGTAGTGCTGGACAGGCTAATGGGACTGAAGGTAGACAAGTCCCCTGGTCCTGATGAAATGCATCCCAGGGTATTAAAAGAGATGGCGGAAGTTATAGCAGATGCATTCGTTATAATCTACCAAAATTCTCTGGACTCTGGGGAGGTACCAGCGGATTGGAAAGCAGCTAATATAACGCCTCTGTTTAAAAAAGGGGGCAGACAAAAGGCAGGTAACTATAGGCCGGTTAGTTTAACATCTGTAGTGGGAAAAATGCTTGAAACTATCATTAAGGAAGAAATAGCGGGACACCTAGATAGGAATAGTGAAATCAAGCAGACGCAGCATGGATTCATGAAGGGGAAATCATGTTTAACTAATTTACTGGAATTCTTTGAGGATATAACGAGCATGGTGGATAGAGGTGTACCGTTGGATGTGGTGTATTTAGATTTCCAAAAGGCATTCGATAAGGTGCCACACAAAATGTTACTGCAGAAGATAGAGGTACGCGGAGTCAGAGGAAATGTATTAACATGGATAGAGAATTGGCTGGCGAACAGAAAGCAGAGAGTCGGGATAAATGTGTCCTTTTCGGGTTGGAAATCGGTGGTTAGTGGTGTGCCACAGGGATCGGTGCTGGGACCACAACTGTTTACAATATACATAGATGACCTGGAAGAGGGGACAGAGTGTAGTGTAACAAAATTTGCAGATGACACAAATATAGTGGGAAAGCGGGTTGTGCAGAGGACACAGAGAGGCTGCAAAGAAATTTAGATAGGTTAAGCGAATGGGCTAAGGTTTGGCAGATGGAATACAATGTTGGAAAGTGTGAGGTCATCCACCTTGGGGAAAAAAACAGTAAAAGGGAATATTATTTGAATGGGGAGAAATTACAACATGTTGAGGTGCAGAGGGACCTGGTGTCCTTGTGCACGAATCCCAAAAAGTTAGTTTGCAGGTGCAACAGGTAATCAGGAAGGCGAGGGAAGGAGTTTGGAAGGGTGGCTGGTGTAAGAGGTGCAAGGAGAGCCAACAGGTTCACTGATATCGAGCTGGAGACACTGATGGATGGTGTGGAGCTCAGAAGAAGAATACTGTTTCCTGACGTGGAGAGACCTGGCAGACCGCCAGTACATAATGTATGGAGGGAGATTGCAGGGGAGGTGCCAGGCACCTCCATATATGTGAGGACGCACCCTCCCAGGAGGGTGCTGGCCAGTCTGCACCCGGCGTTTCCAGGGTGGCGATGGGTCGACGTCTTCTAGCTCTGGGGTGACGGGGATCCTCCTCTCCCTCAGGTGGGACTGCTGGCTCGACCTCCAGCAGCTGTCCCCTTGTGATGGCCAGGTTGTGCAGCATGCAGCAGATCACGACGATTATGGAGATCCATTGAGGTGAGTACTGCAAAGTGCCACGAGAGCGGTCCAGGCACCGGTATCTCTGCTGAAGGACTGCTCGATGATGCACCTCATGGCGCAATGAGCGTCATTGTCTGCATGCTCTGGCACTGTCCTGGGGTTCCATTAGAACATAAGAACATAAGAACATAAGAATTAGGAACAGGAGTAGTCCATCTAGCCCCTCGAGTCTGCTCCGCCACTCAATAAGATCATGGCTGATCTGGCCGTGGACTCAGCTCCACTTACCCACCCGCTCCCCATAACCCTTAATTCCCTTATTGGTTAAAAATCTATCTATCTGTCACTTGAATATATTCAATGAGCTAGCCTCAACTGCTTCCCTGGGCAGAGAATTCCACAGATTCACAACCCTCTGGGAGAAGAAATTCCTTCTCAGCTCGGTTTTAAATTGGCTCCCCCGTATTTTGAGGCTGTGCCCCCTAGTTCTAGTCTCTCCTACCAGTGGAAACAACCTCTCTGCCTCTATCTTGTCTATCCCTTTCATTATTTTAAATGTTTCCATAAGATCACCCCTCATCCTTCTGAACTCCAGCGAGTAAAGACCCAGTCTACTCAATCTATCATCATAAGGTAACCCCCTCATCTCCGGAATCAGCCTAGTGAATCGTCTCTGTACCCCCTCCAAAGCTAGAATATCCTTCCTTAAGTAAGGTGACCAAAACTGCACGCAGTACTCCAGGTGCGGCCTCACCAATACCCTGTACAGTTGCAGAAGGACCTCCCTGCTTTTGTACTCCATGCCTCTCGCAATGAAGGCCAACATTCCATTCATCCTCCTGATTACCTGCTGCACCTG
Source organism: Pristiophorus japonicus (assembly GCF_044704955.1). Classification (NCBI taxonomy): domain Eukaryota; kingdom Metazoa; phylum Chordata; class Chondrichthyes; family Pristiophoridae; genus Pristiophorus; species Pristiophorus japonicus. The sequence continues at coordinate 310,833,037 of NC_091979.1, forward strand.
CAAACTAATTTTTTGGGATTCATGCACAAGGATCCCCAGGTCCCTCTGCTCAGCAGCATGTTGTAATTTCTCCCCATTCAAATAATATTCCCTTTTACTGTTTTTTTTTCCAAGGTGGATGACCTCACATTTTCCAACATTGTATTCCATCTGCCAAACCTTAGCTCATTCGCTTAACCTATCTAAATCTCTTTGCAGCCTCTCTGTGTCCTCTACACAACCCGCTTTCCCACTAATCTTTGTGTCATCTGCAAATTTTGTTACACTACACTCTGTCCCCTCTTCCAGGTCATCTATGTATATTGTAAACAGTTGTGGTCCCAGCACCAATCCCTGTGGCACACTACTAACCACCGATTTCCAACCCGAAAAGGACACATTTATCCCGACTCTCTGCTTTCTGTTCGCCAGCCAATTCTCTATCCATGCTAATACGTTTCCTCTGACTCCGCGTACCTTTATTTTCTGCAGTAACATTTTGTGTGGCACCTTATCGAATGCCTTTTGGAAATCTAAATACACCACATCCGTCGCTACACCTCTATCCACCATGCTCGTTATATCCTCAAAGAATTCCAGTAAATTAGTTAAACATGATTTCCCCTTCATGAATCCATGTTGCATCTGCTTGATTGCACTATTCCTATCTAGATGTCCCGCTAGTTCTTCCTTAATGATAGCTTCAAGCATTTTTCCCACTACAGATGTTAAACTAACCGGCCTATAGTTACCTGCCTTGTCTGCCCCCTTTTTTAAACAGAGGTGTTACATTAGCTGCTTTCCAATCTGCTGGTACCTCCCCAGAGTCCAGAGAACTTTGGTAGATTATAACGAATGCATTTGCTATAACTTCCACCATCTCTTTTAATACCTTGGGATGCATTTCATCAGGACCAGGGGACTTGTCTACCTTGAGTCCCATTAGCCTGTCCAGCACTAGTGATAGTGATTGATTATCTCAAGGTCCTCCGTTCCCACATTCCCGTGACCAGCAATTTTTGGAATGGTTTTTGTGTCTTCCACTGTGAAGACCAAAACAAAATAATTGTTTAAGGTCTCAGCCATTTCCACATTTCTCATTATTAAATCCCCCTTCTCATCTTCTAAGGGACCAATATTTGCTTCAGTTATTCTTTTCCGTTTTATATGTCGATAATAGCTTTTACTATCTGTTTTTATGTTTTGCGCAAGTTTACTTTCGTAATCTATCTTTCCTTTTCTTTATTGCTTTCTTAGTCATTCTTTGCTGTCCTTTAAAATTTTCCCAATCTTCTAGTTTCCCACTAACCTTGGCCACCTTATTTGCATTGGTTTTTAATTTGATACTCTCCTTTATTTCCTTGGTTATCCACGGCTGGTTATCCCTTCTCTTACCGCCCTTTTTCACTGGAATATATTTTTGTTGAGCACTATGAAAGAGCTCCTTAAAAGTCCTCCACTGTTCCTCAATTGTGCCACCGTTTAGTCTGTGTTCCCAGTCTACTTTAGCCAACTCTGTCCTCATCCCACTGTAATCCCCTTTTGTTTCAGCATAGTACGCTCATTTGAGACACTACTACCTCACCCTCAATCTGTATTACTAATTCAACCATACTGTGATCACTCATTCCTAGAGGATCTTTTACTAGGAGATTGTTTATTATTCCTGTCTCATTGCACAGGACCAGATCTAAGATAGCTTGCTCCCTTGTAGGTTCTGTAACATACTGTTCTAAGAAATAATCCCGTATGCATTCTATGAATTCCTCCTCAAGGCGACCCCATGCGATTTGATTTGACCAATCGATGTGTAGGTTAAAATCCCCCATGATTACTGCCGTTCCTTTTTCACATGCCTCCATTATTCCCTTGATTATTGTCCACCCCACCGTGAAGTTATTATTTGGGGGCCTATAAACTCCGCCCACCAGTGATTTTTTCCCCTTACTATCTCTAATCTCCACCCACAATGATTCAACATTTTGTTCATTAGAGCCAATATCGTCTCTCACAACTTCCCTAATATCATCCTTTATTAACAGAGCTACCCCACCTCCTTTCCCTTCTTGTCTATCTTTCCGAATTGTCAGATACCCTGTATGTTTAATTCCCAGTCTTGGCCACCTTGCAACCACGTTTCTGTCATGGCCACCAAATCATATCCATTTGTAATGATTTGTGCCGTCAACTCATTTACTTTGTTTCGAATGCTGCGTGCGTTTAGGTAAAGTGTTTTAATACTAGTTTTTAAACCATGATTTTTAGTTTTGACACCTCTTGCAGCCCCTTTATATTCATACATATTGTCCCTTCCTATCACCTTGTGGTTTACACTTACCCCAGTGCTACTCTGCTCTGTTGCCTTCTGCCTTTTGCATCCTTTCTTGGGGTTCTGTTCATCTGAGCTCTCACCCACTCTAACTAGCTCAGAGCCCTCTCCTGGGTTCCCATCCCCCTGCCAAGCTAGTTTAAAGCCCTCCCAACCGCACTATCAAAACCACCCGCGAGAACATTGGTCCCATCTCTGTTGAGGTGTAACCTGTCCGACTTGTACAGGTCCCACCTACCCCAGAAGCAGTCCCAATTGTTCAGGAAAGTAAAGCCCTCCCTCCTACACCAATGCCCCAGCCACTTATTTATCTGACTAGCCTTCCTATTTCTACCCTCACTAGTACGTGACACTGGCAGTAATCCCGAGATTACCACCTTTGAGGTCCTGGCTTTCAATCTTACTCCTAGCTCCCTAAACTCAGCTTTCAGGACCTCACCCCTCTTTCTACCTATGTCGTTGGTACCAATGTGGACCAAAACCACTGGCTATTCCCCTTCCCTCCCCAGAATGCCCTGCAGTCGCTCAGTGACATCATTGACCCTTGCACCAGGGAGGCAATACACCATCCTGATGTCACTTTTGCTGCCGCAGAAGCGCCTGTCTGCTCCCCTAACTATTGAATCTCCTATCACTATAGCTCTTCCCGTCTTCTTCCTCCCCCCCTGTGCAGCTGAGCCACCCACGGTGCTGTGGACTTGGCCCTGGCTGCATTCCCCAGAGGCATCACCGCTCTCGCCAGTAGTCAGAATATAGTACCGGTTGGAGAGCGGGATAGCCTCAGGGGACTCCTGCACTACCTGCCTCGCCATACTCTTGTGTGTGACGATCACCCATTCCCTATCCTCCTGTACCTTTTAATCTGTGGGGTGACCAACGCCTGAAACGTACTATCCACGTACCTCTCGTTCTCTCGGATGCTCCTCAGTGTCTCCAGTCCTTGCTCAAGCTTCGAGACTCGGCGCTCGAGTTGGAGGAGCTGGAGACACTTCCTGCACATGTGGTCATCCCCATTGCAGGAAGCATCCAGGAATTCCCACATGGCACAGGTGTTGCATTCTGTTTGAACGAGCTGCCCTGCCATCCCACTAGTTACCCTTAAATTACCCAGCAAAAACACTGACTCCCACTACACACACTAAACAGCTATTTAGTAATTTATCCTCTTACCTATTAGAATACAAAATCAAAGAGATAGACTCACCAGCCGATCAGCCAACCACTGACCAGCTTGGCTGTGACGTCACTTTTTGATATCTTGTCCCTCCTCCCCGCACTGCTCGCTCACCGACTGCCGCTGGGTCTTTATAGGTCGCTGACCCCGGACTGCCGCTGGACCTTTGTAGGTCGCTGACCCCGGACTGCCGCTGGGCCTTTGTAGGTCGCTGACCCCGGACTGCCGCTGGGTCTTTGTAGGTCGCTGACCCCGGACTGCCGCTGTGTCTTTGTAGGCCGCTGACCCCGGACTGCCGCTGGGTCTTTGTAGGTCGCTGACCCCGAACTGCCGCTGGGCCTTTATAGGCCGCTGACCCCGGACTGCCGCTGGGTCTTTGTAGGCCGCTGACACCGGACTGCCGCTGGGCCTTTGTAGGCCGCTGACCCCGGACTGCCGCTGACGCTGCTCCTCCCCGCACTCTGACGTCACCTCTCGATTTCTCACCCCTCTATCTTTGTCTGCAGCTGGTTGGGCTGGTCTCTGGGCCTCCGTCTCTACTCTCGCACTCCTTATCAGCTGCTCTAGTGTCAGCACTGGTCGGAAAAAAAAGACAAAACAGCACCTGCCACCCCCGCTTGCCCGAACTCACCCACTTACCAAATGCACAAATGCCACTCTATGCTGCTGCTACAAAGGTTTCCCCTTGCTGAATGTACAATTGATGTGCGACCAGCTCAACGCACCATGATGGTGAATGCCCAGTTTCCTGGCAGATGTCGTGATGTTTTTATTCTGCGCCAATCTGCTGTTTCCTCAGTTATTGAGCCACCATGACAAACCAGAAGGTGACTACTGGGCGATAAGGGCTATCCCTTGACCACCTGGCTTGTGACTCCACTCCGCAACCAAACCATATGTGGCCAGCATGCGTACAACGAGAGCCACGCTGTCACATGAAACATCAGAGAGCAGACCATCGGGGTTCTGAAGCAATGCTTCCGCTGCCTGGACCGCTCTGGAGGAGCCCTGGAGTACTCACCGGAGCTTGTGCCCCAATTCATCGTGGTCTGCTGTATGCTCTACCACCTGGTCAAGATGGCGGCACAGCCCTTGCCACCAGGGATACCAACTCAGGAGAAGGAGGAGAAAGAGGAGGAAGAGGAAATGGAAAGAAAGAGGCAGCCCATACAGCCCCTTTCCGGCTGGGATATTGGGATTGAATCATCCGCCTGCTGTACGAGTGAACGCAACCCCAATTCACATTTAACATTCGTCCCATACCTTACCTTCCCTCTGTTACTGACCATCACGCCGTTCTCTTGGCCACAATGCTGAAATAAAAACCACCACGAAGCAAACATTTCAATCCAACTTTATACAACTATTCATCCAATATTACATCAAAAAGTTAACTAATCAACCTGTCCATTCCCTTTATGACTGCCTTGCGTGTGCCTTTGCCTGTCCTAGTGCACCTACCCTCTGCTCCCCCAGTGCATGCAGCGTGGCTAGGGGAAGGCTGCTGACTTTTTTTTTTGAAATTCGTAGCCAATCGTTCCAATTCTTTGTCAAATCACAAACGCCAGAGGTCACCTTGGGCCCATTCAAGGATCACTCTGCGCCAATGCTCTTAGCCAAAAGGCCTAGAGCCACTGCACCATTCCTGGAAGTACTGCAATACCAGGTTCGTGCCATGGAGGTGGATGGGTCAGGCCCCCCACACACCTCCGTGGAGGTGGATGGGTCAAGCCACCCCACCCAGCTGACTTTCAACGGGTGAAACTGCAGATGGCCTTGCAGGTTGACTTCGAGGAGCCCTGGGCCCAGTAGACCCGGCTTTGCACTGCACCACCTCAGCAGGGGTGGCAGCAGTTGGGCTGGTTGGTTGACCGGCAACAACAAGGGCAGTGGCGGTGGTGAGAGTAGGAATGCTGTCCCCCTGAAAGAGGACATCAGGGTTGTCCACCACGGAACAATTGCCACACACCCGGGGCAGCGCTTCAGCAATCCTAGTAATCTGCTGGAGTGCTGAGACACCCTGCCATCCCCTTTCAACACTGGTAAACCCAGCCAGGATGGCAGCCATCTTTGCTTGCGTTGGCAGCAAGCTTACCTTGCATGACTTCAGCCTGAGCTTCCATTGCAGCATCAAAAGTTACGTGGTTTCTGCTCGTGCTACAATGGAAGCTGAGACTTCGGCCATCAGACGTGGCATGATGGCTGGGTCCACAAGTGTTTTAATGTATCTGCCCACCCCTTCCATACTGGAAAGGATGGGCCCAAAGCCCTGTGCAAGGCTGGAGTTGGATTCCTCCATGCTCCTTGACATTGTATTCATTGCCTGGCCTGCAAATGCATTAAGCATATAATTGATCTTTTGTAGCCTGCCCCATCGAGGTCCTCGTCTGAGTCCTGTGCAGCGGAGCTCATGTGCGACCTCACCTTCCGGAAGCTGGCACCTGCACTGCCCTTTCCCCCTGCCTTGGCTGCAGCCCATTCCTGCCTGGTGTCTCACCACCCGTATCGAACTTATTCTCTAAAGTACGCAGCATGTCAAGTGTCTGAGTTGGTGGCTGGCAGTGCGAAATCGAGTGACAGTGTTTCTTCCTTTTCATCACGCTCCTCTCCCTCTTGTTCAACCACTGGCTGAGCAGGCTGGATTTCTTGATTATAACTGATTCATTCCAATTTTACATTCATCATCATAGGCAGTCACTCGAAACGAGGATGACCTGATTCCACGCCAAAAAAGGGATGAGTTCACAGGTGTTTCAATGAAGGACCTAATATTCCAGATCCCGAACTACATTTTGAAGGGTGGAAGATGCCTGTGCGTGGATTTTTTTAACGTGTGGTGGCCGTTGCTCACCAGCCACCACACGGGCTTGGCAGAGCGAGGTCTTGGTCCAGTGGCAAGGATTACCCAAGACGACTGGAGACCAGCTCTGCTGCACGGACCTAGTGCGCACACATATCGCAGTGTGTGCTGGCCCGTGCTGCCCCTGGGCCCTCGCCTCTTCTGAGGCCCGAACTCTCATCTCTCCTCAGTCCCAATCACATCCCTCTATGAACTCTTGCCGCTCCTTTGCCCCGACCTCGCCGCTCCTGCTGTACCTGCCCCGCACTGCAGTTAGCCGTCGCCCTCCTGCACCAGCACGCGCTGCTCCCTGCAGTGGCATACCGCCGCACGTTACTCCCTCTAATGGCCCTGGCCTGCTGATGGTCTTGCAGGCCGGGGCAGTACCGATTTCTGGGCCGGGCCAAGCAGCCTTGTGCACTTTCTTAGTGTGTCTCATTTGTGTTCCTTTGCCTATTCCCGAGCTCCAATAAAGTGTTACCCCAGTGGCTGGTGGAAGGCTGCTGACTTTCGAGAATGCAGGAAGCCCTCGAGCAAGTCTGGGCCTAGAAGGCCCGGCTGTGGACTGTACCACCTCAGCATGGGTTGCAGCAGTCTGGCCCGCCTGCTCTGGCGGCAGCCCGGTGACTCACCACGTGCCGATCCCGCTTCTATACTACCCTCTAAAGTTCGTGCAGTGCCATCTTCTGAGCTGGTGTCTCTCCTTCTCTACCACTCCCTCCTCTAGTTCTCCCTGTACAGGCGAGGCTGCTGGCAGTTCTTGAGTATCTGAAAGGAGAAAGTTACATGGTTCGGGTAGTGGTGAGGGGAATGGCGATAAAGTAAGATGTACATGCTTGCACAATCAGCAGCTTGTAAGTGAGTAGAGAATGTGGGATCAGGGGGAAGTGGGATGGGAGAAGAAGGATTAGGTATGAGCATACCATCATCACCAATGCTTTCAGTCTCGCTAATCACCACGGCCTCAGTGATGGCCACTCCAATTACATCCAGAAACATCTCCTCTAGCTGGGTGAGCTTCTGCAGCCATGCCTGCCAACTCCCTGCTTGGGACAGGGAATTTCAGTAGAAGTAAGCAGAGAGCTGAGTGAGATGACCAGATCAATGAACTTCGAGAGAAATGGGAGTTCAGAAGTGGGTTGATAGTTGGAGTATATTTACTTGAGCCTAAAGATTAGCCTTCTCTTCAGGACTCAGAAAAATATATTTCAGTGTAACTCGTGTGCAATGATGGGAGTTTATGAAAATATTAAATTTTGTCATTCATATAGCGTCTGCACTTAAATCCTTTTTGTCCCGATTCTGGGAAGTAAGACTGTTTTTTTCATATGCAGACAATTTTCTGCTTGCTGACTGGCTGTGAACGAGTTAATCCATTAAAAGCAGATGAGGGTAGATCCAGCAGTCTGACGCTAGTCATTTTTTTATTTCTTGACTTTCTCAAATGAAAAGTTTGGGATAAATCTGTGAGGTTGGTGAAACAGCTGCCACTGAGACCACAGCTGCAAGTCATTCTCTGTTGTGACTTGTTTCGCTTGATTACATGAGTGGGGGGGTGGTGGAGCAGCCAGCACTAATCTAAGTGAAATGCTGCAGCTGACAGAAGTATTGACGGTCTGGGACCCCGGAGGCCATTGCAGAAGGGGAGGTAGAACATGCCCCCATCACAGTCACAATAATATACCATACCAGGGTCAACGAGTCTGAGAGGGCTCAGGCTAAGTTGGGAGCTTATCAGTGACATATGCCAACTGCTGTAATAAGACCTGCAGACACAGTGAACAATTAAGCCTGGTGGCTGAACTTACAGCAGCATTGAACGTCTATTCAGCAGAGCCTTTCTGGTGCCCTTCTGGGAATATATCTGGCTTTAACTAATTTGCAGTCCAAGAATGTGACAGATGCTGTTTTCAGATGCAGCTATCTACATATAATTCCCCAGCAGCAGGAAAAGGCAGTTTTTTTTCCCCTCAGTGGCAAACTTTCTCAGAATAAGGGGTCGACCATTTAGAACTGAGATGAGGAGAAACTTGTTCACTCAGAGGGTGGTGAGCCTTTGGAATTCTCTACCCCTGCTGGCTGTGGAAGCTCAGTTTTTGAGTATATTCAAGACAGAGATCGATAGAATTTTGGATATTGAGGGAATCAAGGGATATGGGGATAGTGCAGGAAAGTGGAGTTGAGGTAGAAGATCAGCCATGATCTTATTGAATGCGGAGCAGGCTTGAGGGGCCGAATGACCTACTCCTGCTCCTATTTCTTATGAACTTATGTTCTTTCCTACGATATTAGATGCCATTGACTGTACCCATGTAGCCACCCACAAGCCTGCAAACTATGCTATGATGGAGAGAAATGTTTTGATGCAGCGAACTGTTATGATCTGGAATGCATTATCTGGAAAGGTAGTGAAAACAGATTCAATACTAACTTTCAAAAAGGAATTAGATAAATATTAGAAAGGGAAAACATTGCAGGGCTATGAGGAATGAGCAAGGGAATGGGACTAATTGGATAGCTCTTTCAAAGAACTGACACAGACATGATGGGCCGAATGAACTCTTTCTGTGCTCTATGAATCTATGATATATGAGCAGTAAGGATATTCTCCATGAAGGTTCAGTTGAAATTTGACACTGAGAATCATGCAAATAAGCACTAGGAACCCAAAATTCCCCAATATCTTTTGCTTATCGCACTATCTGGGCAACCATGGCAGACCCAGTTAGGCTTTTTCACGGTGAAATTTCTATCAGAAGTGGGACTGGATGCTTCTTGTGGCCACACCCCTTCAAGCAGACATCAGTAAAAGAGGTGGGATTGATGGTGTCATCCACCCTAATTCCCATCAGTGCCATCTCAATTCTAACATACATCTACATGAAGCTTGGCTGCATTTTCAGCAACATCAAAAGGAGCAGCTGCCACAAACCAAGGTTCCTCATTCTGTCTTCTCCCCATAATTAGCTCACCCATTACATCACTGCTTTCCTCTTTACGAAGCATCCGCCCAGTGATATTCACCGTGAGTGACTAATTAGTGTTAGTGAAGGTGGCTCACTTGGTGGGATACAGAGGATGAGTGGTGAAGAGGAAGACAAGATTATTGATGAGGACACAACCATCATTATCCAGAGGGACATAATGTGCACCCTCAGTAGAGGAAGCATGAGAGCCAGCTCTGAGGTCCTGCATTTAAAAGAAGGATGCTTACAGAGCGTTTAACCCATGTTGAGGCTGTTAATGAAATGTCCAGCAATGTGCGCCAGATGGTGGTTCAGATGGAGGAATATACTACCTGCATCTGTGGTACCATGATGAATGTCTGAACTCGAGCCTGAAGAAAGTGTCCGCTTTCAATACAAACTGCACCAGTATTGGCATTGGCATTACTGCAGGAAGGGCAGTTATGACTGTGGCCAGCTTTGGTACTAGATGCAAGAGAGCTTTCTCCTTTTAACTCTATTGACCTTTCGGGGCTATATATCAGACAACTATCTATAGATGCGCACATGGGTGAGAGTGCTATATATCAGAACAGCTTGACGTTTGTGCCTTCTCTCCTGACCCCTCCGATGCACAAACACGTTACTGAAGGCAGCCTGGATAAGGGTTACCTTTCCATGTCTGAGGACATGTGGTCTTCAACAGGTTATTCTGGGAACTTAATCACATCAAGAAGACAACACCAAAGGGTCCATTCAGCAAGCACAAGTAATCTACATCAAAGCCTTCCTCGAGGCACCACGAGAAGAAGTCGGAGGTTGAGTTTAAAGGTTAGATGTATGGTAGATACCAGTTATAATTACAAGGTGCAAGGGCCAAATAGAAAACCACACACACTTTTAGGCACCTTGAGCAAAGTACTTTAGTACTATTTTCTGACAGTTTGATGGAATTGCACCTTTTATACTGAGGATTGGCACATGGAGGGCTATGTAAGAGAGGATCATGCAATCGTTTTTGTAAGAGTATTCTGTTTCAATGAGAGAAACTAAAGAAATGTTATAGGCATATGATGGGCAGAAAAGCATATTATCAGACCTTGTCCCATATTAGGAGTTCCCATAGTTGTCTTTCAGCTGCACAGACTCTTCAATCGTGCTCTTGGTCTTCAGTGTTTTGTAAAACTTCAGGCACCTGAACCTTCTGGCTTTAGTCTTCCTGCCTATCTTTCACTATTGTATGATGACGATCTTTTCCAATAGCAAGATTATGAAGGGTACAGCAAGCCACAGTGATGTGAGAAAACCTTAGAGGGCTACACTGTCCCTCTCAATAAGTCCAAACACTTGAATCAAACCTTCGGAATGCGAATAGTTGGCCTCCACATTGATTTTCATGATTTTGTCTGCTTTATTTTAAGACACTTATTAAAGTGTTTGGGGGTTTAACAGTAGGGTCTGTCATGTATGTAACAACAATGTAACACCAGTGTAATTACTGTATTCTCTCAACATAGATGCACACCTTGACCACAAGGGGTGAACTTGTGGGAGACACTCCTCACCTGATCACACAGGTATAAAAAGGGAGGTCCCACGCAGGGTCATCGTCTTTGGAGTCCTGTGAATAAAGAGTTAAGGTCACAGAGTGACCTTGTCCCCAGAATGTGCCTTGTGTGGTTTCATGCTGTAGAGTAAGGACTTTACATTGGCGACGAGAAACGGGAATTCATAGCCCACGAGAATGGCCACCAGTAGCAGAGAGGAACGGTACTATGTTGGGGAAGACTGGGTCGGTTTTGTCGAGAGGCTTCAGCAAAGCTTTGTTATGAAAGAATGGCTGGGGGATGCAGTGGCCGACAAGCGAAGGGCTCATCTTTTGACCAGCTGCGGACCAAAGACTTACGCGCTCATGAAGGACTTATTACCACCCAAAAAGCCGCCGGACAAAACCTTTGAAGAACTTAGCAAATTGATCGGGGAGCACCTCAAACTGGCGAGTAGCATACATATGGCCCGACACAGATTCTACACCCACCGACGTCGTGAAGGACGGAGCATACCGGACTTCGTAGCGGACCTCCGGCGTTTGGCCAGCCTCTAACTTCACAGACGCCTGCAGGAGGGAGATGCTAAAGGACTTTTTTATCGAGGGCATCGGTCATGCGGGAATTTTCCACAAATTAATTGAGACCAAGGATTTCACCTTGGAAGCAGTGGTGTTGATGGCTCATAAGAACATAAGAATTAGGAACAGGAGTAAGCCATCTAGCCCCTCGAGCCTGCTCCGCCATTCAACAAGATCCTGCTGATCTGGCCGTGGACTCAGCTCCACTTACTCCGGCTCCCCATAACCCTTAATTCCCTTATTAGTTAAAAATGTATCTATCTGTGACTTGAATACATTCAATGAGCTAGCCTCAACTGCTTCCTTGGCAGAGAATTCCACAGATTCACAACCCTCTGGGAGAAGAAATTCCTTCTCAACTCGGTTTTAAATTGGCTCCCCCATATATTGAAGCTGTGCCCCTTAGTTCTAGTCTCCCCGACCAGTGGAAACAATCTCTCTGCCTCTATCTTGTCTAACCCTTTCATATTTTAAATGTTTCTATAATATCACCCCTCATCCTTCTGAACTCCAACAAGTAAAGACCCAGACTACTCAATCTATCATCATAAGGTAACCCCCTCATCTCTGGAATCAACCGAGTGAATCGTCTCTGTACCCTCTCCAAAGTCAGTATATCCTTCCTTAAGTAAGGTGACCAAAACTGCACGCAGTACTCCCGGTGCGGCCTCACGAATAACCTATACAGTTGCAGAAGGACCTCCCTGCTTTTGTACTCCATCCCTCTCGCAAAGAAGGCCAACATTCCATTCACCCTCCTGATTACCTGCTGCACCTGCAAACTAACTTTTTGGGATTCATGCATAAGGACTCCAAAAGAGTTTCATGCATAAGGATCCCCAGGTCCCTCTGCACCGCAGCATGTTGTAATTTCTCCCCATTCAAATAATATTCCCTTTTACTGTTTTTTTTTTCCCAAGGTTGATGACCTCACACTTTCCGACATTGTATTCCATCTGCCAAACCTTAGCCCATTCGCTTAACCTATCTAAATCTCTTTTCAGCCTCTCTGTGTCCTCTACACAACCCGCTTTCCCACTAATCTTTGTGTCATCTGCAAATTTTGTTACACTACACTCTGTCACCTCTTCCAGGTCATCTATGTATGTTGTAAACAGTTGTGGTCCCAGCACCAATCCCTGTGGCACACCATTAACCACCGATTTCCAATCCAAAAATGACCCATTTATCCCGACTCTCTGCTTTCTGTTAGCCAGCCAATTCTCTATCCATGCTAATACATTTCCACTGACCCCGCATATCTTTATCTTCTGCAGTAACCTTTTGTGTGGCACCTTACCGAATGCCTTTTGAAAATCTAAATACACCACATCCATCGGTACACCTCTATCCACCATGCTCGTTATATCCTCAAGAATTCCAGTAAATTAGTTAAACATGATTTCCCCTTCATGAATCCATGCTGCGTCTGCTTGATTGCACTATTCCTATCTAGATGTCCCACTTTTTCTTCCTTAATGATAGTTTCAAGCATTTTCCCCACTACAGATGTTAAACTAACTGGCCTACAGTTACCTGCCTTTTGTCTGCCCCCTTTTTTAAACAGAGGCGTTACATTAGCTGCTTTCCAATCCGCTGGTACCTCCCCGGAGTCCAGAGAATTTTGGTAGATTATAACGAATGCATCTGCTATAACTTCCGCCATCTCTTTTAATACCCTGGGATGCATTTCATCAGGACCAGGGGACTTGTCTACCTTGAGTCCCATTAGCCTGTCCAGCACTACCCCCCTAGCGATAGTGATTGTCCCAAGGTCCTCCCTTCCCACATTCCTGTGACCAGCAATTTCTGGCATGGTTTTTGTGTCTTCCACTGTGAAGACCGAAGCAAAATAATTGGTTAAGGTCTCAGCCATTTCCACATTTCCCATTATTAAATCCCCCTTCTCATCTTCTAAGGGACCAATATTGACTTTAGTCACTCTTTTCCGTTTCATATATCTGTAAAAGCTTTTACTATCCGTTTTTATGTTTTGCGCAAGTTTACCTTCGTAATCTATCTTTTCTTTCTTTATTGCTTTCTTAGTCATTCTTTGCTGTTGTTTAAAATTTTCCCAATCTTCTATTTTCCCACTAACCTTGGCCACCTTATACGCATTGGTTTTTAATTTGATACTCTCCTTAATTTCCCTGGTTATCCACGGCTGGTTATCCCTTCTCTTTTTTATTGGAATATATTTTTGTTGAGCACTATGAAAGAGCTCAACAAAAATAGTCAGTGTTTCCAGTCTACTTTAACCAACTCTGCCCTCATCCCACTGTAGTCCCCTTTGTTTAAGCATAGTACGCTCGTTTGAGACACTACTTCCTCACCCTCAATCTGTATTACAAATTTAACCATACTGTGCTCACTCATTCCGAGAGGATCTTTTGCTAGGAGATCGTTTATTATTCCTGTCTCATTACACAGGACCAGATCTGAGATAGCTTGCTCCCTTGTAGGTTCTGTAACATACTGTTCGAAGAAACAATCCCGTATGCATTCTATGAATTCCTCCTCCAGGCTACCCCGTGCGATTTGAGTTGACCAATCGATATGTAGGTTAAAATCCCCCATGATTACTGCGTTCCTTTTTCACATGCCTCCATTATTTCCTTGATTATTGCCCGCCCCACCGTGAAGTTATTATTTGGGGGCCTATAAACTATGCCCACCAATGACTTTTTCCCCTTACTATCTCTAATCTCCACCCACAATGATTCGACATTTTGTTCATTAGAGCCAATATCGTCTCTCACAACTGCCCTGATATAATCCTTTATTAACAGAGCTACCCCACCTCCTTTCCATTCTTGTCTATCTTTCCGAATCGTCAGATACCCCTGTATGTTTAATTCCCAGTCTTGGCCACCCTGCAACCACGTTTCTGTAATGGCCACCAAATCAAACCCATTTGTAATGATTTGTGCCGTCAACTCATTTACATTATTTCGAATGCTGCGTGCATTTAGGTAGAGTGTTTTAATACTAGTTTTTAATCCATAATTTTTCGTTTTGACCCCTCCTGCAGCCCTTTTACATTCAGTGGCCCTTTTTGGTTTTTGCCTTGGGTTTCTCTGCCCTCCACTTTTATTCATCTCCTTTCTGTCTTTTGCTTTTGTCTCCTTTTTGTTTCCCTCTCTCTCCCTGCATTGGTTCCCATCCCCCTGCCACATTAGTTTAACTCCTCCCCAACAGCACTAGCAAACACTCCCCCTAGGACATTGTTTTCGGTCCTGCCTAGGTGCAGACCATCCAGTTTGTACTGGTCCCACCTCCCCCAGAACCTGTTCCAGTGCCCCAGGAATTTGAATCCCTCCCTGCTGCACCACTGCTCAAGCCACGTATTCATCTGAGCTATCCTGCGATTCCTACTCTGACTAGCACGTGGCACTGGTCGCAATCCTGAGATTATTACATTTTACTTTAGCTCCTAGCTCCTTAAATTCATCTCGTAGGACCTCATCCCTTTTTTTACCTATAGCGTTGGTACCAATGTGCACCACGACAACTGGCTGTTCACCCTCCCTTTTCAGAATGTCCTGCACCCGCTCTGAGACATCCTTGACTCTTGCACCAGGGAGGCAACATACCATCCTGGAGTCTTGGTTGTGGCCGCAGAAACGCCTATCTATTCCCCTTACAATTGAATCCCCTATCACTATCGCTCTCCCACTCTTTTTCCTGCCCTCCTGTGGAGCAGAACCAGCCACGGTGCCATGAACTTGGCTGCTGCTGCCCTCCCCTGATGAGTCATCCCCCTCAACAGTACGCAAAACGGTGTATCTGTTTTGCAGGGGGATGACTGCAGGGGACCCCTGCACTACCTTCCTTGCACTGCTCATTCTGCTGGTCTTCCATTCCCTAGCTGGCTGTGGACCCTTCACCTGCGGTATGACTAACTCACTAAACGTGCTATTCACGTCATTCTCAGCATCGTGGATGCTCCAGAGTGAATCCACCCTCAGCTCCAATTCCGCAACGCGGTCTGTCAGGAGCTGGAGGCAGATACACTTCCCGCACACGTAGTCGTCAGGGATACTGGAGGCGTCCTTGAGTTCCCAAATGGTGCAGGAGGAACATATGAAACTTTCATGGCGGGGGAGGAAGAGATGAAAATAATATACGTGTGCAATTCTGCCTCTAATGCGGCAATAGATCAGGGAGTCAACATCATCAATGCAACTCAGAGCCCCGCAGGCAGGCAGTCCGACACTCCCCAGGTAGCAATAGATCCCAGAGTAGGACTTCAACAGAGGCAATGGCAGGCTGAACGGACATTCACACCATCACAGTGGACAATGCGGCCCGGGATGGGGCCATTGACACCCAATAATAGGGTACTTAAGAGCAGTCAAAGGGACAGTCAGCGCTGAATGCCTGGCCATAGTCCCTTTGTTCCCAACAACGGAAACTTTAACTCATGCTGGAGGTGTGGGGGAAAACACTCAGCTAGATCTTGCAGATTTCAACAGTTTGTCTGCAGGAACTGCAATCTCAGTGGCCACTTAGCTCGAATGTGCAGGAAGTTTGCTACCAGACTAATATATGAGGTGGATGGACCAGAAGAGGGTTCTTTGAGGCAGGATGACTTTTGGGGCAAATCGATGGACGCCGAGGTTCAGCGGATCCATGTGGCGAATATTCACAGTTCATACACCAGAACGCCACCAATGATGATGAGGGTTTTATTGAATGGTATCCCAGTACGCATGGAGCTGGATACTGGGGCCAGCCAGTCACTCATGGGCATTCAGCAATTTGAGAAGCTATGGCCACTTAAAGCCAGTAGACCCAAATTAGCATGTATTGAGACACAATTACGGATTTACACTAAAGAAATTATTCTAGTGCTACGCAATGCAATGTTGGCTGTCACACACAATGGAGTAGTGAATTGGCTGCCGCTCTGGATTGTCCCGGGCAATGGTCCCGCACTGTTGGGGAGGAGCTGGTTAGCCGAGATGAACTGGAAATGGGGGTATGTTCACACAATGCCATCTGTGGAGCGAAGTTCGTGTTCACAAGTCCTACAACAATTCGATTCACTATTCCAACCTGTCGTCGGGACTTTCAAAGGCACTAAAGTAGTGATACACATCACACCGGATGCCAGGCCAGTGCACTACAAAGCCAGATCGGTGCCATATGTGATGCGGGAAAAGATCGAGAGCGAATTGGACCGGCTGTTGAGAGAGGGCATCATCTCGCCTGTTGAATTCAGTGACTGGGTGAGCCCCATCGTTCCCGTCCTAAAAGCGGATGGCTCTGTCAGGATCTGCGGCGACTACAAGGCCACCATCAATCGGGTGTCCCTACAAGATCAATACCCGCTCCCGAGAGCAGAGGACCTCTTCGCCACGCTGGTTCACCAAGTTGGACCTCACTTCAGCCTATATGACCCAGGAACTGGCCGACAAATCTAAACTACTGACCACCATCACCGCGCACAAGGGACTGTTCGTTTATAACAGGTGCCCGTTTGGTATTCAATCAGCGGCCGCGATTCTTCAACGAAACATGGAAAGCCTGCTTAAATCCATTCCTGGAACGATCGTATTCCAGGACGACATCCTCATCACGGGTCGAGACACTGAGGAACACCTCCACAACCTGGAGGAGGTGCTACGCCGACTGGACCGGGTAGGCCTGCGACTCAAGAAGTCTAAATGTGTGTTCTTAGCTCCTGAGGTTGAGTTTCTGGGCAGGAGGGTTGCTGCAGATGGGATCCGGCCCACCGAATCCAAAACAGAGGCGAATCAACGAGCACTCAGGCCCTGCAACACATTGGAGTTGCGTTCATTCCTGGGACTGTTGAACTATTTCGGGAACTTTCTGCCGAACTTGAGCACGTTGTTGGAGCTACACATGCTCCTGTGTAAGGGTTGTGATTGGTTTTGGGGAGACTGTCAAGAACGGGCTTTTGATCGGGCGCGAAACCTACTTTGTTCAAACAAGTTGTTGACCCTATATGATCGCTGTAAAAATTGGTTCTGACATGTGATGCATCGTCCTATGGGGTTGGGTGTGTGTTGCAGCAGGGCAATGCTGAGGGTCAACTACAACCTGTGGCTTATGTCTCCAGGTCGCTCTCTCAAGAAGAACGGGGATATGGGATGGTCGAGAAGGAAGTGCTTGCATGTGTCTATGGTGTTAAAAAAAAATGCATCAGTACCTCTTTGGCAGGAAGTTTGAATTAGAGACAGACCACAAGCCATTAACATCCCTGTTGTCAGACAGCAAGGCCATCAATGCCATCGCATCAGCTCGCATACAGCGATGGGCTCTCACACTGGCTGCTTATGACTACTCCATCCGGCACCGGCCCGGCACTGAAAATTGCACTGATGCGCTCAGCAGGCTTCCACTGGCCACCACTGAGGGGGCAGCAGAGCAAAGCGCCGAGATGGTCATGGCTATCGATGCCTTTGACAGCACAGGTTCCCCCATCACAGCCCGCCAGATCAAAATCTGGACAGAGATCCCCTCCTATCCCTGATTAAGAAATGTGTCCTGACTGGGGATTGGGCGCCCGCACACAGAGCTTGCCCTGAGGAGGTCAGACGGATGGATGAGCTCTCCATCCAAGCCGACTGCCTACTATGGGGCAGCCGGGTAGTTATGCCCCAGAAGGGCAGGGAGGCATTCATCAGGGAACTCCATAGCGAGCACCCAGGCATTGTGCTGATGAAGGCCATTGCCCGGCCACACGTTTGGTGGCCTGGAATTGATTCAGACCTGGAACGCTGTGTTCGCAGGTGCACGACGTGTGCCCAGCTGGGTAATGCCCCCAGGGAGGCCCCGCTCAGCCCATGGCCCTGGCCCACCAGGCTATGTCACACACTCATGTTGACTACGTGGGCCCGTTCATGGTTAAGATGTTCCTTATTGTGGTAGATGCGTACTCGAAATGGATCGAGTGCATCATTCTGAATTCACGCACGTCATCCACCACCGTGGAAAGCCTACATGTGATCTTTGCAGCCCATGGCTTGCCGGACATCCTGGTTAGTGATAATGGCCCATGTTTCACAAGCTACGAATTACGTGAGTTTATTTCGGGCAATGGCATCAACCACGTCAGGACTGCGCCGTTCAAGCCGGCCTCCAATGGCCAGGCGGAACGTGCGGTACAAATCATTAAGCAAGGTATGCTCAGGATTCAAGGACCCTCACTACAATGCCGCCTATCGTGTCTCTTGTTGGCCTATAGATCCCGATCGCACTCGCTCACGGGGGTCCCGCTCACAGAGCTACTAATGAAACGGACACTCAAAACTCGGTTGTCCCTCATTCACCCAGTCCTGACCGACATAGATGAGAACAAGCGCAAGTCACAAAACGAGTACCATGACTGTAATTCGAGGGGGAGATGTATAGAAATAAATGATCCTGTATTCATCCTCAATCACGCCTTGGAGCCTAAATGGCTTGAGGGCACTGTAATTTGCAAAGAGGGGAATAGGGTCATCGTGGTGAAACTCAAGAATGGTCAGATATGCCGTAAGCACCTGGAGCAAGTAAAATAAAAAGGTTCAGCATCGACACGGAGGAACCTGAAGAAGACCATGAGATGGAGCTCACCACACCGCCAGTGAACGAGCAACAAGAGCAATCAGAAGAATGCACAGTCCCGGCGGTCAGCCCGGACAGGCCGGAATCACCACAGGTGACAGACACTCACGTCAGTGTCCAATAACCAGAGCCCCAACTGCAGCACTCCACGAGGGAGCGTAGACCACCTGAAAGACTAAACCTATGATCCCAATAAGACTTTGGGGGGCGGGGGGGTGGGGAGGTGATGTCATGTATGTAACAACAATGTAACACCAGTGTATTACTGTATACTCTCAACCTAGATGCACACCTTGACCACAAGGGGTGAACTTGTGGGAGACACTCCTCACCTGATCACACAGGTATAAAAAGGGAGGTCCCACGCAGGGTCATCGTCTTTGGAGTCCTGTGAATAAAGAGTTCAGGTCACAGAGTGACCTTGTCCCCAGAATGTGCCTCGTGTGGTTTCATGCTGTAGAGTAAGGACTTTACACAAACCTTCGGAATGCTAATAGTTGGCCTCCACATTGACTTTCATGACTTTGTCTGCTTTATTTTAAGACACTTATTAAAGTGTTTGGGGGTTTAACAGTAGGGTCCAGAGTCATTGCATTATGGAGTTGCCCCAATCCCTGAGTAGCCTTCTTGAACCCTGGCTTGACCCAGTGAACAATCCTTGGATTATTAAAATGAAAGAATTGTGGTAGCTTTCTGGGTAGCAGACAATCACGTGCATGATGAAATGCTTGGTCTGGCAAACAGAATGCATGTTCAGCGAACTAATCCCTTTCTATTCACACAATTGGTTGGATTCTGTAAGGGGGCTCAGATGGTGACATGTGTCTCTTAATGGCTCTCTTGCACTCTCAAAATCCTGCCAGTTAGTAAAACTAGATTGGCCTTTTCTGCTGTTTTGCTACTTCCATCGTGAATGAGATACACTACCTCGCTCTCAGAAACATAGCATCTGTCACTTATTTAATGCAGCGCTGATTAAAAATGATCTCAAGCGATCCTATGGCATGATTAACTGCCACTGTAATTTTAATTGCCACGCTTAGTGTCATAGCAATGTTGAATGAAGACTCTCATTCAGGGGCAAGTTCCTTGGGAAACTGCTGCATTCTAATCCATTGGCATCTGGACAAGTTTAAATATGAACACTTTGGTATACTAGGCATCTGTGCATTGTGTCAGTCTACCCCTGTGGTATCTTCCCAATTATGCAAATCTTCATTCAGGCTTTCTCTACATCCTCATTATCTTCTTCCTCAAAACACTGGTAGAGCAGAATGCCTCGGGGAATGTGCATTATTGCAGGTTGAGCAATGGTCACCAGGCTCTAAAGATGGCCATTAAACCACTCGATTTGCTACTGTCTCTAGCAGTCTGCAATTCCACTGATATGCTGGTGTTAATTATTGTCTGCGGGAGCCTGGCTTTGGGGAAAGGAAATTGAGTGTTGCACATTGCTCACTTATTGCACATGCATATTGTTGTGTATGGAGAAAGAGTCAGACTGAACACGGTGAGCTCAAAGTAAAGTGCGACCGTAGTCTTTTATTGCAGGTCTCCAGGGTGCCTCTCCAACCTGTGAAGCCTCCTTAAATACTTGTGCTCCCAAGGGATTATGGGATCCCTTGGGACTCCAAGGGATGAGCCCTCCGGTGGCTGTACAGAGTAAATTAAAGTCCACATATAAAACAGATATTAATGGTGAATGTGAGAATTTAGGGGTTGTAGGGAATTAAGAGCAAGAGTAGAGGAAAATACTAAATCCTCCCTGAATTGGCGGAGCATTGGTGCCAGGTTTTTCCTTCATGTTTTCCTACTTTTAGTACTCAAATTGTACCCAATATATGTCTTCTAAACAGAGGAAAGTGTAGCCCAGCATTGACACTATCAGTGACAGTTTCTCAGGCTTGCTGCCTGTGTTATGGCATTGTCATCTGCCAAGACATCAACTCTATTTGGTGAACTGTGCTTTGCATTGTTGCCTAGCAGCTGCCATTTGTCTTCAGCATTTGTCTCAACCCTTCCAGTAAATACTAGTAAAGCATCTCATCTGGCGCTCCCAGTGAGGAGTTGTGATCAGCAAAAATCACAAGCCTGCAGCTCTGATTTTATATCGAATCATTTAATTGGATGGAAAATCAGGGACTGCAAGTCGTCTTCTTCGCAGGCGGTCCCTCGAATCGATAATGACTTGCTTCCATGCCAAAAAAAGGATGTGTTCATTGAGTTCACAGGTGTTTCAAAGAAGGACCTAATATTCTAGGTCCCGAACTGCATATTGAAGGGTGGAATATGCCTTGGCACACCAGTCACTACACGGGCTTGACAGAGCTAGTGCTTGGTCCAGTGGCAAGGGTTAACCAAGACGACTGGAGACCAGCTCTGCTGCTCGGACCTAGTGCACGCACATTGTGGGCTGGTCCGTGCTACCCCTGGGCCCTCGCCTCTTCTAGGCCCCAAACTCACGCCTCTCCCGGGGCCCCGATCACATCGCTCTGCAATCTCTCGCCGCTTCTTCGCCCCGGCCTCGCTTCTCCTGCTGTACCTGCCCACACTCCAATCACCTGGGTTATGGTGACGTCCAATCCAGTCGCCCTCTTCACTGCCGTCGCCCTCCTGCACCAGCTCGCGCTGCTCCCTGTAGTGGTATGTTCCTTTTGCGGCCCCGACCTGTCGCTGATGTTCCCATGCAGGTTGGGGCCGCCACACTGCAAGTCTACAATTTCATTAGTAGCACTTACAGTGAATGCTGTTCCTTGCCAGAAGCATCTGACTGGGAATCAGCCCTCTGATTTTTTGATTTAATGGTTATCATTGCATGTTCAGTGAAATAACCAGAACAAAAAGTTTAACTCTGTCATTGGAGGTCTGAAATTACATTGTGCAATATTAGCCGATAAATGCTTAATTGTTTCATGTGCAATTTCAATGGAAGTGCTAAGTGTGCTTTGACAGATCCTTTTCACAGACCTTGTACATACTGTACTAGTACTCCACCTGTTAGTTTCAGCTGCGGCTCAGCAGGTAGCACTCTTGCCTCAGAAGGTTGTGGGTTCAAGTCAGCACAAAAGAAATCTAGGCTGGCACTCCAGGCAGTACTGAGGGATTGCACTGTTGCTGGTGCCATCTTTCAGATCAGATGTTAAACCAAGGCCCCGCTTGCTCTCTCAAGAGGACGTAAAAGATCCAAATGCACTATTTTGAAGAAGAGCAGGGGAGTTATCCCCAGTGTCCTGGTCAACATTTATCCCTATATCAACATAACCAAAGAACAGATTATCTGGTCATTATCACACTGCTATTTGTGGGAGTTTGCTTATGCACAAATTGGCTGCCACGTTTCCTACATTACAACAGTGTCTACACTCCAAAAGTATTTCATTGTCTGTAAAGTGCTTTGAGACATCTGGTGGGTGTGCAAGGCTCTATATGATTCCATTTCTAGTAAGCAACTTTCCACAGTCCGTTTCTTGAAGATTGGTGGTTTGCTTCTCAGTAGTCGGGACTTCCAATGTTCAATCACACAATAAGTTACACTCAGGACCAATGTTCCCTTTAATTTTTGGGGGGGTGAACAGCCCCTTCGAGGGGCTGTGCGGGCCATTCAAAATACCCCGCATTTGTGGTTTTTCCCCATTTGAAAGCCTGTGAGCTGGCTGTACGGGAGCTCCAGAGCGCAGTGAGGCCACACAGCCTCACAGCTCAAATGGAACACTGCTCAGGAAGCCCTTGTTATTTTTTCATAAACAAATGAGTGTAACGATAATCTGGAATATTCTACAATTTAAAAAAAAGTTTTACCATTACAGCTATTAATATGAGCCTGCAAGATGCAATATTTTACTGTGAGCACAAGAAAATCCATTTGATAGATGTCAGCAACCTCAGACTAATACATTGTACTTGACCTACTTTTAATTGGCGTATTATAACTATGCTTCCTTTTTAATATTTTTAGGCCACTGACCGTGAGAGGGACCCAATCACCTATCGCATTCTAAATGGAGATCCACAGCAGGTTTTTAACATTACTCAAAAGTAAGATGATATAAATAACTTTAGAAATGTAACCAAAGTGACTCATGGAGTAAATTTTATGACACTGCACGATGGGGAATTGGGGGATAGACATCGGCATGGCAGATTCACTACCCGCACACTTTTCTGTCCATTAATGTCATAATTATACTTTGATGTGTGAAGCCCTTGGGAGATGAGAATGTGTCAAGTTCTGAATAAATGTGTGTCCTGCTAAAGTATTGGCTATACATCGGATGATATGAAAGAGCTAAAAGGTTACGTAATAGCTTGGCAAGAGCAGAGCAGCAAATGTGCAACATATTAATCGGTAACACTCGTACCCTGCAATCTTGGCCCATTTACCTGCTACATGGTACTTTTGCCAGATCGAAGTGTACCACCTTCTTCTGCATCTGTCCCCTGGTCCTACAGATATTGTTGCTTGTGTTGCATTCCACTACTAAACTGAATCATGTTCCTTTTACCCATCTCGTGCTTCAGCAACCATCAAGAAAGGGATCAGGTGCTGTATCACTCCATCACGTGCCCACAGATCCCATTGCATACCTTTATATTGGGTTTGCTTTCACTAAAGTTTTTCCTCTCATTTTTCCCCCTCCTTTAGAATCGAGTAAAGCTGCAAACTGTTTACAATCCCATTTTGAGACATTTTAAAAGCTCAAAATATTTTGACCCCCCCCCCCACCGTGCAATCACTTATGTTATGTCTTGAATAAAGAGTCAGACCAGATACTGCAAGCTCAAAGTAAGGTGTGACCGTAGTCCGTTATTACAGATCTCAGAGTGCCTCTCCAGCCTGTGAGGCCTCCTTATATACAGGTGCTTCCAAGGGATTGTGGGATCACTTGGGACCCCAGAGTTTAAGCCCTCTGGTGGTTAGACATGATATTTACAGGTTTACATACATAACAACTTATTTCCATGTTATTGTGTCTGTAAGCACTCTAGTAATGACTCCATGCGGTAAGGTATTGTACTTGAACTGTGGTGACCTTAGTCCATTTATTACAGCTCCTGAGTGAGGGTACAGCATGGTGATCTCCCTTTTATACCTGGTTACCTGTCATTTATAGGTGACCCCTAGGTCTCCACCAGTTGCACCCTCTAGTGGTACAAGCACAGTGTAGACAGTGTGAAAATACATCCAGTAGTCTTATGTAACTGTACATTGCGTGTACAGGGAGTATACTTATGTTATACATATACACCACATGTGCAAGGCCAAAGCTGCTCAGGAAGTTTACGATAGTTGTGCAAATGAAACAAACCCAGAAATTTCCGCAAATCAGCTCAATGGGCATTTGGCTTGCACATAGTAGCAGCAAGCTAGTTCAAACTACACTTAACCAATATCCTAAAATCAGTCTGCAGATGCTGGAAAGCCTGAATAAAAACAGAAAATGCTGGAAATACTTAGCGGATCAGGCAGCAGCTGTGAAGAGAGACACAGAGTTAACATTTCAGCTCAATAACTGGGAAAAGTTAAAGATGTACCAGGTTTTAATTAAGTACAGAGACAGGAAAAGTGTTGGGAGGAGAGGAAAGAACAAACGGGAAGGTCGGTGGAGGGCAGGAGAGATTAAATGACAACGATGTTGCAACGCAAAAGGAGATGGTAATGGGACAAGTAAAGAAATAAAAGATGAGTCTAGAGGAGGCATAAATGGGAATGGCAGAACCATCACCAACAGCTGCCGTACGAAAAAAAATAGGGGCAGAAGTTATGATCTGAAATTGTTGAACTCATTGTTGAGTCTAGAAGGCTGTAAAGTACCTAATCAAAAGGCAAGGTGCTGTTCCTTGAGCTTATGTTGAGCTTCACTGGAACAATGTAGGAGTTTGAGGACAGAGGGGTCAGAGTGGGAGTGGGGCGGAGAATTTAAATGACAGGCTACTGGTAGCTCAGGGTCAAGACTGAACGGAGGTGTTCCACAAAGCAGTCACCCAATCTGCGTTTGGTCTCCCCATTGTAGAGGAATGAGCAGTGAATACGGTATACTAGATTGAAAGAAGTACAAGTAAATCGCTGTTTCAGCTGGAAGGATTGTTTGGGGCCCTGGATGGTGGGAAGGGAGGAAGTAAAAGGGCAGGTGGTGCATCTTCTGCGGGGAATGTGCCGTGGGAAGGGGAGTGCGTGTTGGGGATGATAGAGCAGTGGACCAGGGTGTTGCGCAGGGAGTGGCCCCTTCAGTATCCTGAAAGGGGAGGGGAGAATCTGTTTGGTGATGGGATCACACTGGAGGTGGCAGAAATGGTGGAGGATGATCATTGAATGTGGAGGCTGGTAGGATGGAGACTGATGACAAGGAAACATAGAAACATAGAAAATAGGTGCAACAGTAGGCCATTCGGCCCTTCGAGCCTGCACCGCCATTCAATAAGATCATGGATGATCACTCCCTCAGTACCCCTTTCCTGCTTTCTCTCCATACCCCTTGATCCCCTTAGCCGTAAGGGCCATATCTAACTCCCTCTTGAATATATCCAATGAACTGGCATCAACAACTCGCTGCGGCAGGAAATTCCACAGGTTAACAACTCTCTGAGGGAAGAAGTTTCTCCTCATTTCAGTCCTAAATGGCCTACACCTTATCCTAAGACTATGTCCCCTGCTTCTGGACTTCCCCAACATCGGGAACATTCTTCCCGCATCTAAGCTGTCCAGTCCCGTCAGAATCTTGTATGTTTCTATGATAATCACTCTCATCCTTCTAAACTCCAATGTATAAAGGCCCAGTTGATCCAGTCTCTCCTCATATGACAGTCGTGCCATCCCGGGAATCAGTCTGGTGAACCTTCGCTGCACTCCCTCAATAGCAAGAACGTCCTTCCTCAAATTAAGAGACCAAAACTGAACACAATATTCCAGGTGAGGCCTCACTAAGCCCTGTACAACTGCAGTAAGACCTCCCTGCTCCTGTACTCAAATCCCCTAGCTATGAAGGCCAACATACCATTTGCCTTCTTAACCGCCTGCTGTACCTGCATGCCAACTTTCAATGACTGATGAACCATGACACCCAGGTCTCGTTGCACCTCCCCTTTTCCTAATCTGCCGCCATTCAGATAATATTCTGCCTTCATGTTTTTGCCCCCAAAATGGATAACCTCACATTTATCCACATTGTACTGCATCTGCCATGCATTTGCCCACTCACCTAACCTGTCCATCACCCTGCAGCCTCTTAGCATCCTCCTCACAGCTCACACCGCCACCCAGTTTAGTGTCATCTGCAAACTTGGAGATATGACACTCAATTCCTTCATCTAAATCATTAATATATATTGTAAAGAGCTGGGGTCCCAGCAGTGAACCCTGCGGCACTCCACTAGTCACTGCCTGCCATTCTGAAAAGGACCCGTTTATCCTGATTCTTTGCTTCCTGTCTGCCAACCAATTCTCTATCCACATCAGTACATTACCCCCGATACCATGCGCTTTGATTTTGCACACCAATCTCTTGTGTGGGACCTTGTCAAAAGCCTTTTGAAAGTCCATATACACCACATCCACTGGTTCTCCCTTGTCCACTCTGCTAGTTACATCCTCAAAAAATTCCAGAAGATTCGTCAAGCATGATTTCCCCTTCATAAATCCATGCTGACTTGGAACGATCCTGTCACTGCTTTCCAAATGCGCTGCTATTTCATCCTTTACGATTAGTGGGGAAAATGTTGGAATCACTGATGTCAGGCTAAACGCTCTAAAATTACCCGCCTTCTCTCTCCCTCCTTTTTTTTAAAGTGGTGTTACATTAGCTACCCTCCAGTCCATAGGAACTGATTCAAAGTTGATAGACTGTTGGTAAATGATCACCAATGCATCCACTATTTCTAGGGCCACTTCCTTAAGTACTCTGGGATGCAGACTCTTAGGCCCCGGAGATTTATCGGCCTTCAATTCCATCAATTTCCCTAACACAATTTCCCGCCTAATAAAGGATATCCTTCAGTTCCTCCTTGTCATTAGACCCACTGTCCCCTAGTACATTCGGAAGGTTATTTGTGTGTTCCCTCGAGAAGACAGAACCGAAGTATTTGTTCAATTGGTCTGCCATTTCTTTGTTCCCCATTATAAAGTCACCTGAATCCGACTGCAAGGGACCTACGTTTGTCTTCACTAATCTTTTTCTCTTCACATATTTATAGAAGCTTTTGCAGTCAGTTTTTATGTTCCCTGCAAACTTCCTCTCATGCTCTATTTTCCCCCTCTTAATTAAACCCTTAGTCCTCCTCTGTTGAATTCTAAATTTCTCCCAGTCCTCAGGTTTGTTGCTTTTTCTAGCCAATTTACATGCCTCTTCCTTGGTTTTAACACTATCCTTAATTTCCCTTGTTAGCCACAGTTGAGCCACCTTCCCCATTTTATTTTTACTCCAGACATGGATGTACAATTGCTGAAGTTCATCCATGTGATCTTTAAATGTTTGCCATTGTTTATCCACCGTCAACCCTTTAAGTATCCTTTTCCAGTCTATTCTAGCCAATTCACGCCTCATACCATTGAGGTTACCTTTCCTTAAGTTCAGGACCCTAGTTTCCGAATTAACTGTGTCACTTTCCATCTTAATAAAGAATTCTACCATATTATAGTCACTCTTCCCCAAGGGGCCTCACACAACAAGATTGCTAAATAGTCCTTTCTCATTACACATCACCCAGTCTAGGATGGCCAGCTCTCTAGTTGTTTCCTTGAGATATTGGTCTCGAAAACCATCCCTAATACACTCCAGGAAATCCTCCTCCACCGCATTGCTACCAGTTTGGTTAGCCCAATCAATATGTAGATTAAAGTCACCCATGATAACTGCTGTACCTTTATTGCACACATCCCTTATTTCTTGTTTGATGCTGTCCCCAACCTGACTACTACTGTTTGGTGGTCTGTACACAATTCCCACTAGCGTTTTCTGCCCTTTGGTATTCCGCAGCTCCACCCATGATGATTCCACATTATCCAGGCTAATGTCCCTCGTTACTGTTGCATTAATTTCCTCTTTAACGAGCAACGCCACCCCGCCTCCTTTTCCTCTCTGCCTATCCTTCCTAAATGTTGAATACCCCTGGATGTTGAGCTCTCAGCCTTGGTCACCCTGGAGCCATGTCTCCGTGATGCCAATTACATCATATCCGTTAACTGCTGTCTGCGCAGTTAATTCGTCCACCTTATTCCGAGTACTCCTCGCATTGAGGCACAGAGCTTTCAGGCTTGTCTTTTTAACACACTTTGCCCCTTTAGAACTTTGCTGTAATGTGGCCCTTTTTGTTTTTTGCCTTGGGTTTCTCTGCCCTCCACTTTTACTATTCTCCTTTCTATCTTTTGCTCCTGCCTCTATTTTATTTCCCTCTGACTCCCTGCATAGGTTCCCATCCCACTGCCGTATTAGTTTAACTCCTCCCCAACAGCACTAGCAAACACTCCCCCTAGGACATTGGTTCCTGTCCTGCCCAGGTTTGTACTGGTCCCACCTCCCCAGAACCGGTTCCAATGTCCCAGGAATTTGAATCCCTCCCTTTTGCACCACTCCTCAAGCCACGTATTCATCTGAGCTATCCTGCGATTCCTACTCTGACTAGCACGTGGCACTGGTAGCAATCCTGAGATTACTACTTTTGAGGTCCTACTTTTTAAATTTAGCTCCTAGCTCCCTAAATTCATCTTGTAGGATCTCATCCCGTTTTTTTACCTATATCGTTGGTACCTATATGCACCACGACAACTGGCTGTTCATCCTCCCTTTTCCGAATGTCCTGCACCCGCTCAGAGACATCCTTGACCCTTGCACCAGGGAGGCAACATACCATCCTGAAGTCTCGGTTGCGGCCGCAGAAACGCCCATCTATTCCCCTTACAATCGAATCCCCTACCACTATAGCTCTCCCACTCTTTTTCCTGCCCTCCTGTGCAGCAGAGGCACCCACGGTGCCATGAACTTGGCTGCTGCTGCTCTCCCCTGATGAGTCATCCCCCTCAACAGTACCCAAAGCGATATATCTGTTTTGCAGGGAGATGACCTCAGGGGACCCCTGCACTACCTTCCTTGCACTGCTCTTCCTGTTGGTCACCCATTTACTATCTGGCTGTGTACCCTTTACCTGTTGGGGAAGTCCAGAACCAGGGGTCACAGTCTAAGGATAAGGGGTAAGCCATTTAGGACCGAGATGAGGAGAAACTTCTTCACCCAGAGAGTGGTGAACCTGTGGAATTCTCTACCACGGAAAGTTGTTGAGGCCAATTCACTAAATATATTCAAAAAGGAGTTAGATGTAGTCCTTACTACTCGGGGGATCAAGGGGTATGACGAAAAGCAGGAATGGGGTACTGAAGTTGCATGTTCAGCCATGAACTCATTGAATGGCGGTGCAGGCTCGAAGGGCCGAATGGCCTACTCCTGCACCTATTTTCTATGTTTCTATGTTTCTACGTAGATAGGAGTCATGCTTTCCCCACCAGTAATAGAATTGACCAAAAAAATTGGCATGGAAGAATGACCTTAATGCCATGTATATATGTTGACACTCCAGAAGTAATAAGCGAAGAAAATCCTGGCAAAGAAATGTTTGTCAATTTTTTTCTTACTAAATTACATAAGAAAAGTATTCAACTTGCACATCGATGCAAGTCGGAGCCTTTTTTGCCCAATATTATGCACGGGTTTTTTTTTACCTCGGAGATGGTAATTACATTTTAATTATCAAGAGAAAAAGTTACAATTCTATTTTGTTCGTCCGTATAGCATGCATTATTTAATTCATTAAAAACATGAATTTATTTTCACTACTAATATATTTGATACCAGCTTTGGAATAGAGATTGAGCCAACCTGTAATCAGGAGCAGAAGTTGCCTGCACTATTGTCACAAAAACATAATACAGGTACAACCTCTCAAATCTGGCTGCTCGAAAATGGGAACTGACGGAAAACCGGACATTTTTGAGAAAATCCGGGCCGGACTAATTATCGGCTTCGCCGCAATATTTTAAATGGCGTGTGATCGGTCCGAGCCTTGCTGAGCCTTGCCAAATGACCATCGACCCGACCTGACCCACACTACCATTAGTACTTGGTAGCTTACGTATGTTCTTGATTTTCTTGTGTGAAATCTGGTAAAATCCGAAAATCGGCCCGGCCTCAGTCCTGGGGTTGCTGGAGTTGAGACGTTGTACCTGTAGAGAGAACTGAATTTGCTCTTTCAATGTAGAGTAAAAGCATCTCTCTGAATGGATTGTACACTAAAATTTGAAATAAATTGCTTAAAATTACAGTGATCAATTACAAAGTAGGAGTACGCTTTTGACTGTAAAAAGTCAATTGTTCTAATTTCTTAAACTTCTGCAGCATGTTTACTGGTTCATGAATGTTTATTTAAAGCTTTTCTTGCTTTCTATTTTTCCCTAGCACTGGACTGCTCGTCTTAGAAAAATCTTTAGACAGGGAAAGTACTGATCGATACATACTTATTGTCACAGCATCTGATGGCAAGCCCGATTCCGTAAGTCAATTAAATTCTTTGATTCATAGTTATTTGTTACTATTCTATTCAGTTCCATTGGAGTTATAAAGTTTTATTCTTGTAATTCAGCATCAATGTTAGAAAATGTTGTACATTTGCTGATTATAATTATTTAAAAATTTAGAGATATGCGGCTGAATTTTGGCCACTATTCTGCGCCGTTGTTTTGGTGTATGCAGCTTTTTTTTGGAGCAGATAATAATCGGCAAGTTTGGCCAAAGTTTCTGTGCTGTTCTAAAGTAGGTACGTCCGATTTTTTTTTTTATGAGTTCCCAATTTTTTTACATCACTGAGGACGGAACCTGCTGTGTGCGTCATTTCTCGTCATTTAAGTGAGTTTGGCCGAGTGCGATTTTTTTTCTAAAACGGCGCATTGCATCCCCGTGGAAAAATCTTCCCTACACTTAAGGAAATTGCCGCAGAGAAGAGAAAATCAGCGGAGAAAAGACGCCATTGTTTCCGCGGAGCTGAAGACAGGGCAGGTGCGGGGACCAGGGCAGTGGGGGGGGGGGGGGCGGTCCTTACGGCCTGGGATAGGTGCAGGCCGACCCACTGTCACCCCAGGCCGAATGGAGCCGCACCTGCCCACACCTATCCCGGGCCGAAAAGACTTTGTACCGGCCCGCATTACCTCTTTGGCTGAGATTAACTATCTTACCTGGTCAAGGCACTGGAAAATGGATGCTGTCCGTGCATTCATACTAAGTCAGCCAGAGCCTCCAGAAGAGGTGGAAAGGAAATAAGCAGAGGGTGGGAAGGGGAAGAGAGCGCAGTTTATGTGTTACAAATCCTGTGGGTTGCTCATGATAAGTCAGATAATACACGGGCCTTTTGGCCCGGGATAGCAGCGGCTTCAGTTTCCAGCCCAGTCTCAGCCCTTCATCAGTTTCAGTTTCCAGCCTCAGCCCTTTAGAGCGTCCCTCGTTACCCTAGCAACATCAGTTTTTGGCGCAAGCCTTAAGCTCCACCCACAGAGCTTAAGGCCAATCTGCACCGCTCCAAATTCAAAGTTCATTCCGGTGAAACTTGGAACTTTTTTTTGGCGTAGTTGGGCCACTAAAAAAAAATCAGACGTACCTCTTCAACTGCGCCAAAAATCGCCCATGCTGGTAAATTGAGCCAATGTGCCCTGAAATAACATAGCGCACCACACTATTCCTGTTAGCCAGCTAAGTTCACTTTATTGACCAGCAGAGTCTAACATTTTTCACTGCTAATCTTAAGAAGCCAAAGAAGGAGATATTTTCATCCTTGTGCATGAAATACAAAAAGTGAGTATACAGGTACAGCAAGTCATCAGGAAGGCAAATGGAATGTTGGCCTTTATTGCAAGGGGGATAGAGTATAAAAGTAGAGAAGTCCTGCTACAACTGTACAGGGTATTGCTGAGACCACATCTAGAGTACTGTGTACAGATTTGGTCTCCTTATTTAAGGAGGGATATACTTGCATTGGAGGCAGTTCAGAGAAGGTTGACTTATGAAGAAAGATTGAGCAGGTTGAGCTTGTACTCATTGGAATTCAGAAGAATGAGAGGTGATCTTATTGAAACATATAGGATAATGAGGGGGCTGGACAAGGTAGTTGCAGAGAAGATGTTTCCCTTCATGGGGGAATCGAGGACTAGGGGGCATAGTTTTAGAATAAGGGGCCTCCCATTTAAAACTGAGATGAGGAGAAATGTATTTTCTCAGACAGTTGTAATTTTGTCCAATTCTCTGATCCAGAGAGCTGTGGAGGCTGGGTCTTTGAATATATTTAAGGTGGAGATAGACAGATTTTTGAGTGATAAGGGAGTAAAGGGTTATGGGGAGCAGGCAGGGAAGTAGAGCTGAGCCCATGATCAGATCAGCCGTGATCTTATTGAATGGCGAAGCAGGCTCGATGGGTCAAGTGGCCTATACCTGCTCCTATTTCTTATGTTCTTATATCAGGTGGGGTGACTTAAAAAATTGGTCAAAGAGGGAAAAAGAAACACTTGCATTTACATAGCGCCTTTCACATCCTCCGGACATCCCAAAGCTCTTTAGAGCCAATGAAATACTTTTGAAGTGTAGCCACAGTTGTAATACAGGAAATATTGGGGGTGAAATTCAATACATTTGCACCTCCTGTTAGCGTCCCTGGGGGGGTTATTAACGGGGACGCAAATGCGTTACCAACCAGGCGTGGCTTTGGCAACAACTCCCGCCATATTAGGCACTATAGCTTTGCGCCCCGATCTTCTGCGCCTGGAGATCGTGATGTCATCGCCGGGGCCATCGCCCCGTTAGCGCTCCGGCCCCGAAATTGAGTTTCACCCTCTGCTGCAATGCCGGTAAAAAACACCGGCAGCTGCAGGAGACGTGGATCGGGCGTCCAGCCGCTGCCGGGGCGATTAATTAAAGGCGAGGTGTCCGAGGGAAGTAAAAAAAAGTACCTTGGTTCTGGCGGCACTGCTCCGTTTTCTGCGCGTGTTCCTGGCCGTTATCGAGCGGTATCCCTGCTCCCTAGGTGGTTCTGGTAGGTCCTTTTTTCATTGCAGAGTCGGCAGCGTGTGTCCTTTCCTTTAAGGGAGGGAAGGGCTCCTCGGACGCGGCAGCGCTGCATGATCCCGTGCACGGCCTGCTGAGGGTCTGTCCCATGAGCGCTCCAAGAAGGAAGTGGAAGCACCTGATTTAGCACTTCCTTCTGGGAGCGCTAAATCAAATTTTTTCAGAGGCGGCAATCTTTAGCTCCTGTCGGTAAGTTTCCCACCTCTCAGATGCTGCTGGCCCAAGCGGGCCGATAATTAATTTCTCCCTCAGTAGGACTTAAGTAGGCCGTAAAGGAAGACACAGAGTTGTGGAAGTTTAGGGAATGAATTCCAGCGCTAATGGCCGAGACAATTGAAGGCACGGCTGCCAATGGTGGGGCGAAGGGAGTGGTGTAATGTGCAAGGGTTAAAAGAATGCAGTTTTTGAAGGGTTTTAGGGAGAGGCCCATCCTGCAGCTCATCCTGTGTCAGTGATTGAGTATGAAGCTAAAGTGTTGTGGATGGATCAATATTTCAGAGTGACAATTTCAAAAGGAAACTCCAGCTTGGCTGTCTGCTATGCCATGACCATGATCATTCAAAGGTTCATAACACTGAATGTCAGCTTTGGAATGATGAGCAGTACAAGAGTATTCTGTTCATATAAGGGACA
Organism: Pristiophorus japonicus; assembly: GCF_044704955.1. Lineage (NCBI taxonomy): Eukaryota > Metazoa > Chordata > Chondrichthyes > Pristiophoridae > Pristiophorus > Pristiophorus japonicus. The sequence continues at coordinate 310,866,726 of NC_091979.1, forward strand.
GAAACCTGTTATAAAAATCTTCTGGGTAACGTTACCTTGGCATTACTTTGTCTTTGGAGGGTGGCAAATGTAACCCCACTATTTAAAAAAGGAGGGAGAGAGAAAATGGGGAAGTAGCCATTACTGGTTAGCCTGACATCAGTGGTAAGGAAAATGCTGGAGTCTATTATAAAGGATGTGATAACGGCACCTTTAGATAATAGCAACAGGATTAAACAAAGTCAACATGGATTTATGAAAGGAAAATCATGTTTGACTAACCTACTGGAGTTTTTTGAGGATGTACCTGATAGAATAGATAAGGGAGAACCAGTGGATGTAGTGTATTTGGATTTTCAGAAGACCTTTTGATAAAGTCCCACATAAGAGGTTAGTGTGCAAAATTAAACCACACAGGATTGGGGGTAATGTATTGGCATGGATTGAAAATTGTTTAACTGACAGGAAACAGAGAGTAGGAATAAACTTTTTTTTTTTGGGGTGGCGGGCAGTGACTAGTGGGGTACCACGGAGATCAGTGCTTGGGCCCCAGCTATTCACAATATATATAAATGATTTGGATGAGGGAACCAAATGTAATATTCCCAAGTTTGCTGACGACACAAAACTAAGTGAGATTGTGAGTTGTGAGGAGGATGCAAAGACGCTGCAAGGCGATTTAGATAGGTTGAGTGAGTGGGCAAACACGTGGCAGATGCAGTATAATGTGGATAAATGTGAAGTTATCCCCTTTGGTAGGAAAAACATATGGACAAAGTATTATTTAAATGGTGATGGCTTGGGAAGTGTCAATGTACAGAGGGACTTGGGTGTTCTTGTACACCAGTCATTGAAAGCAAACATGCAGGTGCAGCAAGCAGTTAGGAAGACAAATGGTATGTTGGCTTTCATTGCAAGAGGATTTGAGTACAGGAGCAAGGATGTCTTACTACAGTTATACAGGGCCTTGGTGAAACCGCACCTGGAATATTGTGTGCAGTTTTGTTCTCCTTACCTCAGAAAGGATATAAAGAGGGAGTGCAGCGAAGGTTCACCAGACTGATTCCTGGGATGGCAGGACTGTCGTATGAGGGGAGATTGGGTGGGCTAGGCCTGTATTCACTAGAGTTTAGAAGAATGAGAGGGGATCTCATTGAAACGTATAAAATTCTGATTGGGTTGGATAGACTGGATGCGGGGAGGATGTTTCCTCTGGCTGGGAAGTCTAGAACAAGGGGTCACAGTCTCAGGATACGGGGTAGGAAATTTAGGAGTGAGATGAGGAGAAATATTTTCACTCAGAGGGTGGTGAACCTGTGGAATTCTCTACCACAGAAGACTATGGAGGCCAAGTCACTGAATATATTTAAGAGGGATATAGATAGATTTCTAAAAACAAAAGGCATTAGCGGGTATGGGGGAAAAGCGGGAATATGGTGTCCAGTTAAAGGATCAGACTCGAAGGGCTGAATGGCCTACTGCTGCTCCTGTTTTCTATGTTTCTATGTTTCACATTTACAGCCAGAATCTCTGGCTGTTGCAGTAAGCAATTGATCACCCAGTCAGCTATTTACTGGCAGGCTTTCAGACAACTCATCTCTATGCAAGGTGCCAACCAGGGCAACTTATTTGTCTCATTGTATGCATCTGCACCTCATTTGTATCATCCATTTAATGTGCTTTCAAAACTCCTTCATTGGTGAGAAAAACTGTAATGCATTAATCAATTGAATGGGATTTTAATTCAGAGTATTATTGACTTGAATTTCTATATGCCGCTCTCATTTTATTTGCAATCCTGAGAAAACCATAAATAGTTTTGTTTACTCCAACTTGTTTACGACTGCATTTGCAATCTACTGAGATTGCTTTTTAATGAATTCTGACCATATTATATATTTTAGACCTGTTTTTAGTGCAGCATTGAAACAAGTGACTTCTTTTTAAAATATACTGAACAGTCGGTATAAATAAAATGCTAAATTCTTTCATTTGCTGCATTCACAACCAATGTTCCCTGTAATTATTTTTGGTGTCTTTAAGGTGATGGACTGCCAACAAAGACACACCACTCACTTTGTTGTTGTAGCCCTCTTAACAGCTGCAACATAGATTCAAACTTCTGGCTCGTTTCTGTTCACAGCCAGATAGGAAGCTTGTTACTCAGGTCATTATGCATATATAATTAACCTCACTTAAATTTCAAGC